>NC_053452.1:115116742-115416742 GCF_015227805.2 Hirundo rustica
CTTCTAAACTGATATTTAGGGCCTCAGACATAGCTGGAGATGATTACGTTGGAAAAATGATGCAGGTCACCGCGGTTATTGCATGACACTCCTGGTTCTTCCCACACAAATGCTGATGTATATATTTGCAGAGGGAAGCTTTGGAGGGGGAGGACTGCTGGGAGGTGATGAATAGTGTGTAATAAATAAGGGGAGAGCGGAGCCTCTGGTACAAAGCCCTCTTGTAGATGCCACAATCAGAATAGACTCTGTTGACTTTGGTTTTAAAGATCCATTGTAAGAAGTGCTGCCTGTGACTACGAGGGCTTCCTGCCTTTCAGTGCAATTCCTCCCTGTGCATAAGGGTGGAAAAAAACCTTAAAAAAAAAAAAAAAAGATAAAAAAATCCTGCTCTTATCCTACACAATAGTTTCTAGGCATTTAGTGTGTGAGGAGGTTGAAAAAGTGAAGTAATGGGCTCAGCTCTCCAGACTAAATGTGCCTTGGTGCTTGCACGTTGCTGCTTTAGCTCTCTGCCTTTCTGTCTCTAGACTCCCAGCCTGCTGGGATGTTTCAGAGCTGGGAGTTTCATGAGCCTTGAAGAAGGGATGATTTTTCCAGAGCAGGGATAAGGACAAGTTATTTGTGCAGCACGGGCTGTTTCAGGACTCTCAGGAAGTCAGTGGAAGCCACTCTGTCACTCCCCTCCTCACCTGGACAGCGGAGAGAAGATGTAACAGAAGGTTCCTGGGTCGAGATAAGGGCAGGGAGAGATCAATTGTCAATTACTGTCACAGGCAAAACTGATTTGACTGGGGAAAATGCATATAATTTGTTACCAATCAGATCAGAGTAGGGTGGTGAGAAATAAAAACTAAATCTTTAAACACTTTCCCCCCTCTTCTCCTTTTTTCCGAGGCTCAACTTCATTCCTGGTTTTCTGCTTCCTACCCCCCAAGTGGGACAGGGATGTAGGGAGAGGGGGCTGTGCTCTGTTCTCCACATGTTGCCTTTGCTGCTTTTTCGTGTCTGTCAAATTGGGTCAGGGTAGGCAGGTAGGATGGAGGGATATTTGTAAATCTTTGAGGAAAGGATGATGCCTAATAGAGAGCAAGGGCTATCAAAGAGGCATCAATAAGAGTTCGAAGCTTTAAACACCAGCCACATGAACAGGCAATTTTTCACATTTTCAGTGAGCGTTTGACATACTTTTAATGGGTTTTTTTCAATGTTTAAGTTAATTAACATTAGATCTTGAGGAAAAATTAGCAGGAACTGGCTCTTTTTCTCTCAGTTAATCCTCTGAGATTCACAGTGTGGGCCAAGTTCTCCTTAGGGCAACATGTGCTTTATCTCTGTAGATAATAAGGATTTTTGTGAACTTCAGAGCCTGGCACTGGTGATCGGAAGAGAGATCTTTGACATCACGCTGCAGTTTCTCCTCTGTTCTTTGTTTTCACTCTCTCACACACACACACATGACTTTCCCTTACAAGGACATTATGTTGGGTTTGTAAGCGTGTGGGGAGACAGGGAACAGAAAATCAAGAGCGAGTTGTGCCATTTCTTTGCAATTTTAACCTTGATTAGACTTGGTCTGACTCCAGTGCCGAGCAGAGAATGATCCTGAATATTGTGCCGTACTCAGTTTTTAAATATAAAGCACGCTGATGGGTAAAGATAAACATTCCAGGATTTTTCCTACATTATTTAATTTTATATTTTTTAAAGTCTCAGCAGCACAGGGAAAGCACTATAGGTCTCTTATATGTTTTTATACTTATTCATTTCACCCCCTTCTGTTTCTGCTTCCCCCAGTAATCCTGTGAGGGCCCTCCCATGTTTATTTCTAATTTTTTTTTTTTTTTGGCTGTTGTGGACAGTGAGTCTCACTTCAGCTTCTCTCTGATCCTGGGAGCAATCCTCAGCTTTTCTGTCCCAGTGGAGGTTTTTTTGTTGGTTTTTTTTTTTTTTGGTAGAATAATCCCTTTCTGTTCCTAAGTCAGAAATGTTTAATGTTCCTCTTTCACTGCTCTGGTCTCACCCAAACCCTTCCCTTTGAGAGATGAACATTTTTGCACAGTAATGCTTTGTTGGGCGTTTCTATGAAGTCTTTTGACAAGAACAAAACACCATCCAAAGCGCTGCTACTCTTGTTCAGCAGGAAGTGTTCTTTGCATCACTTAAATAGCAGGTTGCCAGTTTTTTGTCATTTTGATTGCTCTGGAACAAAGGATGGGCATGGAGCTTGGCTTGGCAGGGATTTAACTTAACTTCTTGCTTTTTAGCTGGGGAGGGAGAATAAAGGGCTCTAGAGATGGCTTTGTGGTGGCGTTTTGCTGTTCCAGTGAGGTCATGGAGAAGCTCTGCAGTGCTGCAGGAGGCTGCTCCCAGCTGCTTTCATTTCCCACTGGGAATATGGGAATGTGTGGGACCAAAGCGCAGAGCCCTTGGGGAGCAGAGGGGCGAGGACAGGAGGAATCGCAGATACCCCTGATCAGAGCTGGGTAGAACTGAGGCTTTCGTGCCTCACCTGTTGCAGAAGAGGAGTTTCCTGTTCTAGAAGCATCAATCCATCGTTTTTTTCCCGGCGGCTCCGGCAGATGGGAATGGATTTCCGCAGGGTTGCGCGTCGGTCAGATGAATTTTGATGGCTGCTCTCTTACAGGAGCGTCAGAAACAGCTGGAAAGCCTTGGCATATCCCTGCAGTCCTCTGGAATAAAAGTTGGGGATAATAAGTGCTTCCTGGTTAATTTGAATGCAGATCCGGCTCTCAATGAACTCCTGGTGTACTATTTAAAGGTAAAAATATATCTTTGTATATAAATTTCTTTTTCATGTCAGAAGTGGGCCTCTAATTCAGTTGGCAGATGTGTACTTGGAGAGGTTTATAAAACTGTATATCTAAAAACATTACTATTTTAATGAGTACAGCTTTTTTTATTTTGAATGTAATTCTTTGTAGTGCAGGAAAAGTTTGGGGATTTGATGGGTTTGTTTGTTCTGGTTTTCTTTGGCATTTTTTAAAAAGAAATTTAGGTGTGTTCTTTTTGAGTAACTGTCTCCTGTTCTGGGATGAGGTTTTTCTGTTGGCTGGGGGTTTTTATGCAAACTTTCTCAAGCTTTTACCCATGAAATTGTTTTATATGAAGGTTGGGCATACCAGTAGTCAGCTTCTCCATGTACAGTCTAAATTCTGGCTGCTGTCTTCAGTTTATGAAATGCATTTTTAATCCTCTTGCTGCAACTTGGCAGGAGTGAAAAACAAGTTCTGTTCTGCCTCCGCACTTCTGACGTGCGCTCCCTGTTTCTGATATAAACCATCAAACACGTGATGTGACTTTTGGATCCTGTGCTGAAATAATTGGGCAGATTATTGCGGTTTTTAGAAATTGTAGATGGAGGACTCAGGAGGAAAAACAACGCACAACCATTTTAAAGTCACATCTTGGAGTGCAAATTCTAAAAATTTCCCAGCAATTGTCGGCGGTTTGAGCTTCACATTAAATCATTCTCTTCCCTTTGAAGTGGGGTAATAACTCCCAAAACAGCCACAAAATCAGCAATTAGCCTGAAAGATGGTTTTGGTTTAGTCAGTCTTAAGAAACACGTGATCCTCTTTGTATCAGCCATCGTGGCTCTGCGATATCTCAATAAAAACAAGGGAAAACACTTTTTCCATGTTATATCTGCTAAAAAAAACGCATTTAAAAGGATAAAAGAGCTGAGGTTTTAGGAGAGGTTGACTCTTTTCCCAGACAACTTGCATGTAAAAGTCCAGAATGTGACTCAGCTGCTAAATCACTGACAGATACTGGGACAGATCCCACTTCTCCCTGTGGTCACTGGGAACAAGGAGAAGAGCAAGGCAAAGCCCATCAGTGCCAGCAGGAAAAGTCTCAGGTGGTTCTTTTCCTTTTCTAGGGAAAACTCCGTGGGGTAGATTTTATCTCCTTCAATTAGTCTTTGTTATTTTTTTTAATAACTTGGATTTGTCTTGCTCCTGGGGAATTTTGGTGTAAAAATCCCCGTGCTTTGAAATTATTATGATAAAATTACTTGCAGCTGTTTTTCCTAAAATCTTGGGATGTAACTCCCTTGTTTCTCAGAATATTTTCCCACGTTCTCTCTGAGCTGTGTGTGCACCAGGTCCTTCAAGTACTGGAGAATAACCTGGACTGACCTGTCTAAACTTTTATATCTGTTCCTCAAAAACTGCTTGGAGATGCCTAAAAAAGAGTTTTCTGTCCCAAAAGGGGAATCTAGCCCTGGCAGTGGTGGAGTCGCCATCCCTGGAGGGATTTAAAAGCTGTGTGGATGTGACACTTGGGGACATGGCCTTGGCTGTGCTGGGGAATGGTTGGATGATGTGAAAGTGGTTTTTCCAACCTCAGCAATTTTATGTGTGGGGTGATCCTTCATCTTCCAAATCCCCCACACCTTGAGTATCCAGGAGTTTCCTGAGCTGTTGCTGATCTAGGTGGAACCTCCATAATCACCGTGGATCTGCCACTGTGAGCCTCTCTTAATTCCTGCCTGAAATCCGTTATTCCTTTGGCTTCTACAACATCACAAGGCACTGAATTCCTCCATTAAACCATAAAAACCTCTTCATTTTCATGCTTAACTCTTGCCTGTGAACTTTTCTGAGTGCTTCCTGCTTGTTATTGTAAGACAAGGCGTTGATTTGCTTCTCCTTTTCCCTCTAAGGGAAGCATTGAACGGCTCTGAAATTTTGCGACCAGATGACACAACACACCCAGAAGGAGAATGGGTGAACTCGACCCAGTGAACCTCTGCAATCCATCTCTAACATCTGGATTAATTTTTCCCCAGGAGCACACGTTAATAGGCTCAGACAACTCCCAGGATATCCAGCTGTGTGGAATGGGAATTCTTCCTGAGCACTGCATCATAGACATCACCCCAGAAGGCCAGGTTATGCTGACCCCTCAAAAAAATACCAGGTGAAGGAATAAAATGCAGCCACAGCTGTTTGATAGTTGTCATTTTATCCAGTATTTTGTGATTAGCAGTGCACAAATATATGTGGAAAACAAACTTCTCTATCTTTTTCATAGTAAGAAAAATTCTGCCTCTTGTTTGCTGCTTTTACATTTTAAATTGTCACCTGTTCCTCTGTCAACTCATGTTCCATTCCAGTGAGAGTTTTCTCAGGGAGGGTGTTCGTAGCCCAAATTTTCAAAGAGGAGTAAATTGCGTGTGCTTTCAGCAAGTAGATACTCACTGATTTGCAGCTGTGTAGCTTTAGCTCCTATCAAAATTTGAATTAATTCTCTAGGAAATCTGTTGATATGCAAAGATCTGCTGAAGCATTTGTTGCTTTATTCAATTAAGTAGCTCTACTTGAGAAGCAGCTGGCGTATTCAGATTGATCACAAAATGACATGCAGAGTCAGCATCTCCAATAATTTATTGTTAATACACAAAATTCAAACTTCTCACATTTACCCTGATTTGTGGCTGATCCTGCTTGGAGCAGATTGGACTGGGTGAAAACCTGAGATTCCCTTCAAATTTGAGTTATCCCACAATCCTGTTTTCAAACTTAATCTGACTCTGAAATAAAAGTAGTTTCTGATTATTTTAATTAGTGTCTTGAAGGTATTCATGTAGCAAAGGTGCCTGTTGCCTTACTCAGATATTTCTATTTTGTGTCTGTATTTCAGAGCAGCGTCCAAGTGCTCTAGTGACACTTTTTTTCAGGCTGCTCATTTTTAAGCTCTGGTTTTACTCCCCAGACACAGCTGTAGTAATTTCTGTCTAAATGAACTGAACTGCATGAGCTTAGAAGGTCAAAAGAAGCTGAATTTGATGCGTGTGTGAAACAGCACTGGGTAGATCAGTGAATTTTCTGGGAATATTTTGCCTGTTTGCAATCCATAAATCTCTTCTCCTACCTTTACTTGTTGCAGTAATGAAAATAATACTGGGAGGAGAAGAAATTAAGCTTCATATAGACGTATTTACTTTAGATTTTTGCCTTTTCACAGGACATTCGTAAATGGCTCTGCTGTCGTGTGTCCCATCCAGCTCCACCATGGAGACAGAATCCTGTGGGGAAACAACCATTTCTTCAGGTAACAAAAGTTATTAAAGGAATTGTAAATTGGCACCCGCTTTGTTTTGGCTTAAGGTACGAGGGAAGATGTAGATTAGAAAAGCAATACTGATGTTGGACTGGTTTTTAATGCTAAATATTATTACAAGGTCACTGTGCTCTCTGCCCCCTGTAGTCTCTTCCTGTGTCAGACAGGATCACTGGTAGATGTTTTCTGTTCAAGACTGTACTTGAGGCCCTCTGAAATACCTCAAAAATCAGTGGATTTGAATGATAATCTAAAAATTCATTGCTTTGTTTTGTGCTTAAAAGGAGAACCGACACAAAAAAGTGAGATATCACTTAATTATTGTCCCCAAATTATTTGGATGTAGAATGACTAAAAAATGTCATGTTTATCTAAACTATTATTGGTACTATCAGGTACTTAATTATGAGAACGTAGAATGGATTAATTAGTTTACCCTCTGCTCCTGTTTTTGCCCTGAGGAAAATTACACACACAGGAGATCAATAAAATTTGAAAGGGGGAAATAATCTTCTGATTTGGGGGCTCTACTGAATTTTAACAATATTGGAAAGCAACCCTGTGTTTCAGAGCTGAGCAATTAACAGTTCTCTAAAAATTTCCCTCTTACTTAAAGGCTGAATTTGCCAAAGAAGAAAAAGAAGGCAGATCATGAGGATGAGGAGCGGGACAACTCCATGAAGTGCAGTAACAGTGTGGAGCAGCTGGATGTAGATGGAGACAATTCCAGCGAGGTGTCCAGCGAGATTAACTTCAGCTACGAATATGCCCAGATGGAAGTCACCATGAAGGCTCTTGGTAGTAATGGTGAGGAGCCACAAAAATTACTGGGAATGTGTACAAAATACGAGGATAACCACAGACTTTTTCCCCTTATAACTTCCTTTTGGAGAGTTTTTCTTGTCAGTGACTCATCACAGTCATTTTTGGGCTTGAGGAGGGAAAAATAACTGTGGCAGACTGTTTGGTTTGGCAGTTCTTGCTGAGGGGAAGGCCAGGAGTGGAATGCTGGTGGAACTGCAGTCTCAAATCAAAGTGTTTTCACTTGGCTGTTTATTTTTCTTGTGTTATGTCTCAATCAGGCATTAACTGCACTGATTTCTGTCTTTGAAACCGTGTTTTTGAGTTTTTGTGGTTCTGTGTTGCTGTCCCAGAATGACATTATTTTGGGAAACAGGAAGACTTTTTATTTATTTTTTTTCAGCTTGGGCTTTTCCCTTTCCTTAATTCTCTTAAATCATCTGCCCTGTAAACATTCGTTTCACTTCAGAATTCAGCAGCACTTTTTAAATACGCACTGCAACAAAAACTAGAGTCTTTCTCTTTCTACCCGTGCTCACGCCACTCATCCGGGACGCTCCTCGGCGTGGATCTCACTTTATTACTTCCTTTATTTTCAAATTCTGCCTAGACCCGATGCAGTCAATCCTGCAGAGCCTGGAGCAGCAGCACGAGGAGGAGAAGAGGTCAGCTCTGGAGAGGCAGAGGCTGATGTACGAGCACGAGCTGGAGCAGCTGCGACGGCGGCTCTCGCCCGAGAAGCAGCATTTCCGCAGCATGGACAGGTTCTCCTTCCACTCCCCCAGTGCCCAGCAGCGCCTCAGGCAGTGGGCAGAGGAGAGGTGGGTGACCCATGTCTTGGTTTTGAAAGACAGATGTCTGCCAAGGAAAGCCAGAGCCTCCCTTGGAGTGGAGAATGTAAACCCCCTTCCCTCCAAATTGTTACAGTTTTGCAATTAGGGGCTCTCAGGCAAAGATACGGGAATAGGAGTAACAGTTTTTTACTAGGAATACTAAAAAAAAGGAAAATACAAATGTAGTAGTACAAAAAAAAACCAAGGAAGCAAGCAAACAAAAATCCTGGAAAAAAACCCTGACAGGCTCAGGGATACGAGCTGGCACCCTGGTGGTCAGGGTGTTGGAAGCAGTCCATATAAATCCTCCTGGAGTAACAGATGTGGTTCTGTGGAGTAGAGATGGTCCTGTAGAAAGTCCAGTAGTGGCGAGATGGGTCCAGTCTTCCTCTGGGAATCCAGTGGAAAACCAGATCCCTTGTGTCCTTCAGTCCCAGTTTTTATCTGGCTGGGAACAGCTGGCTCCTCCCCACTGTGTGCAGTATCTCCCAATGGGATGATGGAATGTGTCATGGCATTGGTGGGCCCTGATGGCCCATTATCAGGAGATGTCCCCCTGGAGGATGGAGGGGTGGTGAAAGAGATAAGGAACACTGCCCCACCTGGATTTAATGGCTGGGCCATTATCAGAAGGCATCTGCCCTCCTCCTTGGAGTTACAAGAGAAGGACAAAACAGCACTTTGGCCGCAATAACCCCCTGCAGCGTTACAGGCTGGGGACGGTGTGGCTGGACAGTGCCCAGGAGGAAAGGGACCTGGGGTACTGGTGCCAGCAGCTGAACATGAGCCAGCAGTGTGCCCAGGTGGCCAAGAGGGCCGATGGCATCCTGGCCTGGATCAGGAATGGTGTGGCCAGCAGGAGCAGGGAGCTCATTCTTCCCCTGTACTCGGCTCTGGTCAGGCCACACCTCGAGCGCTGTGTCCAGTTCTGGTCCCTCAGTTTAGGAAGGATGTTGAGATTCTTGGGTGCATCCTGGTGAAGGATTTGGAACACAAAAACCCTGTGAGGAACGACTTGGGGAGCTGAGGTTTTTTATCCTGGAGAAAAGGAGACTCAGAGGTGACCTTATCACCCTCTACAGCTCCCTGAAGGGTGGCTGTGGACAGCTGGGCTTGGTCTCTTTCTCCAGGCAGCAATGACAGAACGAGAGGACACAGTCTCAGGCTCAAGGGAAATAGAGGTTGGACATTAGGAAAAAGTTTGTAATGGGAAGTGATAAAGTACTGGAATGGCCTGGGGAGGTGGTGGAGTCACCATCCCTGGACATGTTTAAGAAAAGACTGGACGTGGCACTCGGTGCCATGATCTAGTTGAGGTGTTAGGGCACGGGTTGGACTTGGTGATCTTGAAGGTCTCTTCCAACCTGGACATTTTGTGATTCTGTGATCTCCCAAAAAACAGCTTTCAACAGATGAAATAGAATACACATATTTAGGTTACATAACCCAAGACAGACCATCAGGGCGGTTCAGTCAAATTCCTGCAGTGAGTTTGGCAAGATTTTAGTTGTGCTGCAATTGTGGTGAATTTCCATGAGGACTCATGGTAGGACTTGTAGAGGATGTGGCCAAAATATTTATGTAAGAATCACAGAGTGATAGAGCAGTTGGGTTGGAAGGGACCCCAAAGACCATCCAGTTCCACCCCTGCCGTGGGGAGGACACTTTCCACTATCCCAGGTTGCTCCACGCCCCATCCAGTGTGGCCTTGGACACCTCCAGAATAACCAGACCTAAAATGGTAGAAAATAGGAGAAATAATGAGTTATTAAGGAGAAGTTCTGTTCAGATCAGCAGCAAGTTTAACTAAAGATGGGGTGATTGGATGAAATTTTGAGGCTGCTGTGTGAATTTGTTCTTTCATGGGTCATGCATGACTCAGCTCTTGGCTCAGATCCAGCTGTCTGACCTGGGCAGGTTCTGGCAGCCAGAAAAGTGAAAATGAAAAACGGGAGTAAGAGGATGATACAAAGAATTTTAATCCAGATCACTGCAAAAACCACTTAATTACCACAGAGGGGTGGCTGTCCACTCTGCCTCTTCCTGGGTGATGGCACTGAGGTTATTTATTCCCGCCCCTAAATAATCTTTTTCACTACTGCTCTCCAAAAGAGCAGCTGCAGGAGGAAGATGAAACCCTAAATGAGTGTGGTAAAGACATTGTCATGAAAAATACAAATCTAGTATGTATGGATAGAAAAGCAACTTTGGAAGTAAAAAAAATATTTCAGACGGCCTGACAGGGTGCAGGCTGTGTGCCTGGGATGTTTTGTGGCACCAGATTCCCGGGCTGCACAGTTGCCACTCTCTCTCACGTTTGCCAGGAAGGCCAGTGAGCAAGTGGGTCATGTCTGAATAAACCTTTCTCTGTAACAGGGAAAATCCAAATCTGTGGAGGGAAAACTCTGGAATGAGCCACACAATAGCTGCCTGTTCAGCAGATGCGTGGAGAAGTCTCCAAAGCCAGCAGCATCCTAATTTTCATATTGCTGAATTCATACAGATAGTGGGTTTTTTCCCCAGTTGAAATGGAATTTCATACACCTGATTCTTGTGTTAAAAATTATAAAATTATTTTGGTGTGAAAGCCTTTTTAGTTCCATCCCCTACCATGGGCAGAGTCACCTTCCACTATCCCAGGTTGTTCCAAGCTGTGTCCATCTTGGCCTTGGACACGTCCAGGGATCCAGGGACAGCCACAGCTTCTCTGGGCACCCTGTGCCGGGGCCTCAGCACCCTCACCACAGGGAACAATTCTTTCCCAATATCCCGTCCATCCCTGTCCTCTGGCAATGGGAAGCCATTCCCTGTGTGTCCTGTCCCTCCATCCCTTGTCCCAAGCCCCTCTCCAGCTCTCCTGGAGCCCCTTTAGGCTCTGAGGTCTCCCTGGATCCTTCTCCAGATGAGCACCCCCAGCTCTCCCAGCCTGGCTCCAGAGCAGAGCGGCTCCAGCCCTTGGAGCATCTCCATGGTCTCCTCTGGACTCTCTCCACGTCCTCCTGATGTGGGGAGCCCCAAAGCCAAGAGCTGGGACCCAAGGATGTTGTGTAGGGCAGTGTCCAAACCTTTGCACAAGTTCAGGTGAAGTCCAGGCCTTGTGAAACCCAGGTTGCTCCTGGGTTTTCTGGAGGGGCTCATCTGTCCAGTATTTGTATCATCCCCACTATAATGTCACCTGTCCCTTCCCTCTTTAATTCCCACCCACAAGCTCTCAGTTGCCTCCTCATCCATTTGGGTTTTTTTCAGTCATAAAAAATATGACTGGAACGCTAGTGACTGTGTTCAGCTGCTGCACTCCAGATTTCAGTCATAAACCTCATGGTTTCTCCTGTCTCCCCTTCCCAATCCCGTTCTTCCAGAGAGGAAATGCTGACCCACAGCCTGAGGAAGCTGCGGGAGCAGATTGTTAAAGCCAATTTGTACGTGAGAGAAGCCAATTTTATCGGAGAGGAGCTGGACAAGAGGACGGAGTACAAAGTGACCCTCCAGATCCCAGCCTCAAGCCTTAATGCCAACAGCAAGGTACAGTCACCCTGACTGAATTAAATGGCTGTTCAGTAAGTTTATCCCTCTGTACAGGTTTCTTCGACTCTGACCGTAATGGCTGAGTTGGTTTTCCACTAATGCGCATTAAGCACGTCTCTACTACATCCTTACCTTATTTTATACCATGAAAACCCTGTAATGTGCCTTCAAAGATAAATGTTTGGGTGCAAGACCTTTCCCCTGGTGTTGAAGTTCCCACTTGCTGCTGTTGCAGCGTGACAAAGTCTCTGCAGGTTGGGTAACATCTGTTGCAAGTGTTTACTGTCCCTTTGTGGACATTTGACTTTGCATCATCCCAGAGAGCTGCAAAGATTTTGCCATTCCCATGTGGAGGGAGGAACTGGAGCAGAGAGGATTTGGATTATTTGTTCCCAGGCATCTTGGAAATTTTGGAAGGAGGGAGCTAAACCGAAACTTCCATGTCTCAGGCTGGCTACCCAAGCTGGTGTTATTTCTTGAAGCCAAATCAGTATTTTGGTGATACTCAGCCTCTCCTTAGTAGAGTAGATGGATTTTATTCCAGGATTATAATTTCTGTCAGTTGCTCTGGATGTTTTTCTCAGTCTTCTGGGAAAAACGCTTCCAGAAACAGGATGATAAAAGGGGTTAAGTGTCTGCCCTAGCTGAAAGTTGCAGGCAGTAGTAATTTTAGCTGGAGCTCCAGGCCTGCTGTAACTTGAGGATATTTGTGAAATACTTAAATGTTCCCATTTCTAACACTTACGCAAGGTGAAAATCCATGGAAGCCAGTGCCTGTAGCTGTGATTAGACTTTCCAGTTGAAATGAACACCAATACACTGTGACAGCTGAACTCAGAGCTTGTCACGCTCGGATTTGGCTGCTCAAGCCAGAATTAAAAAAAAAAGAATATCTTTTCTCAAAGATATTCTCAAGTTTGTGTTAGTTTTAAACTCTTTTTTTTTTTGCTGTTGTGACAACGAATTCCTTCTTGGCATCCCTTTAATTGTTTTGCAGAGAGGTGCAATTCTCAGCGAGCCTGCAATCCAGGTGAGGAGGAAAGGGAAAGGCAAACAGATCTGGTCACTGGAAAAGCTGGAGAATCGACTGGTGGATATGAGGGACCTTTACCAGGAGTGGAAGGACTGTGAGGAAGACAATCCAGTAAGTAAAAAGTACTCCTGTAATTACATTCCTGCTGTGTTTTTCAGTAGGATCGTTGGGCAGAGGTGGGGAGGGAATATGCAAAGAGCTGAGTTTCCCTGAGGTTTTTTTGCTTTTCCTAGTCCTGAATTGATGCTCAGCATTCCATTAGCCCTTATCCTGTCACTCTGGTCCCTGCTTGCATGCATAGTTTGGTGAGGGAATGGAGCACACAATAGGAAGCAGCAGGTAACACAGGAGCAGTTAATGTTCAAAAATCCGGCAGAGTTAAGGACAACTTGCTCAGGGCAGGCCTTACCCAAAGTAAAATTCATTTCCATTCTTCTTCTGATCCAATCTGGCCTCATGCTTGAGTCCCTTTTTCTTTGACTAGGCTGGATGTGCAACACTTTTTAAAGTGTTTCCTGGGAGGTCTGGTTTCCTGACAGGACTCTGGATTTGCTTGCAGGTGATGAGAGCTTATTTCAGGAGAGCTGATCCCTTCTACGAAGAGCAGGAAAACCACAGCCTTATTGGAGTAGCCAACGTTTTCCTTGAGTGCCTGTTCTATGATGTGAAGCTTCAATATGCTGTTCCAATCATCAATCAGAAGGGAGAGGTTTGTCATTCTTTATAATCTGTCCTTACTCAGCTGTTTAATTACAGCCTGTGGATCTTACTACCAGGATGGAGTAGATAATTTCCAGTTTCATGTGCACAAGTTCTTCGCTATAACAGTGTGGGATTGTGTAAATCCCATCATATTTTACTGGAGTTTTTGGGCAGCTTTGAATCCCAGCACCGTGATTGTGAAAGGAGAAAGCTTCCTGAGCACCTTCCTGAGGGAAATAGCCCAAAATAAATCCTTAGGATGAGCTGTAGCTCCACTGGTTTCACTGCCTGCCATCAGGAAAATAGCTTCTTAAATGTATTCTGTAAGAACGACTTTAAAGGCAGCAGGGCACAGCAGGCAGCATTCTCCATGCTCTGCAGCAAGTGTGCACTTCACAGACTCTCCAGAGACTGGCTTGAAGGTGAGATTGTTCCCCAGGTCACCCCAGAGACGGATTCCTTGATGGTTTTTGCAACAAAGGCTTTTTTGATTCTCGCTCCAGAGCGTTCTTCATGTGGTGCAGCTAATGCAGAGTGCGAGAGCAGTGCAAAAAGGAATAAAAATGTTGGCTGCTCACAGACTGGGAGGGGGTGAAGCTGTCACTGTTTCCTGGCACACAGAGAATTCTGACTCCTGTCCTGCCAGGTTTCAGGTCGTCTCCACGTCGAAATCGTTCGAGTGAGCGGGGAAATCGATGACAGGCTGGTGGGAGGTGAGGACAGTCCTGACTACTCAAATGAAAACGACATCCAGGAGAGAAAACTTGTCTGCAGGGTGAGTTCCAGATGTATCCCAACCTCCGAGCAGCCTCTTCTCTTCCCGTCCTGAGTCAGGAAGAAATCCTTGGCTTCTGGACGTTGGGTGTCTCTTTGTAACCTCATTTTGTTTCTGGAATGGCTGAAGTAACACAAGATCATTAGTTGGGGTTTGTTCCTTTCATTAATTGCATTTATATGCCAAAGGCTCACCCCGGGAAGTTTTCTTGGAATCCAGGGAAGATCTTTGTATTAGGATTGGCACTGCAATATCCAGTTCAAGAGGAGTCACAGAATCTGATTAACTCCCATCTTTCTAGGAATCATGATCTCTTAATATTTCTTCTTCCCTCAGCATTTCTTTCTCTAAATATTATGTAAAATATGTACAGTGTGTTTATTACTGTTGGTAATAAAAAGAAAATCAGTAGGAAGTCATTTACTAGCAGTTCTGTGTTATAGTAAAACTACAAGCTACAGGTAAGAAAAGAAAGGCAAAAAACATTACAGAGAGTAGTCCCCAGCCTTTGATTTCTGGACAATATGAACAGTTTCGGAGAAATTGTGCTTTTTCTTCCCCCACTTTTTATCCTGTCCTATAGAACTCCGGTGTTTACAAGCAGGATGAGGCATTCTGGCAAAAAATATTCCTGCCTAATCATGAGGATTGTACTGCCAAAGTCCAACTCATTTGGTCTTAATTTGACAAATGGAGAATAAAAATTTGTTAACTATATGGTGAATATATTTACCTTTGTTTAGATCAGAAGGAGAATTCACAACATTTTTTTTCCATTTGGCTTTGATTTGATGCAGGGACAGGATAATGTTGCATTCTTTGGGGTTGATTTTGGGTCATTTCCAGCATCACAGAGTAAGAACAAGTAGTATCTTAAACCAAGGATTTTTGGAGCATGAAGGAGCCACTGGAAAGATGAGATTTTTACTGTCTTCCTCTTCAGTTGCAATGGCTTTGGTGCATTTCACCGTTAAAAATGAGCAGAATGTCCCTTCCAGGAGATGTGGGCCTGGTGACATCTAGTGACTGTGTTCAGCTGCTGCACTCCAGATGTTGTCTCCAATGAGTATCAGTGCAGAAATTTATTTGCTAAATTGTTTTTGGTTTGCTGTTATTTTTTTCATCCTTTGCAGTGGAACATTGTTCTGCCAGGTGATGTTTTTAACTCCATGCCTGATGAATAAATGATTTTCATTTCTTTCTCGCCTCTTTTCCAGATTAAAATACTTCAAGCCACAGGCTTGCCACAGCACCTGTCCAACTTTGTGTTCTGCAAATACACATTCTGGGATCAAGTGGAGCCAGTTATTGTTGCGCCTGAGGTGGATCCTTCCCAGTCTTCCATCAGCAAGGAGCCACGGTGCATGGTTGTCTTCGACCACTGCAATGTAATTTGGTTTTCTGTTTCATTAATTAAACTGTAAGGCAGGAAAAAAAAAAAAACAAAAAACCAACCAGTTTAGGTTTGTGTAGCAGTTTTATCTGCCTCTTTTCTCACATTATATTTCGTGGTGCCCTGAGACCATTTTTAATTTCATTATGTTGATGCACTAATATTTTTGTAATAAGAACTTAAATGCCTTCAGAGTCCATTTAAGTCCATTTGATTCTTGTACAAAAATTACTGAAGGTGAAGTGAGTTAATAAAGGAAAACATCAGAGCATCAGAGAAACTTACATTAGAATTTCTCCACAGTAAAATCCACTGTGGATGAGGGATATTTATCTGAGGATATTTGATGTCAGTAACTGAGCTGATCACTCTAAACTTTGATGAAACGATATGTCCCAGTTCTGGGACATGGGGCTGCTGTAGATGCTGAAATTGGGTTTTTAGGGGTCAGAACAGACTGTTTAGGACAGGCTCTTCCTTCCCACTGGCTTTGGAGCAGCTGAACAGAGGCATCTTTAACAGAGACATCTAAAGTCAGCTTGGACGAATCCCAGGCAAATCACCCCAGTTCTCATTGTGTTCTCTCACTTCTCATCACACTGGGCAATTTATTCCTCTTACCATTTGTGAAATGGATGTAACACCTTCTGATGAGTTCTGGTTTTCTGATTCTGAACATTACAGCATGTGCTTTGATTTTTTTTTCTGGGCCATTAGCTCAGGGCTTGCAACAGTCTGTGGTCATTTTTCAGCTCCTTATAGACTTTAATCATTGGAAAATCACATACCTTTCACCTGCCTTCTGATTTTACAAACTGAGGCAACACTTCCTTTCCCCTGGACTGTGTCTTGGGAACCAGGGGGATTTTACTAAACGCTTTTATTAAAGTCAGAGCAGCAAAATCTCCCACCCTGAGTCTCGTAGTCACAATTACCAACTGATTTGTCCCTTCCAGGAGGTGTCTGTGAACATTTCTGAAGACTTCATGGAACATCTTTATGATGGTGCTTTGGCCATTGAGGTTTACGGGCACAAGCAGAGCGGTGACCGCAAAAACCCAGCCCTGTGGGATTTGGGAATAATTCAAGCCAAAACACGCAGCCTTCGGGACAGGTAAATGTGGGAAATTCATCTTTGGTTTAGAATCCGGGAATAATCACACTCTGAGGTGCCCAGTTTTGAAGCAAGGAGTCAAATTTTGAACTGAAGGCCACTGGATGACTCCAGTTCATTCCTGGCCATGAAATGCCATCCCTGTAATGCTTCCACTGGAAAAGTGTAATTCCTTATTACCTCAGTTTGGATAAATATGCAATACTGTGCTGATTCAGACTGCAGGGGGGTGTTGTTTATTTGCTGGCACCATTTGTTGTCCCCAAAGTAATCTTGTAGTAATGTTTTCTTAAATGTGAGTTTGTTTGCCACTTCAAGTAAAAGGCAGCTCTGCATCTTAATTTATTGGCAGTTACTTCTTTTTACTTGCAGCTTTAACCTTGCGTTGACTGTTAAGGTGCATATAGGGAAATTTAAAATAAAAGCTAGAAAAATATGGCAAAGGATGCTCTAAAATAGTGAGTTGTGTTTGATAGCAAAGTAGTGAGCACCTCTGTCCTTTTTAATTTTTAAGTTCTACAAAAATGGCTGTTTCTTATTAAGCTCTGGGAAGAGCTGGAGAGAAGGCAATGATGTGAAGAAGGTCAGGAAAAGTGCTCTGAATCTCGAGAGCTTGTGAGAGAATGTCATATTTCATTCTTCTGTCTTCAATCTCAGTCTGATTGCCCTGACAACACTGGGCTTTCTGTGGCAGGAGCTGAGACCCGAGCTTAAATGTGAAACTGGGGTTTGTGCTGGAATCAGGAAAAGGCTTCTTTCTGATGTTCAACTGAAACAGCTGTCGGGAAAATTCAGAAGCACTGCACAGCTGCTACCTGTGTGCTCACAAACGATGCATTTATTGCAGCTTCAGTCTGCGCTCTGAGCTCAGTGTTTTGATGTTTTAATTCCTTTTTTGGGGGGGGGGGGACGACCCACCAAAAAACCCCCAAAGAAACAATGCAGCGTGTGACTTGTTCTGCAGGTGGAGTGAGGTGACCCGCAAAGTGGAGCTGTGGGTTCAGATCCTGGAGCTGAATGAGAATGGGGAGTACTGCCCCGTGGAGGTGACCCCCGCCAAGGACGTCAGCACTGGAGGCATCTTCCAGCTCAGACAGGTGAGGTGGCACAGGCAGGGTTCCAGCTGTGCAGAAAGCTCCTGGGAAGCTTTGCATTGGATGGCCGAGGTGTCCAAGGAAGCCTCATGCTTAGGTGCAAAATGTGATGTTGTGGAAAACAGGTGTAAAGTGGGAGACAGAGCAAAACTCAGCTTAAAGGTGATCAAAGCCCTCCCTGTCACCTTTTTGCCCTGTCCTGTGCCAGCACCTGGCAGAAGGGACATCAGTCTCCACTGAAATTCATTATTTTCTAAAGGGGTTCAGAGTTCCCTTTTATTTGATCCTTCCAGCCAGGCACTCCTTTGTTCATTGAATTCTTCCTGCTTTAAATTGTTAATGCTTAACTGAACAGCTCACATTTTTAAATGATCAGCTATTGATAAGCTGCTGCCCAAAGAATATGAGGGATCAGTAAAAGTTAGATACAAACTGCTCCTCTGACCTCACCAACTCTTTCGGGTTTTATTTTAATTTTATTTTATTATTTATGGGGTTTTTTTTCCCCTTAGAGTTTTACTAAAGAGCAGTTGCTTTGCTGCACTGATAGCATCAGTGGGTCAGAATTTTCAGACAAGGAGAGCAGAGTCAGGAAAAGTTCACTGAAATTCCAGTAGCTCACCAAATTAGACCATTTGCTCTCCTCTTCTGTAGGTGGGGAGAAGATCCCATTTTCTGCCTTCAGAAGTATTAAAAATAAAATCCTGTAAGGGTATGTTTGAAAACCCCTCTAGAAAAGTAAACTAGGAAGTTGCTGAACGCTGAACTTTCCTTTTTCTGTGTGAATTCATAAATCCTGTAAATACAAATCCTTGCAACAGGAGGGGTGATTGCAGCTCTTTGTTCTTCCCAACAGAAAAATCCAGTATTCCTTGCCAATGGCTGCCAGTAGAGGTCTCTCTGGAATTAAACTTTCAGCACTTCATATTCATTTTTTTTTTAAAACAAGCATTTCGAATTGTTCATTTGGACAGGGGCAATCTCGACGGATCCAGGTTGAAGTGAAATCTGTGCAGGAATCTGGGACCTTGCCACTGATGGAGGAATCCATATTATCTGTTGGCATCGGCTGTGTTCAAATAAAACATGTCAAGTCACAAAATTATCAGGTAAAACTCTGAATGTTTCCTGTCAGCTATTTCCAAGAGCTGGAAAGCATAAAGGGAATCATTTTCAATGGCCAAAATAACGCTTGTAAAATGTTTTGTGTCTCTTCTGGTTTTGGTTGGGGTTTTTTTTCCCATCTTTGAAAGCAGCACAGCCTTAACACACCACTCGAAGAAGAAAAGAAAATGCAAAACATTCCTAAAATCCATTAGGAGTTATTCCTGTAAAATATTAGACGTGGAATTATGCTCCTGCTGGCTCTCCCTGCAGCTTTTCCGTCACAGCAGCCCCTGATACCCGACGTTTCCTTCCTGTACAGCCAGGAAACTCCTGAGTGGAACAAGTTTCTCCTAGGACACAATGATTGATTCCTGCAGATTTTCTTCGACCCACAACCTGCAAGTGCCCCTTTCAGCCTGTTTTGTAGGGACAAGTCCCAGGGGAGCATCCTGGCATCCTCACCTTATTTATTGCCCAGTGAATTCCTGATCCACTGACCAGTTCCAGAATTACCCCACGGAGCTGGCAATCCCCAGAACAGCGCATTCTGTCAAGAAGAAAGACTTAAACTCGAGAGAAAGAGAGGAACCAGTGAGTTGTGCCTGACACTGATAACGCCCCTGGGAAAGGGCCATTGAAAAATCAGATTTTATGAGACCTGTTGCTCACAATAGGCTTTGGACATCAGCACCTGGATTTTTAGTTCCCCTTATTATCATTTCTCTTATCTCAGGTAAATCAGACGTCTCCGGAATGTGAGAGATTGTCTTAAGACCTTGAACTGAGGAAATGCCTCTTCGCTATGGCTTTTTCATTTTTAGCTTAGCTAAGTTTTTGCTTTCATGATTAAGGTAGAAAAGTAGGCTCTGGTGGCTCGTTACTGCTTAACTAGGTAAGTAATAAATCCTTGAGGATTGGAGCCCTCTTTCCTCTTCCATTCCCTGTGAGGAGGGGCAGTTGTGCTCTGCTTGGGATGAAGGTCCAGAGTTAAAGGCGGTGTCTGCCATCAGAAAATAATAAGGTCGAAGGTCTTGCATTGTCCCTCCTGGTGTGGCTGCTGTTCTAATTCCCTAGGATTTACAGCAGAATTTCTACAGTTCTTTTCTTTTGCAGCAAAGTTACCTCCAATCACATCTCAGTTTTGGGGGCAGTTCTGGGCCCCTCGTGACAGGAGAGACACTGAGGGGCTGGAGCGTGTCCAGGGAAGGGAACGGAGCTGGGGAAGGGGCTGGAGCACCAGGAGCAGCTGAGGGAGCTGGGAAAGGGGTTCAGCCTGGAGAAAAGGAGGCTCAGGAGGGAATTTTCCTCTCTGGAATTCCCTGACAGGAGGAGGCAGCCAGGCAGGATCGGGATTTCTCCCAGGGAACAGAGACAGGATGAGAGGGAACAGCCCTAAAATATGCCAGGGGAGGTTCAGGTTGGATATTTGGAACAATTCCTTCATGGAAAGGGTTGTCCAGCTCTGGCAGAGCTGTAGAGTCCCCATCCCTGGAAGTGTTCAAAAAACATGTGGATGTGACACTTCCACAGTTCAGTGCTGACCATGGTGGTGGTGCTGGTTGATGGTTGGACTCAATGATCTTTAAATTGTCTTTTCCAACCTTAACAGTTTGGGGATTCTGGGATTCTATTCCAGACTTTGATTTTTCAGCACTTGCTGTAACATTCACACTTAAGTCTTGGAGGAAAAACAGCATTTTCCTTTGCTGTCTAGGATCAACAGGTTTGAAGCTGTTTCTCCTGTTTCTTTCTTGTATTTCACTTTTTTTCAATTATTAAGACTTCTAATAGTTACATTACTGTGAATTTTTGGATTATTGGATAGTTCTGGTTGGTGTTTAGATGAGATGATAGCAGCTAATCTTTGGGATGTCAGCGTGTTTTAATTCTGTGACCACGCCATGGCTGAACTCAGACTTTTGTTTTTATGTAAGACTGTTAATATGGCTTAAAATGGTTACACCTTTTGCATTCAGTGTGTTTCTTGCTATTAAAAAAAATAAATTAATGGCATGGGTTTTTTATATTTTGGTCTAGGAAGAAGAGGACGAAATGGACAGTTATCAGGTAAAAATTTAAAATCCTCTCCTACAAATGCAGAAGTCTTCAGATTAAAGCATATTAGAGGAGGAACTGAATGTTCTTAAGGATACTCAGGTGTTTTGGGAGTTTTTTTAAAGGACGTGAGCACTTGAAAAAATAATTTTAAGGGCACCTTTGCAAATGCCATTACAGTGGGATGGTGTGGGGTAGGGATGGGCTCCTGACATGAGGCTGCTAAACACTGAGGGGAGTGGTGAGAGGACTGGGGTTTCCTGCTCCAGCGGTGAGTTTTGGAGTAGTTTGGCGGCAAAGAATTGTATAAAATGAAGGGGTTTTTTTCGGCTGTGTACTGCAGAAAAAAAAAAAAAACAACCTAAGTTGTTGGCAAGCGAAAATACTTCAAATAAGATTTGGAAAGTTGAAGGGTTTGGATGCATCTTCCTTATCTTCTGCTTGGGTGCAGGACGAGCAGAAGGGTTGAGAAGATGTGCAAACCACCATCAGGAAACCTTGGCTTTCCTGGGGCAGTATTTAATGTGGTTTTTTCCCCCTTTTTTAGGACAGGGACTTGGAGAGGCTCCGTCGGAAGTGGCTCTGTGCCTTAACAAAGCGCCAGGAGTACCTTGACCAGCAGCTGCAGAAACTCGTGGGGAAGCCTGGTAAGGAAAATGCTGTTAAAGGCAATAACAGTAAAAGGTTGTGAGATGTGCACACAGTTTTTATCTTAATATGTTGCCAGATTAAGAAAAGGTGTTCATGGAGAGCTGGATCTCTGAACTCAGTGGTAATTTGCTTTTTTAGGGGTGAAGATAAAGTTGGAGGAGCCTTTACGAAATTCTTGCTTTGGGGGTGTTTCTTTGTGTGCTGGGCTGTGAGCAGAGCAGGGTTTATTCTGTCATGGCTGGTACAAAATCAGTGCCAGAGGCTCTCAGAGCTGCTCTGCTGTCCTGACTGACGTCCTGCTTGCAGATAAAACAGAAGACGACGCGGATCGGGAGGCTCAGCTTCTGGAGATGAGGCTGACCCTCACGGAAGAAAGGAATGCTGTGATGGTTCCTTCTGCTGGCAGTGGGATCCCTGGAGCTCCAGCAGAGTGGTAAGAACATCCATTCCCAGAGGAGGGATGTAAAAATGATGCACAGCCCATTGCTGGCTTTGGATTGTGGCCATTTTTTTTTCTTTCTCTCCTCGATCTGGCCTCTGTACCCTGCATGATCAAAGTTGTTAAAATTAGGCCTCTTGCTTAAGTTATTTTATCAGGTTGTGTCTCTGAAATCCAGAAATGCTGTTTGGTAAACGATACTGTTATTGATCAGGGTGTAATTATAACCTTCTGAAAAAAGGGAATCAATATTTATTACCGCTGCACTCGCCATTTAAAAAAATTAGCTAATATGTTAACTACCTAGTTCATTCACTTAAAAGGCTGCCCTCTCATCATAAAACTGCATCTCCAGGAGCATTTTGTTGCGCTCCCGGTTTGAGAACAAGCTCTGTTTAGTCAGCAAGTGCTCCATGTAATTTTCTGAACATTAAAAATAGTAGGGAGCACTGGACTGAGGCTGCTGTGCTGAGCAACAGCTGCAGATAAGGATTCAGGGTTGTTTCACCCCAAACTCATCTTCAGTTTTGCTTGCATCTTCCTGCATATCTTCTCTGAGCAAGCCTCTAACAGTATTTATTGATGGAATTGAGTGTCATGGAGTTTTAAGCTGAAGTTTTTCAGATCTGCTAAAACATAACAAATAATCAAGTTCTTGCTGGAAGCACCTGAACTTTCACATCCATGTGTTCCATTAGATTTGAAAACAGTGGAGCTGCAGGAAACTGGCTCCAGGAAGAATCTGGTTTGCACCAGAGGAAATGTTCAGTATGATCCAAGCACTTTATGTGTTACATGAGACTTCCAGCCTGCTCTAATTCACTGTAAATTCATCAGTTTTGGCTCTTCAGTATGTGTTTTGTAAGAAAGAATAATTACTGTGTTGAATGGCAGCATCAGTGTTAGTTTAAAAACTTTGAGACTTTTCAGATTCCCCGTTTTCCCTGCCATCACTAAAGCAGAGGGGTTTGCATTTCATGAATGTGTATGTCAGAATAAATAAACTTAATTTTGCTATAAGCATTTAAGAGAGAGAAAACACTTCAGAAAGCAGAGGTCAAAGAAGATAATAATTCTAAGAGAGCTGATATAAAGGAAATACTAATTTATTTGAGTCTCTTGGACTCTGCAGCAGTAAAT
This sequence comes from Hirundo rustica, assembly GCF_015227805.2. Classification (NCBI taxonomy): domain Eukaryota; kingdom Metazoa; phylum Chordata; class Aves; order Passeriformes; family Hirundinidae; genus Hirundo; species Hirundo rustica. The sequence goes on from NC_053452.1 coordinate 115,139,495, forward strand.
TAAAATAAAGACGTTTGCCAAGGTTATCAATGGTCTGGCTAAAAATTGCAGACTGAATGCAATGTCCTGCGGGGTTTGGATCATCAGGGACGTGTGCTGGGTAAATCTCTGTTACTTTAAATGCCACCATTGTCCCTGTCTTGTATTTTAGGACTCCTGTGGCTGGTATGGAAACTCACATTCCTGTTATATTCCTTGACTTGAATGGTAAGTGGTCCTTAAGATTGGCAGGGTAATTTGAAAACAAACTTTGTCCAGCCAGTGACGTTACAGAATTGAAGCAAGCTCTCAAAATTACCAAAAGCCTGGGATGGCAGGTGGATTAATTTGTGAAGTCCCCATTTTTCCTGAAACCTACTGCTTAGTGATTCAGAATAAACAATATTATGTGTGGAAGGAACCACAGGTTTTAATAATCCCATGTTTCACTCCATCCCAGTGCAAGATCCAGTTTAAACAATGCATTTGTCACGTGCTCCTACCAAAAGATGGGAAGTTGGAACCAAGGAGGTGACAGCCACAGAGCAATCCAGGGAGCAGTCAGTTAGATAAATCCTTGATGGGATGTTCAAAAGAGGGTTAACATTTGGATGAGAAGTGTTGGGTGAGAAGGGGAGGTGACACAGCCTGTTGTGAGGAGAGCTGGGCTGCAATCTTCTGGCATTGGTGGTTTGTCCATGGATCCAGTGGCTTCAGAGAGGAGCTGGTTAATAATTCATGGGGAGGCACTCCAGCCAGGACAGGTTGAGCTGCTCAGAACCCAGAATAAGGGTTTGTTTAATCACAGTCCAAAAGTATCATGTGTTTTCTCCTGTTCAACCAGCAGCTTATCTTAACAGCATCACGTATTTAATGCCAGACGAGCTCAGTGCTGAAAATCCACCTGTGGGCAAGGAAGGGGTGTTTGCCCCAGGGGGAGATTCCTGCCCTTTATTAGGCACATTTGAGTCTGTGTCCCCAAATATTTGTGCACACTTTCTATATAGAAACGGGATTTTTTTTTGGAAGTGGAACAATGCAGCTTTAGTTCTGTAGGTGAAGTCTAAGCAGCCAAGCTGGGGAGCTGGGGATGAAAATGCGAATTCATGACTTGCTGATGTTTCTTGACAAGGGTGATTGCTTTGTGTTTCCTCACCTTCCACATCCCCTCCTGTCTGCAGCTGATGACTTCAGCTCCCAGGATAACCTGGATGACCCAGAGGCAGGAGGCTGGGATGCTACTCTGGTGGCAGAGGAGGAGGAGGAATTCTTTGAGCTGCAGATTGTGAAGCACCATGACACTGAGGTAAGGGAAGCTGCAGACCAGGGAAATTAATTGTTCTTTTATATGTCCACCTGTGAAAATAATACATCAAATATGTCATAGGAATGATACAGCACTTCTTTCTCCTGTGGGCAACTGTGTTTTCAAGGAGTGTAACCGTGATTTGGAAAACAGTAAAACTCAAGGATCTTCCTTTTCCCAAATCCAGGCATTCCAAAAGCCTGAGATTCAGTTTGTGTTTAACAGAGCAAAAGCCCTGGGCAAATCAGAGTACAGAAGCCCCAGCTGAAAAACTAAACAATCTTAATTGTCAACATTTTTACCTCTGCATTGTTACACTCATTTCCCTCCATTTTGGCACATAACTCCTAGTTTCACAACTTTACAATTGTTGGTTTATAATTTCTACTGTTAGGTTTAGAATCTCTCTATTTTATTCCTTAAAATTTTCCTCATTTCTCTGAAACTTTTTTGTTTTTTAGAGGAGCTTTATTCCTGGTAGTTCTGCTGGGAATGTTTTTGGGGTTTTTTTTGGTCCTGATTTGTATTTAGAGCATGGAAATTTGGCTACCAGGACAGTTGTCTTATGGCTTGAAGACAAACCATTTAAATCTTCAGTAATACTTATATTTTAACATGCAAGGAGAAAAAATTCCAGCTTTTGCTGTGTTGCTAGAAAGGCTTCAGCAAAGTTATTTCTCAAATACAGACAGGAGAATTTTTGTGGCGTGATGGAAGATTTCCACTGCAATCTCTGTTGCTCTCTGATTTATCTTAATAAATTAGTCCAAATGGTCCTGCACTTCTGCATATTTTATAATTTATTTGCAATGATCCTGGGTATTCAGAGATCTTTTTTCAAGAGGAAATGTTCCAGGGTTTGAGCAAGTTGGCATTTTTAATCCCAACGTCTTCATTTGGCAAACTGATCTTGATTTCTAAATGGCCTCTTCTAAAGCGTGGGGATTTTTTTTCTTCACGGGGAGCGAAACGGAGAAGCCGACTCTCAAAATTTATGTATTATGTATTTTTGCTAATTATGCCTAATTAATTGCAGTTAATTATACACCTAATTATGCCTATTAGAGGATACATTTATGGTTTTTTCCCCCCCCACTCCCCTTTTGCAGGTGAGAGCAGAAGCCTCGTGGGACTCCACGGTCCACGACTGCATCCAGCTCAGCAAGGGGACGGCGGCAGAGGAGAGGGTTTACCTGATTGTCAGAGCCACTGTCCAGCTCAGCCACCCTGCAGAGATGCAGCTGGTGCTGCGCAAGCGCATCTGTGTCAACGTCTACGGCAGACAGGTACAAATCCTGCAGCCCTTCCAGCTCCCCAGCACTCGGATTCCCTCCTCTCTCCCCTCATCCCAGCCTGGGTGGAAGCGCCGGATCGGCGGCGTCCAGCGAGGCTTTGAGCTGCCGGGTGGCTTTGCTGGAATCCCTCATGCTGTGGATGATGGCACGGCTTGTATTGTAAGGCATCTAAACATGGGGAATTTATTTTTCTCTTCACCCCCAAGTGCTTTCTGACTGGAAAAAGAGGAAGGGTTAATTTCTCGTGAGCTCGGAGTTCGTATTTTGCACAAAGGAACTTCTGCGTTTCCCTAGTCCTATATTAAGTTCAGGCATTGCTGCTAACCGTTTGTATTTACACCTCCAGGTGTTCAGAAATCAACTAGGAATAGCTGGAGGAGAGATCCCATGTGTTAATTCACCAGAGTTAATCACTCTTGGTCCTTTATGTTTTCCAGCTGGTGCTCTTGCAATAATGTGTAGGTGAGAGCAGGGTGTTTGATAAATGGCAGGCAGTGAAGTTGTCATTCCATTTGCAGCATCATGCCCTGAAAATAATATAAATCCTGAGAAGGATGGGGGAGGAAGGAGTTTGTTCAGCACTGTCTGAGAACCCAGCCTCCCCTGGCAGTGATAATGACAAAGCAGAAAGCCCGGATTGTTATTCTGGTTGCGCATCTGTAGTTAAAACCTGAAGCAAGAGCAAAGAGGAGAGGTGTGGTCACACCCAGAAACTCTGTAGGCAACTCCCAGTGCTGGAAGTAGAACCCCAGTTCTTGGGTGCTTCCATCAAGCAGCAGCTTTTTCTCAGCAAGGGAAGAACAGTGAATTTTTTGTCATATGGAATGGGAGACTGTATTGAACAGGTCAATTGAGCGTGCCAATAATCGCAATCAGGTGAAGTCTTCATCAATTCTGTTTTCTACAGATTCAGTCAATGCCATTTTTTACTTTCATTCGACACAGAATCTTTGGCTTTCTTCCTGTTTTTCTAAACCCACCCCCCGTCAATAACCTTTCCTGGGAGTTTGTCTCAGCAGCATCTTTGAATGACTCATCTCTGCATTAATTCAACAGTCCAGTTCTTAACCCTGCAAGGCGCCGAGTCAGCATAAACAATGACCATGCCCCTTAAATCATTCTTCATAACGATCTCTTTGGTCAAGAATTTAATGTCTGTACTTGTCAATATTCAAGACAAGTTACCTAGGGCTCTGTCAGGGAAGAAAAAAAAAAATTCTAAAAGCAGCTGATGCTTGGTGAAACAGTCACCTTGCAAGGAAGGAAGTGAATCCTTCTCTGTATCCACAATAAGCAAGCAAATGATTTTTTCCAAGTTGAAATCTTTGGCTCTTACATGTTTATTGGTTAGACTTTGGAGTCTGGGCTCCTTGCGTTGTGAACTGTGTTTATTTCGGCTGGAATCTGTTAATCCACATTTTCATTGTGTTTATTTCAGCTGGAATCTGTTAATCCTCATTTTCCTCGTGTTTCCTCCCCGCAGGGTTTTGCGCAGAGTTTCCTCCGAAGAATGTCCCCCCGAAGTTCCATCCCTGGCTGTGGCGTCACTTTTGAGATAGTCTCAAACATTCCAGAGGTGAGTAAGAAACAAAGAGTGTCTCAAATTGGCCAAGAGCCTCTTAATTCTGTGCTTTCCCCCCTGATTTTGAGCGTGCTGGCTCTTGCTGCTGCCAGCACAAGCTGTGGTTTGTGAAAGATGGAGCCCACTCCTGTACACCCTGTGACTTAGCAGCAACCTCTGTCTTATCAGTGTCACTGTGTATTTTGTCGAGTGAGCATCTATTTGCTCAGGTCCTTGAAGAGGCGGTTTGAAGAGAGGGGAGGAGGGGGAAAAAGAGGGAGGAAGAATGGGCAGGTGAAGTGCCTGCTGCGGGGAGCGAGCGCGAGAATCTGGGGAGGAAAATAACAAAAGTGGCTTTTTCTCCGTAACGTCTTTATGCAACTCTTGATTCCTGAGCGTATTCCCAGTTAGATGCTAATCCTTTCCTTCCAAAGAGATGCTCTATCAGGGCACTTGTGAAAACATTAACACATGAAGAGCCAAAACTCTGATTGCTGCCTGGCTCTTCCATGTTCTGCTGCATTTTGCACTCTGTGTTGAAATGCTTCTCAAGCAGTGTTCTGGTTTTTTTTCTTCTCGCAGCTCACTCGAAATTTTGTTTTCCTCTCAGGTTAGATAACGCCCCAAATGTGCTCGAGCACTTTTTAATTATGAAATACCTGAATGCAGCCCTTTTGCTAATTAATGGCAGTGTCTCGCTGTGAGACTCTGAGAAAGAGCCCAAAAAGCCTCCAAACAATAACCACCTACAGCCTGAGATGTCTGTGACAGGGGCAGGAGCACCTGTGCAGGCTGCATGGCACAAGGTGTGTATTTGGATCAGAATCTTAGATTGGGCATTAGGAAGAAATTTAGAATAGATATTAGGAAGAAATTTAGAACAGATATTAGGAAGAAACCCTTTTCTCCAAGGGTGGTGGGGCAGTGATTGCCCAGAGAGGTTCTGGACTCCCCATCCATGGAAGTATCAAAGGCCAGGTTGGACAGGGCTTGGAGCCACCTGGGATGATGGAAAGTGTTCCTGCCCATGGCAGGGGTGGAGTGGGACGAGTTTTAAGGTCTCTTCGAACCCAAACTATTCTGTGATCTGCCCCTGAGTTTAAGGACGAACAGTGCTGAACTGCTGCCAAGCGGTTTAAAAATGCGTTTTCCCCGGGAGTGATGTGGGGGATTCTGGGTTTATTTTAAAATGCTGCCCTCTCTTTCTGCCTCCCCAGGACGCTCAAGGGGCTGAGGAGCGGGAGGCGCTGGCCAGGATGGCAGCAAACGTGGAAGATGCAGCTTCAGCTGACTCGGAAGCCTACATTGAGAAATACCTGCGCAGCGTCCTGGCCGTGGAGAACATCCTCACCCTGGACCGGCTGCGCCAGGTCTGGCTGCAGGGCTGCAGCAGGGAGCGCCCTGAGAGCAGTGTGCGCCGTCCAAACGTCCTCCTGAGCGCACACAAACTACCAAACAACCCCAAAAGCCGCCCCAGTGCACGCCTCAGCTTCCCAAAGTGGGCCTGTGGCCAAGATCCAGGGAGGCAGAGGTGTCCTCGCTCAGCTCCAGCACGGATGGGGCTGGGGGTTCTCTGCTCAGGGCGCAGTTCTGGGGTGCTTGGTTTGGTTTTAAAGCTGTTCATTGCTAATTCTGGTTCAGGAAAAGGAGTTTTTGTGGAGGTAGCTTTTGCTTTCTGAAGCTTTAGCAATAGTTTCTGCGATTGCCAGCAGAATTTTTGTCATTTTGCCCACATTCTACTTTGAATTCACCAAAGCCATCCTGCCAATAAAAAGAGACATTGATTGGGTTAATTTTAAGTACTATAACTTGATCTGTTTACCAGCAAAAATGCAGGAGAGAAAAGCATTTATTGAAACTTGTTCTCCTGGATATAAATTATGCAAGCACAAAGAGAAAAGTTATGCAAAACAAGCTGGAGCTTGTGCCTGCCCACTATAAATTCACGGGGAAGTGTGATGCACTTTAAATATTGAAAGCAAGTTCCCTGTCATTTATAATTAGTTTAAAGGATTAAAATAGGAGCTCAGCTAGGAAAGAGACTCTTAGTCTTTGCAGCTCTGTCATCTCCTAGAATCGAGACACGTGCCAATCAGCAAAATACCAGATGTTAAAATTTATCCATTCATAATTTTAGCCGTGCAAACTTCACAGACCGCAGCCTGTGTCACAAGGCAGCTTAGAAACATTTTGCTTGTGTAGACAAAGCTATCCTGGGACAATCAGAGCTTTAATTCTCGCCAAATCCACTTATTTTCTTTGTTTTGTGACTGCCAGGAAGTTGCTGTGAAGGAGCAGCTGATGGGGAAAGGAAAGCTCTGCCGCAGGAGCCTGAGCTCCCCCAACGTGAATCGGGTGAGTTTTCCCTGCTGGCTTCTCCAGCAGCTCCACTCTTCGCTCTCAGGTCCTGGAGTCATGGAATAGAGCAGTGAATTTCCACCTTTTTCACCCCTCTGTGCTATTTTTTTATTTTTTTCCTTGAACGCTGGCGATTTTTCATTTCCTTGCCAAGTTGAAGGTGTTTTTTGGGTCTTTTTCTCTCTTTTTCTTTAGAAGATTTGAAAACAGGTTATGAGTATGTGCTGAACTTAAGCTTTGTACCAGTGTTGTGCACAAGAAAAATGAGACTTCTGCTGCCCAAAGTTTGGAAAGAAATAATTTGATAGAACTGGTAATCAAACTAGTGTCAAATTCTGGCTCCTCCCAGGTCAAAAATTAAATTTTCACCTTTTAATTTCTTGGACTTTGATTCTGCTTTAACCACAGAACTGTTTCTTTTCAACCTTACTAGTCAAGAGGCATAGTTATGAATTTTTCAAAGTTCTTGTTAAGAAATAATTCTGCTTCTTTTAACTCCTCCAGCTTTCTGCAAGCCGCCAGGATTTAGCCCCTCCTTATAACCTGAGCAGTAACAGGGTGAGTATCTGCAGATCTCCTGGGAACTAAAAGGAAATTACCAGTGATTAGGAGCACAAATGGGAAATATCTGTGAAAATTGGGCCGCCCCCATGTGCTCCTGGATGCTTGGGACAGAAGTAGGTTTGGATGTGCTGCTCTGGACCTCTCTGGGGACGTTCCCAGGTCTTGTCCCAGCCCCTGTGGGATGCTCAGGAGAATTGTCCGGCTTTAGAGCTCTTCCAGAGCGTTCACCTGGGTGGAGGGAAAAATTCTGGGAGAAAGGAGGAGGTTTGGGTCTGGATGTAAGTTCAAATCCACCTCTGTACAGAATAAAGGCTGCGAAGAAAGTCCCTGACCTCCCAGTGGTCCTGAACGCGTGGTGGGTGATAATCCAGCCCATTTCACTCCTTAAAAACACCAGTATAGACCCAAAAGCATTTCTTTAAACGGTGAAAAATTAAATTTAATCTTGTTTTCCAAATCCTAGATCAACTAAAGGATCTCCTCCTGATAGATATTCTGCCCAGCAAGTGTGGAGTCATTTTGAGGGGGAGAATCTGGTCGTGACAAGGCATTTTCATGCATAATGCAGTTGCACAGAATAATAGAATTTTGATGTAGTGCTCCAGCACTGGTTGCTAAATCTGCTACATCTGATCCATGGAGAGAATGCTAAAATATGTGCAGGTGATAAAGTGTTTGTAGCGACTTCTGTTTGGAGAGAACCGTGGGGTGTTTCAATACTGTAAGGTTTTTAAAGCGAAAATTAAAGATTAGGATTCTTAATGATTTCTGTTTTTCTCCTCCCTTCCCCTCCGTGATTTCTCTCATTGCATGTTTCAGAGTCCAAAGGTCCCAGCAGAGGTAATGCATTAGGTCCACCTAATGAGTGGGATAATAATTTTATCTCACTATAAAGTCGATTTTGCTCACTCACACGCTTTTATTTCCTGCTTTGAAGATGCTGCTGGTGGTGCCTCATTTGCATAGCACAGAGCAAACGAGTTTTTCCATTGAAATCCTGTCATTAATGCAGCGTGAACTGGTACAAAGCAGAGAAGTTTTCTCCTTGGGTGCGTCTGATGGTTTCTTACAGAGCTGGAGCTGTTCAGTGCCATTTCTCACAGCTTTTTGGGCAGGGTGAAGTCATTTCAGAAATAGCCCCCTCTCAGCTGAAAAAAATAGTCATGAAAGCAAGCAAATACCTAAATATCTGCCAGTGAATATTCGCCTGGAGATGAGATAAACGTTGAGACTTTCTCTCAAATCTCGCTCAGGCTTTCTGGCTTTTACAGTTCAGTGCGAGCAACTCCTGATTTCTATGAACAAATGACTTTAAAATAGTAACTGGGCCAATGGAAAACGTGCTTTCCCTTAGTTTTGTGTTAGTGCTCTCAGAGGAATGACCCCTTTTTCCCCAGCTTTGGTTAACTGGAATTCTTGGCAGCGGTTTGCATGAGGTTTCGCCGCTCTTGGCCACGGCTGTAGCTGCTGACAGAGACTCTGTGCTGCAGGAATGTGGAGCTGAGGTGCTGGAGCTGCTCCCCTTGCTTGCAGTGAGCTTCAATCCAAGGCACTTGTTCCTCAGGACGTGGAGGTGCGCCCTCCCCAGCTGGGAATTCCTGGTTTTGAATGGATCTCTGGTTCCAGGCCACCTTGGGCTGGGCTTGGCACAGCCTGGAAGTGGCAGGGAGGTGGAATTAGGTGATCTTTAAACCCTCCCAACCCAAACTATTCTGTCATGCAATGATCCAGATTCAATAGGAAGGTGAGCAAAACCTTCTGCAATCCCAGTGAAATATTTTACAAACCCTTAAATGTCCCCGTAGCACACGGACATCACAAAGCTCACTGGTGAGATCAGTCCTGTCCCTTTCAGCATAAAGCACCTGAGAACAGCTTGATAGGCAGAGTTTTGGTTAAGCTGGATTTGTCTTTGTCACGTGATGAGAAATTTGGTGGCAAGGAAGTCTTCTCCAGCAGTCATGGATTGTTATTTTATTGTCATTTTGCCAGGAATTGGGTGTTGTTTGTTATAATAAGCCAATCCCAAACAGGTGATTTAATGTATCACAGGAAAAGTCAGTGACAACACCTGAACTGGGTGCAGAATATTGATGGAAGCCCTTGCCACATTCCAGAATATTCCTTTCCTTAACTTTTATCCCATTGCTTTATTTCTCTCCTCTAACAGTTATTCCTTGCATCCCTGCTGCCTTTGCCATGGATTTTTAGCTTTGTGGAAAGGGCTCCTGAGTCTCAGTCCTCTACGTCAAGCACCATCCGTGCTGGTAAAGTTTGGAATGTGGACGCTGCTCCATTCTCCAGTACTCAGAAGAGCCAGGGCTCATTCCCCTTTGAAAAAAAATTAAAGAATAGAAAAGGAGTATTAAGCAATTAAACAAGAATATTGTATGAGATTAAATTAGAATTAAAGATGGTGTCAATCCGACTACAGCAGGCAGCTCAGGAATTTCAAGAATTAGGCCATGGATTTGTCTTGCAGACTTTGGTAGTAAAAACATGGATAGGTGGTCACATCCTCCTGAAAAGCTGGAAAAGTCCTTCTCCAGGACTGGAGCAGAGGTGTGGGATGGGCACATTTTGGGGAAACAAACACCTTAAAGAACATCCCAGTGTGCTGACAGCATGGAGCAGGGATGTGCTCTCACACTGACCCGTGCATTCCTGGGAAATATTTAAGTCACCACTGGGAATTTTTAATTTCTGTATTTACTTCAGAAGAGTTTTGTGGACTTTAATATTGTCAGCAGGACTGCACGTGGCCTCACCTCTAGGTTCTGTGAGAAAAAAGCAGTTTTTACTCCTGTTATCACTGCAGATGTGGTGTGGGGAGAGTGAGATGAGTTTGATTTCTCCTTGCACATCAGGTGATGCAGGGGTACTGAGTGTCTTAATCTTGATATCAGATACAGGGGGTGAATTTTCCTGTTCAAGGGGGCTTCTGTTAGAAATTCAATTCAGTCAGACGCTGAATTTAAAAATTGAGTTGACTGAACTGGATGAATCTGAGGCACAGTGGATGGAAGGCACCTCTGAGGTGCTTTACAGATCAGACCGAATCACATATTGATGAAAAAATCACAAGATGCTTAAAACACCTCTGGCAAGAACCATTTTGTCTTGGACAGTTGTCCTTCCTCTCCCAAAGGCCCAGTATTTGTAGCTCAAAATCCAAGTAAGACAAGATGGTGCCATTTAACCTTCAGGCTTTTCTGGGAACCAGAGTTTTTTTCAGCAAACCGGTGCCGTGTAGATTGAACTTGAATAATCCCGCTGTTCAGGAGAACAAGTGCCTTTTGTCCCAGCTGTGTGTCCCAGCTGTTTGCTTGTATTCCAGTGCTCCATGGTCACCTTTTCCTAAGTCTTTTCTGAACTGCTGAAATAATAAAACACAAGAACTATTCATTTCTCTTACCCAGTGGCTGCATTTTAATGGTCTGTCCACTTCAAGGAAAGATTTGTCAGGTAAAGCCTCCCGATGACTTAGGTAGTGATCATCCCTACCTGCCCTAAAGGTTTTGTGCATGAAATAAATTCCCTGGGGTTTTTCTTGGAGGATGTGTGAAAGGAGGGAAGGCAGAGGAGGAGAAGGTGTTATAAAAATAAACCACTTTATAAAACAGCTCTGCATTAAAGCACAAGGGACGTGCATTCTTCTGGTGGCTACTTTGATTTGTTGAATTAAATCACTTGACCTCTGTTTGGTCACTTGGCAGAGAGCAAATATATTCATGGAACGATGACTCCTCTGGGCAAATGATTTATAAGCTTCCTCTCTTTCTCTCTCCACCCTTCTTGAGAGAGAAAAGATTCACAGCACTTAAATAATCATAATGAGAAGAATAGACTCAAAATTTGTAGTGGTGCAGTTGGTGAAAGCACAGAGAGACAACACGGGAGAGTGCTGGAAGTTGGGAAACTTGGGAACTTCATCAAGTTAATATAGTTAATAATTCTTTTTATTTTTATTTTAGTGGTTGTGTTTCAATCCAGTTTAGTAAAATCATTCATGAATTACCTTTTCCCTCTGCACAGTAGTTGACACTTCCAGTTGCCCCCAGTATTTTCTTTTCCAAATGTTTTCTCCACTCATTGCCCTGATTAACCTAATTTTGATAGTTTGTTGTCATCTCAGAGTTGAAGGTCCCAAAATCAGGCTAAAACTGTGATCTCTGCACTCTCTCCAAAGCGAGGGCAATTCAAAAACCCAACATGCCTTAAGTAACCAGCCACACAAATCCTTTTCTCCTTCCCGTTCTCAGGAAATTTAGCCTGGCAAAACAGTTAAAATTATTTAGAAAACGTAGTCATCCATGGTATCAAGGCTGAAGCAAAATTTCTGCAAGATCCTAAGGAAAAAAACCTTTTCCTTACAGAAAAAGTCACCAAATGCTGCGGTTCTTTCTGTGCAGGATGAATATTCTGAAAGTGTTCTGCTGGTTCTTACCTGCTCCATTTTTTCAGCATTCCCCAAGCAGGGCTGGAAAGTCAAGATTATTTGCCTGAAATCATTTTTCTCTTGGCGCAGTCAATGAAGGGCACTCGTGACTCAACAGATCATGACTCAGAAAATTATTTAGTTGCTCTTTACCTGCACTGAGTCCCTTTTCTAGTAAACTACAATACTCTTGAGTATTTGTAATATTCTTTCTGTTTCTTCTTTTTCTGTGGTCTCCAGAAGCACTTGGGCTTGCCTCCAAATGTGTCACCTTGATCGGTTTGTCTTTAAGAGGATCACCATCTCAAGTTCCAAAAGGACCACCAATCAAGCTTTATATTCTCCAAAAATGAGGCTTTCAGATGCTTTTGACTCTTGCACAGCTCTTTTCCCTAATCCAGTGCCAACATCTACCAGGCTGATGGCAGACTAAACCAGAATTTCAAGATTATTTTGAGTTCTTGTGCTATTTGGTTTGAGTCTTCCATTTTTTATTAATCTCTGCACATGATAAGGCCACCTGAGAGAAACCTGCACTGATAGTCGCATAAAAGCCAGAAAAAAAAAAAAAATAGAGTTTGGGGATGAGGAATAGGAAAGATGATCTCATGGAAGCATTTTGTGGAATTTTCCTGCCTCTGGGATGTGTATAAGGCATAAATGAGTCGCAGGTCAAAGATAATGCTGGGATGGGAGGCTTAAGGCATGGGCAGAGCAGGAAGCTTTCAGGAAGGGCTTTGACACCAAAGTGCTCAAAACCAGCAGACTGAACAAACCCCTGCTGCTCCGGCCTGGCCTCCATCAGCTTCACTTTCAGGATGCCTCAGTGACCTCAGACATCCATCAGTTATCCCAAATTTGTCTTTCCAGCTGCACAGCGCTGTCTGTACCTGGAGCAGGAGGGCTGAGGACAGGTCCTGCTCTGCCCAAGGGAGGTTACTTGCTATTCCAAGCAGGAGAGCTTCCCTGGCACTGACTTATAGATCCAAATGGAAATGATTCTTGCCCTGGGCTGCTCACCGTGACCTTCAACCCATTGGAGAAATCTATTCCTCCTGTCCTGGCTTATTTATTATTTGTGAAACATTCATGACTTCGAGTTCCAGTTAGGATTATTTTGGCTGCCTGTCTTTTTTGTGTTCAAGGTCAGATTAATTCCTTGCATCCAGCGGCGGGGAGCTTCTTGAAAAAGCTCATTTCCCCCCCTCTTCCTCCAGGAAAAAACACATGAAACTTACGATCTGGGATGCAGCAGGTCCTTCCATCCCTTGTACCTCCCACACCATTTTACTGTGAAAGTATTTCTCTTCCTGTTACTTCTTTTAAAACAAGCAAAATTCAGGTGTACAATCAAATCCAGATATTGCACCAGCCATTGCAAAACCCTTTACCAAAAAAAAAACCAAAAAAAACCCAGAGGGATTGGACTTCAGTTTTTATCAGTTTGGCTGCACCATCCTGTCCTTGCAACCGCTGGTTGTGGAAGGTGAAGCTTTGCAAGCTCGTCCTGAGAACATTTTGCCACCTGACCAGGACAACACTTTGCTCCAAGGCCCTGAGAGTTCTTGAAGAGTCTGAGACTGGACTTTTCTTGACCCATGGGATCATAAATGGGTATTGAGTTGCCTTCAGGTCTCCTATAAATCAGCTAAAGGAGAAGGAACTGCTTTGGCAGTGATCTTTTGCATCTGTGCCTCCCCTCAGATGTCTTCAGCACAACCCCAAAATTCCAAAATGGAATTTTCGTCTCCCTTCCAGCTCTGCACAGTTTGGTGAAGCAAAACCAAGCCCTGTGCCTGCATCCACATGAAACTTCCAGCAGAGACACACCCTGGCCGGTCACTTGGAGTAATCATTGCAGACAAATGTATAAATTATTATATTTAGCAAGATGAGAGAATTAATAAAAAATGGATTCTGACACACCGACTCTTGACACTCACGTGGTGATGTGAACCAGTGGCCTGGGGTTTCTCTCTCTTACCCACGAGGTTTTGTCACTGAGCCAGTTTCTGGCTGTGAGTTTGAGAGGAAAGTTCCAAAACCACAGTGGAATTTGTAAAAGCATGAGAAGTCACCCCTCATGTGCAGAATGGTGTGAGGGATCCATGGGCAAACCCAACCAGGGAGCCCAGGGATCTTGGGAAGGCAAAGGAGCTGCTCCTTTCCCTGTCACTGTTTCTTCCTCATCTGCATCAGGCTCTTGTAGGGCTGAAAATGATCTTGTTTCACCTTCAAAAACCCGTGCCAAAACCCTGACCTGTCCTCATCTTTTTCGTGGCTCCTGCTATCCACAGCTTGGATTTTCCAGCTTTCTCCTTCCCAGGCTGTCAGAAAACTTTGAAGTGCCCCGGTTTCTTCCTCTTGATCAGATCAGCTCCTCCTTTCTCTGACTCCAGGCACAAACTTCCAGCCTTTAGGTCCTGTATTTCTTGTCTGGTTTAGAGCTCTGTCCTCACCCTTTTTCCTGGCGCTGCTTCCACCACTCCTGAGTAGACACACGAAATATTTGGGAATTTTGGGCAGACGGCGCCACATTATTTTCACCTGGTTGTTAACATACTCAGCTTCCAAAAGGCAGCAGCACAAGTGAGCGAAATGCTGCGGCTGTGAGGTCTAGAGATCAGCTTTTTCTGTGCCTTTATGCTGAGGGTGCTCATCTTTGCAGGGCTGGGTCTGCCAACTAAAAGCACCTCTGGGGAAGGGTCTTTCCTCAGCTCTGGCACTCTGAGCTTGGCAGGGGCTGTGTGCAGGGCGTGTCAGGATTGCTGTGCTCCCGCTGTCCTGCTAACTTGGAAAAACACCTTTTTTTCCCCCCTCTAGGGTCGATGGGAGAGTCAGCAAGATGTGTCCCAAGGTGCCACAAACTCCAGTAGAGGCATTAGTCCAACTAGGACCTCCCTGCCGGGCTCTGGGCAGCAAAACCACTCTCCTGATCCAGGTAAGGGCTCTTCTTCAGCTCAGAAAACTCTGCTGATCCAGGTAAGGGCACTCCTACAGCTCAGGGAACTTCCTAAATGTGGGATGAAGTCACTGCAGTTCCCGAGTGTCACAAAAAGTCAGAGAGTGCTTTCCCTTGGCTAATTCTTTGACCACAGAAGTAATCCTGGACTAAAAAAAAAATTTTTTTTAAATTTTTGACAGAGAGTTGTGTGTCAGCTTTGGGATTTTTTTTTTCCCCCTTTCACCAAAGAATAACTCTTCTCATATATTAATATTTTTATTTCCACCAGGTATTGGTAGCCTGGCTGCTTCCTACCTGAATCCTGTCAAGTCCTTCGTGCCTCAGATGCCAAAGCTGCTGAAGTCGCTGTTCCCTGTCAGAGATGAGAAGAAGGGCAGGCAGAGCTCTCCCCTCGCACAGCAGGTAAAGCATTAAATCACCCACAAAATCCAATATTGGTGAGTGCTGCCGGGCTTGCTGGCAGAGAGCTGCTTTATAAAAGTTGCTGCAGGGCAAACCAAGCTTTTAGGCATGGCAAAGGCTCGTGATCCATTTCCCCTCCATCCTGTCCGGGGGTAGTGGGAGCTGCTGGGACTTATTGACACAGGCTCAGCCCGCTCAGCTTTTTACAGGTGCCAGCTCCGCTCCCGGGGTGATTTATGGGCTTCCCACTCAGTGCAGCAGCAGTGGGGAAATTTATGGAGGGCACTTAGTGTTGTTTGTGTATTGCCAGGAGGAAAATGTAATTCTATTTTTAATTCCTTGGTTCATATCCCCTCGCCTCCCACCCCTCGCCCCAGCTCGTGTCACCTTTTGCCATCTTTTCCTGCGAGCTTGGGGCAGTTGCTTTTGTTCATTCTTATCTATTCCACGTGTCAGGGAAGCATTTGATTTCCTCTTTTTGGTTGTTTTTTTTTTTTTTTTTTTTTTCATTTGGATGTTGTGCTGCAAAGCTCCCACCTGCTCCAGATGCGGCTTCTGTGCTCTGAGCAGAAGCTGATGCACGGTCCAGCTGCCTGAAAAAAGAACTCCTTTTAAAGAAACACCAGATGAAATGGAGAATCCCATTGTAAATCATAGAATCTCCTTGATTTGGGGGGCTGTAGTGTATGTAAAAAGGAATATTTCCCCTCTAGAGTAAAGTTTGAAGGTTTAACAAACTGCTGTGAGGATGAATCTGGATCCAGGCCTCATATGAATGTTTCTGGGAGTCGATTCTGCCCGTGGTGCCTCTGCTCTCACCCTCTTCCTTTGCCTGGAGTTCTGGATGCTCATCACTTATTAACTCGGACTTTTCCTCACCTCTTGCCAAGCAGGCAAACTTTTCAAAGAGTATCTTCCTCAAAACAAACCCTAAAATCCCTGAACAACTCTTTTTTTGTGGATGAATCCAGGTATTTTGTTCTCTACAACTGAACTTGCTGTTAAAAGAACATCCCAGGGGTACAGGAAGTTGTTTTGGCATAAGAGAAATACAGTAAAAAAATAGAGCAAAAATAAATCTACTAACACTTAAATATTTTTTAAAGTAATTTCTGGCACACGTAGCACAAATAAGAATGAGGCAGTTTTAAAACATTTTTAGCTTGATTGGGGATTCATTTTACATTTTCATGTTGCCTTCTGCTTGGTGTTGAGGCTGGAGTTGTACAAACCTCCTCATCTGTGAACTGCAGAGAATTAAAACGGAGGTGGTGACTTTCTTTAAAGGTATCTGGGTATGGAAAGATGCAAATAGGTGCTCTTACAATTGCAGTGAGAGCCTTTCACACCTTCTTGAGTCCTCAGTGAATCAGTGAGAGCTGAGAGGAGAAAGGAGGCCTCATTTCCTGCCTCTAGTCTAACCACCTGTTCCCACTCCTTTCCTGTTCAAGTTCAGGCGTGGATGATTTGTCTAGAAATCAAGTTTTAAACTACAGAGACATCTCTTCAATGAGATTTTAGTTCATGTTACGGATTACTATGGAAAGTCAACCAGGTCATCATCTCAACAATTTTTAGTAGGAGGGGAAATGCCATTAATGCTTTGTTTTTTTTAAAATAAGAGGAGTAGGTGATGCTTCAGTGCTTGCACTGGAGAGCAGCCCAGGGTTTCCCTGACCAGTGGATCTGTGTAATATAATGAAATGTTGGAATTATTCTCCACTTTCAGGTTTTGCAGTGGAGCAAATCAGCTGTATTGCAAATGCCCCTCCCTGGTTTGAGAGGTTTTACAAATTCCTTGCAGCTCTGTCCTTGGGGAAATGGGGCTTCTTCCCTGCTGTCAGCAATCCCAGGGAATCCTGGAATATCTGAGGTGGAGAGATCCACAGGGATCATTGATCCAATCCCTGGCCCTGCACAGACACCCCAGGAATCCCACCCTGTGTCTGAGAGCGTTGTCCAGACATTCCTTGAGCTTTGGCAGGTGTGGGAATGTCACCGTTCTCTGGGGAGCCGTTCAGTGCCTGACACCCTTTGGGGGAGGAACCTTTTCCTAATCCCAACCTAAGGAAAGCTGCACAGAAGAAGAGAGAGGAAAAAAACCTGAAGGAATTGCCCCAGGATCATCTCCAGCTTCTTCTGTGCGGCACAAAAATCAAGAGGTGCCTTTGCAGCAAGTCTGGCTTTTGAAGGTCATAAACATCCCATAATCTCCCGTGCTGCTTCTTTCTAACAGCCTGAGGATGCAAATGTGGGCAGAGGAGTTGAGCTGGAGGTGGTGACACCTTGGGAAGGCTGGCCTGGAATAGAGACTGGACAGAGCTGAGAGAATAAAGCAGATATTTATTAAAAGGCCTTTAAAGATAAACCTTGGGCAGCACAAGAGCCTGGCCAGGGATAAACCCAGGATGGACCCAAAATGGTCACAAAATGGACAAACGGTGACAAGGTCTCACACTTTCATAAGTTTTGGTCCATTTGCATATCGGGGTTAATTATCCAATTACATCCTCAGGTTATGAAGTCCCATCCTTCTTGTTTCTCTCTTCAGCCCACCATTGTTCGTGCTTTTGGGCCTGAAAACTTGTACCCGTTGTCCTTGGTCTCCATCAGGAAAAGGATTTGTTTTGTCTGCCTGCTCTGTGAAGAGAGCTCACTAACACTTAACACGAGGCTCAGAGCTGCACCCCTGGGCAGCACAGAATCTGAAAAAATACAAAAGCCAAAACTTCAGGCATCAGAGGGGCACGGGGGGCTCAGGGGGTCGCTGCCAGCCCGACAGCTTCAGCGCCTCATCGCTCACCTGCCAGAGCCAGGCAGGAATTCCTGTGGAGCTGGAGAAACTGTGCCACGGAGGGGACACAAAAATTGTCTCAGGGAATACAGAACAGCACCTCTAGGTCTGTGGGAGAATGAGATTTCAGTGCACAGCAGCAGGGGACATAAATGAACGTGCAAGGTGGGTGAAGTAGGTGGTAAACCGAAAAACTGGAAGGGAGAGGCAAAGTCTAAAGGACTTTTTTGCTTTAATTGCAAAGGAATCTGAGCCTTAACTGGGAGCTGCTGGAGTTTTGTTGCTGTAAACAACAGTTTGAGAGAGCAAGGTTCAGGGACAGGAATGACAGAGGGGATGGAAGGATCTGAATCATCCTTTCCTGGGCTGGAAGCTGAGATATGGGGAGATTCAGGTTGGATTTTGGGAAAAGGTTCTTCCCCCAGAGGGTGTCGGGCACTGGAACAGCTCCCCAGGGAATGGTGACGTTCCCAAGGCTGCCAGAGCTCCAGGAATGTTTGGACAACGCTCTCAGGCACAGGGTGGGATTGCTGGGGTGTCTGCACAGGACCAGGGGTTGGGCTGGGTGATCCTGGTGGTTCCCTCCCAGCTCAGGATATTCCATGATTCCATGAAAAGCAAATTTCCAAAGGAGCAGGACTCAACCTTCTTCCAGGTTTGGAGTTGAAGTCCACCATGACTGTTCCAAGTGGGTGTGGTACCAAATCTCTGATCCTGGGCTGATAAAAAAGGAGATAATTTCTGATCAGTCATTATAAAAATACACTTCTAAAATTATTTTAGCAGCTTTTTGTTTCACTCCTGCCCGTTGCTTAGAGCGGCATCAGCGTTGAAGTGAGCGAGCCCATGCAAAATTACCTTTACAAAGCGATCTTCCCTTGTTTAGAGTGGTTGCTTGAGCTTCAAAAAAAAAAAGAAAAGGCAGAGACATCCCAGTCAAGGTGGTGGCAGCGAGCAAAATTGCTGTCTTTGACCTTCTGCTGCAAGTTTAGTAACTAATCTGGAGAATAATGAACCGCAATTAATGAAATCTGCTCTCGTATTCAAGTGTGTTTCTCAGACAGCACATAAAATAATTGAAAGAACTTCCTGCTCTCTAATTAGTTAGATTGAATTAATTTGGCATAATAGGATTCTTTATGTAACTCGCAGAACGGCTTCCGATGAAGCTGTTTATGTACCTAAAAGATTGGGTTCTGATGAAGCTGTTTATATACTTTAAAGTTAGAAAATGCCTATTTTCTCCTTTATCTGGTGCCTTTAAATTAATTGCCAGCAGTCTGTAAATAAAAAAAACCAAAACAACAATTTGAACCTTTCTCGATGGCTGGAATTGCTTTTTATTTTCCCAGCCTATCTTGAAGAATGTGAGAGCCACAGAGTGGAAGATTTGGAGCCTTCTGACCCTCGCTGCTGATGGGGAGAAGCTTAAAATTCTTGTGTAAAATGCACAGGTGGAGGGAGAAGCAGAGTTTCATCTGTCTCTGCTTAATTACGTTATGTAGGAATTGAAACTCCTCTTTTCTTACTCACATGCTGAGGCTTTCCCAGTGTGCACCAAGCAGAATTCCTGTTCTTTTCCCTTGTGACCCCGTGGCTCTGCAGGAACTGCCTGTGTAATCACATTTCAGGGCGTCACTAGGTGCTGACATTTAAAAATGGACATGTTAAATTCCAGTTTCTGGTTTTCGGGCATCGCTGTGGCAGAAGGAAATTCCTGTAGCCAATTTGGTGAGTGGATTTTGGTCACCTTCCTATCCAAGGATCTCTTTGGATGCTCAGATGTCTTTTTGTTAGCACACGACTTGAGAGAGAGATCTTGAGTCACAGAATTATGAAAAAAAAAAAAACAAAAAAACCCATATATATATATAAACTCTTTGAATTTCCATATAATTCAATTTTGCTATATGGTGTAGCCACATGGAGGGGACAGCTGTCACTTCTTTCCCTTCCACCTACTGATGCAGACACAGAAAGTAATCTTAAAAACTAATGAAATGCAGTTAATGAAAGGCTTTCTAAATGGACAAAACCCCTTTTCTGGCAGTCTATTAAAAAATAACAGTTTCGTGGATGGGCCTGGTGCACAGTATAATTGCTAGAACTGACATTCCTTAATCAAATGTAAATAATGTGGCCTCAGAGAACCTCCTTTAACATCTCAAAGACTTGTTTTTTTGGTTTTTTTTTTCCCCCCAGAGTTTCAAGTGAAAAATCATTAGATGCTACAATCAGCAGAGCTCCACGGCAGAGCTCCTGCGTCTCCTTGTGACTCAGTTGTTGGCGTTTTGATTTCTTCCTCAGCTTGGTTTTCCCTGTCATCCTCAAATACAAATAGGTTTTGATGAGAATGAGTGTGAAAAACCGGCTTTGGAAGTTTCAAACCACTGGAATTTCTTTATAAACTAACTTAAAAATGGGTATGAATCACTCTTTTAATCTGCCAGGACCTAGGAACGAAGTAATTTAGCTGCATGGGAAATGGAGTGGTTCATTTTGTATAAATTGTACTAGACATGGGGAATTCTGAAGTCTTATTACGGTCTGAAACGTTCCACATAGGGAATGTGGAATAAGAGGGGGTTGTTTGGGTTAATATTTAAATTAAGAGTGTATTTAGAGAAGAAAATGAGCAAACACCAAAAAAACCCCAACAAATTAACTTACACCGGGTTTCGGATCTTCTCGTGGAAGGCAGGAGATTTTATATTTGAGTGATTAATGACTTTGCCCTCAATTTTAAAATAATTTTCAAGAGGAATATTGTTGGAGTAGGGGGGGGGTACCTTTTAAAAATAGATTCTGTTTTTGAGGGAATTTGGAATTCTCCCTGCATTGCCTTGTGAAAGTATTTTATCCTGAGTGCTCCAAAGTGTTTTAAATCTCTGTTTAATGAATTTAAATCTCTGTCCTGCTGCAGAAGTTCCCCGTAGGTGCTGTTAAAGGGTGATGGGACCATAACACGGTCAGTGGGAGGGTCCTTGGGCTCAGTTACTCCTGTTTGAGGATGGGAAAGCAAAGAGGAGAGCAGTGGAAGTTTGGGATAATGTCCCTTTAGGATTGCATCAACCCTACCTGGCATTCACAGGGCAGTTCTTGGCTGCACTGGCCTGATTTGTTCTCTTAAATGCCACTGAACTTTCTGCAGATTGGGTGTTAATGCTGAGGGATTTTCTTCCAAGTGACACGAGATCAAAGGCTTTGCGCTGGAGTCATCGGTCACTGCCGCCAGAGGCGTCTCACAAAGTGTTTAATGACACAGAAATGCCAGACGTGTTTCGCTGAGCTCTTGAAAGAGGTGGCCATTGGAATATTTGGGATAAAAAAAATAATTCATCCAGGATTAATGTTGGTGCCTCTTTAACTGGGGAGGGACACACAAATGCTCTTCCTCTTCAAGCTCACCAGCGTGGCAGGTTGGGCTCTCTCTTGTCACCTCAGAGAATGTGCAAGGTGACCTCTGAGTGGGCAGAAAATGTGCACTGGCAGAGATCAAAGACTGTTAGAACCACCGTGGAATCCTGGAATGGTTTGGGTTTTGGGAAGGGACCCTAAAGCTCACCCAGTCCCACCCCCTGCCATGGGCAGAGACACCTTCCACCGTCCCAGGTTGCTCCAAGCCCTGTCCAGCCTGGCCTTGGACACTTCCAGGGATCCAGGGACAGCCACAGCTTCTCTGGGCACTCTGTGTCAGGGCCTCTCCACCTTCACAGCCAAAAATTCCTTCCCAGTATCCCACCCAAATCTTCATTTCTTTAGTCTGAAGCCATTCCCTGTGTCCTGTCCCTCCATCCCTTGTCCCCAGTCCCTCTCCAGCTCTCCTGGAGCCCCTTTAGGCTCTGGAAGGGGCTCTGAGCTCTCCCTGGATCCTTCTCCTCTCCAGGTGAGCACCCCCAGCTCTCCCAGCCTGGCTCCAGAGCAGAGGGGCTCCAGCCCTTGGAGCATTTCTGTGGATTCCTCTGGATTTGCTCCATCAGCTCCACGTCCTCCAGCTGTTGGCCCCAGGGCTGGAGGCAGCTCTGCAGGTGGGGTCTCACCTGAGCAGGGCAGAATCCTCCCCTCCCCTGCTGCCCACGTTGTGGGTTCATCCCAGCACTTGGGGGATTTCTGGGATGTGAGTGCACCCACCTTGGGGCGTGTCCAGCTTCTTCATATCCTCATCATCTCCCTGCACACAGCAGCAGCTCTTAGGGGAAGACACTCAAAGATGCTTTGAAGTGAAAAGCTTTCATGTTCTCCCTCACCCCGTGTTTTGTCAGCTTGGTTGAAGGAATTCTGCCAGAAATCATCTCTGTAAAGGGCTCGTGTCTTGCCAGTGGATAAACAGACACGTCGAGTTCAGCAGCTACTAGCTACAGTTAATGACAAAACCTGCCTCTGGATCCAGAAATATTTTTCATCAGGCCGTGTCTTCCCAGATAGCCCCAACACTTTGTTTCCAGCGTGTTTCCCCCCTCCCCAAGGAATTTGACTGCATTTTGTCCCACAGATGTGGTGTGGTGGCCTCGTGCCCCAGTGAGGGTGTTCCTGCCCATCTGCTTCTTGTCGGCACCAGGGCTGGCCTGGTGCCACCTCTCAGAATTGCTTTTTTCCCCCCTGTTTTTCTGAACTTTGCTGGTAGTTTGGAGATCTGTCATCCTTTCAGGAGGAGAACTTGATGAGGAGTGATTAAAGCCTAATGGTTTTCTTTTTTTTGCTGCGTGACACCAAGTGGGTTTTCAGATTTTTGTGGATTTGCAGGCTGTAAGGCTGGAGGTTTTGGAGAGATAAAAAAACCCAAACAAACACTTTACTCTGTTTATTTGTTTTAAAGGGAGAAAAGGAAATCAACAGAACTGAGAAATAGCTTTAAATACTTTTCCTTATTCCAGTTCTGAGTGTTCATTTCTGGAGAATAAGGCTGGAGAAATTTTATAAAACCTCAACTTTGCAGGGTTTCTCCGTTGGTTTACCCTGATCCATCTGCTTCCTGGAGCCCCAGGCCCTGACCCAGTGAGGATCTCAAAATGCACGAACTTGTGCACCCGAGACAGAGCCAGTTTGCTCTGAACCCCGTTCCTGAGGTGAATTTTCATTTAGCAGGCTTAGGAACAAGCAAAAACCCCTCCTCTCCTGCTTCCTTTTATTGAACTGGAGCTTTAACATCTTCAGAAAATTTATTTGGGTCCATGGTGGCCCTGTTGCGGTTTTGTCCATTTTTTGTCCTTCTTTTCTACCTTGAAGCACCTTGGTTTTTTAATGCCTGGCAATCTCTGAATAAAAGCTGTTCTTCTCTCCCATCTTCATTCCTCTTGAGGGTAAGATCAGTCAAATTCCTGCTTTACTGGGCTTAGAAGGGATGCAGGAGAAGGCTCCTCACTCTTCAGCTGGAAGGTTTCAGTGCTTTAAACAGAGTGCTGAGTTCTGGGAATCACTTGTCTGGGAGCTGAGCACTGCCTCTGTGTTTGTACAGGAGGAATTCTCCAGTCCCTTGGAGAAAAAAAAAAAAAGAATAAAAGCAGGCAGCTCCCAAATTGTGTAATATGTCTCCCTTAAGGAGCTCTTCCCCTCAAAGTCCGAACCTGCCCTTGCTGTGCGTTATTTAACAGTGCTAAAAAGATTTTTCCATCTTTTTCTCCTCCCTCCTTCTCTTCGTGCTTCCCTTTCCCGAGGTTCTCCGCTGATCTGGTGGCTCCTTCCCCTCCTGTGTGGCAGCCCAAGCTGACAGCATAACCTCAGATTTATATCAGGTGTCACAACGTGCTGCTCTGGTCTCGGGAGAGGGATTATTTCAACTCTGCAACATAAAATCCTGAACATGGAGCAAGCGAGGGCCATTTATTGTCCGTGCCTGTGCAGCAGGCAGTGGGAATGTTCTCCTGGAAAAGGGAGTGCACACGCCTGCGTTGTGCCTTCCTTTCTGTGCCCAAGCCAACAATGCTCAGATCCAAGCTGAACTTAGAGAAGCTGAAAGAGTCCTGGAGATCAAACCATGGATCCTAAAGGTTGGAAAAGGTCTTGAGGATCATCAATTCCAGCGATCACTCAGCACCGCCCCCGTGGTCAGGGCCAATCCACGTCCTCAAGTGCCACATCCAGGTGGTTTTTGGACACTTCCAGGGATCATGGGGCAGCCACAGCTTCTCTGGGCACCCTGTGCCAGGGCCTCCCCACCCTCACAGGGAACAATTCTATCCTGATATCTAACCTAAATCTTTCTTAGCTTAAAACTGTTCCCTCTGCCTGTGTAAAAAGCCTTTCTCCCTCTTTTTTTTTTTCACAAACTCCATTTGAAGTACTGAAAGTCCGGTTAGTTTTCCATCCTTTCGTCAGAAAGGTTCGCTTAGGATCCCAAAATTTCAAGTACAAGCTTTAACATTTACCAGTTCACCAGTGCTTGATCCTTTCATTGAGTGACTCTCCTCCTTTCCCTCCTCCCCAGGCTGTCCCACGAATTATGGTTCAGTCAGCCACCCTGGATGCCAGCGCTGCAAGGATGAAACAGGTGAGCACATCCCAGGATGCGAGGGTGCAATTTTTATATTCACCTGCCAGAGGTGGCCAAAGCGTCAGCTGCTCAAAACCTGTTGCACTTGTGCTGCTGCCTCTCTGTGAGACAGTGAAATTCTGCTGGGTGTTTTAGGTCCTGGAAAAATCTCTTCTCCTGTTCCTGGTTACACTTTGATATTTGAAAGCCTTAGCAGATAATTAGCTGAAATTTAGCTGGTTCGCTGCTCTAAAAGGAAAATTTCTAGGCTCTGACAGCGTCTGTAAGCAGGATAATTCTAAGTGTGGAGCTTAATTCCCCATTTTGCCATGATATCATGGAAAAACTCTTGCTAAAAAAGCTGGAGAGAAAATAGAGCCTGTGATCTCCCACTTTTCAGCAGAACTTCAGTCTCCTGAGCAGCTTCCTCCCACTGTGCTTTTATTGTCTTAAAAAACTGTGTTATCCAAAGGGAAAATCCAGAGAAAGAGCAAAGCTCCTGAGTCCACCCTTGCCATAGGAAAGTGAACAGTATGTTTTTAATCTGCTGGAATATTTAAAAAAAAAAATTATTACGTTTCACTTAGCAGTAGCGAACCTTTGGTTCTGAAATCGTGGTAATCCAGTCAAATCCCTCCTTCAAATGCTGCTCAAGTTTCCAGTGGAAAAGGCATTTTGGGAATAAGCTGGAAATCCTGTCGTTTGGGACACTCAGCCACTAGATGGAAGAAATCACAAAATTGTGAATAATAAACAAAAATATTCCACCTGAGACCGGATTTGTTCAAATCTGCCCTTCTCCAACCTCTTTTTTTTCCCCCCATTCGTATTAGCACTCTTCCCCCCTCCCTCCTTCCCGAAGAGATTTAGAGACATCCTAATCTTTTAGAGTACATGTGCTGGCAAAAGATATTGATCTATCAGATTTAGTAAACTTTACAGCCAAGAAATACATCACTGAAATGGGCTGTTAATCTCGTGAGGTGCAGTTAATTTCATCCCCTGGAAGCGCGAGGTGCTGGCGGCGCTGAGGTGGGAATGGCATTTGGAAATGGGGACAGAAATGACAGTTTAGGTGCAGGGGGATGATTTATCCACCCAGAGAGTTAAGCCAAATAACTGTGAGAGACTTATGGATCACGGCTGGTTCCCATTCCACGTAAATCCTGCTGCTCAAACAGCAAATGACCGTTCCTGTAGCATAAATAATTACTCTGTAAATATTGGGGAGCGTATTTCTTGGGGTTGACACTTCCCTTATTCACGGAAGGAGCAGGCTGACAATCCTCCCATGCTGGCAGGGCTGACTTGGGATCAGCTTCCATCTCCTGGAGATGGCAGCTGCACAGGGATTCAGATAAGCTCAAAGCCTTGGTGCTTCCCAGAGTATCTGGTGTCTGTGCTTTTAGCCCAGGTGTTTTGGACGTTCCTTCTCCCGCTGTGTTCCAGGTGAACCAAGAGGAAGCGGCAAAGCAGCCACTGGAAACCGTGGCGCAGGCGCCCGAGGAGGACAAGAGCCTGGAGAAGACACCCAAAGTGCCTTTGCAGCAGCCCACGGGGGACACCCAGGCCCAGGACTGCCAGGAGGGACCTCCAAGCCCCCTGAGTGAAGCCTCCAGTGGGTATTTTTCCCACAGTGTCTCCACAGCCACGCTCTCGGAGGCCCTGGCAGTGGGAAGCGACGCTGTGGCTCAGCCAGCAGGTCCAACGCCTGCAGGCAGTGACTCCCCAGCTCCTGCCGTGGCCCAGGTGCCTCCTGACACCCAGGGACACTCAGACAGGGCTTCTGAGAGCTCTCTGGCCACAAAGAGGGAGAATCCCCCCACCTTCAGCCTCCCAAGCGCTCCCCCCAGACCCAGGGACAGCCCCGAAGTGAATGGAAAGTCCTGCACTTCTCCTTACCCCAGCGAGCAGGGAAGCGATGCCTCTGCAGCCATTGATGCAAAACCTTTTCTCTCTACCTCCACTCCGAAGGAGTCGATGTCCAAACAATCAGTGGAGTCAGCGGGACAGGCCAGGAAAAGGGAAACATCCTCTGGGGCTTTGGAGCTGGGGTTTCCCAGAGCTCATCCCGACCAGCCCAGCGCTGCAGCCTCCCCCTTCAGAATCCAGAAGGTGAAGACGTCGGAGCTGAGATCCTTTACGAGCATGCTGGGATCAGATCCCACGAGTTCCCCGGGCACAGAAGAGCAGCAGGAAGGAGAGCAGAGCGAGTCCAGTGCCCGTGGACTGAACCACAACGGGTCGGAGACGGCAGAGGAAAAACTGGAGGTGATTTCCGACTCTGAAGATGCCAACGAAATTCCCGAGTGGCTGAAAGAGGGGGAATACGTCACAGTTGGCGCCAATAAGACGGGCACCGTTAGATACGTCGGGCCCACGGACTTCCAGGAAGGAACGTGGGTTGGTGTGGAGCTGGATTTGCCTTCAGGTAAAACATCCCCTGGATCGGGTGGGAAGCAGCTGGTGTGTCCCAGCTGGCAGAGCTCATCCTAAAGCTGCTTTTTTGAGGGAGGTTAATTGCCCGTTGCAGGAGGCATTTTGAAAAGAGAAATGTAAAAGCGTTCCCCTGCTGTCGTCTTTTTCCAAACCTGCTCTGACTCCCAACCCCCTTGAGATCCCAACACAAACCATTCTGTGATCCCTGCCTGTCCCTTTTCAGTCATTTCTCTTACACTGGGAGCAGGAATCAGGATTCCTTCTCCATGCAGTTTGGTAAGCAGTAGCTGCAGGAGACAGGCCTTGTGTCCGTGGGATTCTCCTCTGGGCTTCTGCTGTGAGGAGAAACACAACAGGAGTTGTGGGATTTAGCTCAAAGGGACATTTAGGCTAAATGAGTTGCAAAGTCTCTTAATAGATATTAAGAGGTAATAGGATTTTATTTTAAAGTAAGCTTGAAAATTGCAAAAAGACTATTTCTGTGTGTGTATATTTCTCTTTCTATTTCTATATGCACACACACTCCTGTATATGTGAAAAGCAGTGGGAAATAATCATCCACTGACCACCAGGTCATCCAGATAATTCGAGGTTTCTTTCACCATCCCATTTGCCATCCCTGCCTGCCTCTCACCTGTTCAGCTGTGGAACTCCCAGAATTCAGGCTTTCCAGGATTTTTTTATAAAGCGGAGTGCATCTCCTGCTGCTGTTCCTGTGGGAATAGGATGTCTCCAGCACAAGAGGGAAGGATGGCTGGGATTTGATCCCTGCTGGAGTCCAGGCTTCCCCAAACCCCTTTCTTCTCCGGGAGCAGGCAGGACTGGGGGAAGTCAGGGAGTGCCAGTGGAGAGGTGCAGCGACAGTGAGAGAATTTGGGTTACCCAGGGCACATAAAACTCCTTGTTCCAATCCTTTTAGCCAAGTGCAGCGTTCCCAGGCTGGGTGGTAAATCAGCACATCCCAGGGAGCCTGTGCTCCTCTCTGCTGCACATTTCCCTGGAGCTCTTGGTCCTTTTGCAAGCTGTAGTACTTCCTCAGTCCTGGATTTGTGCCTCGTTTATAAAAAAACCAAACATATATTTACAGATTCATTTCCGTTTTGGAAAGTCACCTTCCCTCTATCAGGCTGCTCCAGTGCTGATTCTGTTTGCACATCCCAGTAAGCAGCAGCTTCCATGGAAAAGTCAGGAGATTCTTGGCCTGCTGAGGACTCAGCTGCTGATGTTGCTGGAATTTTTTTCCAGTCCCCTTCTGTTTCCACAAGGATTTGTGTTCCCACCCTGATTTGTTGGAGCACATCTGGCTTCTGGCACATCTGGAGCTTCACTTGGGGAATGTGGTCACAAAGTGGGGTCTTTGTCACGCTGCAAACAGGGATAGAGCTCCAAGGACATGGAAATCCAAGTCCTGGCCATGTGAGGGTACATTGGACCCGACGTGCTGATGGTGGCAGGGAGAAGGAAGCACCCCAAAAGCCAAAGGGGTGACTTCATGTCATTTAAACAGCTGTTGGATCTTTCCACCTTCCCTTTATGGATGAGAGCAATCCTTGAACAGTCATCCTGAGAATTTTATATGATCTAAAACGAGAAATAAAAAGATCTCAACCGCACCAGCGTAGAGGAATTATCCTCCTGTTCTGTGGAGGGTTTAGGACATGACCAGAGTGACAATCCTCACCTTCAGATGTCAGCTCAGAAAGCCAAAAGCTCTTTTAAATGTCTGTTTTTCCTTCATTCCTGGTACTTTGGTAATGGAATCGATTTTTTTTGCCACTTTTGGAGAAGTTATAGAGCAAGTGGGAAGGAAGGGCGAGGTGGAGTGTCCCATTCACAGTCACTCTCCACGCCTTGCTGGGGTTCACCAGGGAGGTTTTACCTCCAGGGTGTATTTTTAGGGAACACCTGTTGCCCCTCTCAGCACTTTGCTGACATAAAACCCATATTGCAGGAAAAAAATCCTTCCCTGTGAGGGTGGCACAGGTTTCCCAGAGCAGCTGTGGCTGCCTCATCCCTGGAAGCGCCCAAGGCCGGGTTGGACGGGGCTTGGAGCGAGCTGGGACGGCGGGAGGCGCCGGGGTTGGAACGGCACGGGGAATTTCCGTCCCTCCCATCCCAAAGCAGTCCGTGACTCCCTGATTCTCTCGTCCCAGGTAAGAACGACGGCTCCATCGGAGGGAAGCAGTATTTCAGGTGTAACCCGGGCTATGGATTGCTGGTGAAGCCGGGCAGGGTGCGCAGGGCCGCGGGCCCCGCGCGGCGCCGCAGCACCGGCCTCCGGCTGCAGGGAGCGGCCGGCGCCGAGAACAGGAGGAGCGGGAACTTCTCCGGCTCAGCCTCCAACCTGGCCTCCCTCACGGCCCTGGCCAAGGCGGAAGGAGGATCCGCGCTGCGCCTGGAGAAGAGCCAGAAGAACGCAGAGAACAGGAAATCCTGGGCGAACTGAGAGATCCCGGCCCAGCGAACGCCCGGGGGCGCGGCCGGGGCGGCCGGGGAAGCGGAACCGACCGCCCTAGCTTCCAGCCGGTGGCAAACACTAATGAAGGGTTTGTTCTCTCTGCTCTGGGTGATTGACACGGTGATTCCTTGCCTTCGTCGTGGTGCTGGATTCTTCGTTTCCTGTCCCAAGTCCTGACGCCTCCGATGGCAGCCGGGGCCGGCGTGCGGCGCTGGGTGGGCGTAATGAGCTCCTTCTCTGTCTTCTTCCAGAGGAAAATTGGTCAGGCCAGGACACAGCTTCCCAACAGCCACAAAATCCTCCCCAGTGCTCCCCTCGAAGTGCAGGGCGATTCCTGAAGAACCCTGCCGAAGTAGCAGCTCCGTTGTAATTCCCTAAGAGCTGTGTCGGTATCGTGTAATGCACCATGAGAGGGCAAGGTAGAAAACGGTGCCAGGCGGGTGGAAAAGTGCCAGTAGAACTTTGTTTGGAGATAAAGAACCCCCCCAAAGTCCCTTTCTTTACAGAAGCAGCAGCCCTTGGGTTGTGTGGCTGGGATCCAGTGCCTGCTTGGATCACTGCCCCGTTACCCCACTCTCCTGTGGAAAGCAGTGTGGTCTTCCCAGCTGGTTTGTTGGGAATGGGAGAAAGCCCCTGGCCAGCTCTGTCCTATTTTTGATTTGGGATGCGTTTAGTGTTTGCTCTCACCATGGCAGGATCCTCTCCCTCCCCAGAGCGGCAGGACCTTCTCCTTGGTTCTTCCCTGTGGGCTGCGAGGATTTTTGCAGAGGTGTCAGCACTGAAGTGCTTCCCTGTTCCCACCCAGCCTTTGGAGACACTCAGAATATTGCCAAGCAGGGGCTCACTGCCCCGGTAACAGGATCAATCCAGTCTATTTATTTTTATTTATTCTTTTAAAACATGAAATGTTTGCGCTTTACAATCATCCCCCGCCCGGCGCTGCACAGAGGAGCTCTCCCAGCACCATCCCAAAGAGGAGGTGCCTCTGTCGTCCCCAAAACCAGCCTCTCTCTTGGAAAGGGCGAGGTTTGGGCTGGCTTTTATAAAACTTGATTTTATTTGTGGCTGGGTTTCAGCTGCCTGTGGCACAGGGGACGTATCCCTGTCCGCGTGTCCGTGCACGGATCGGCCGGCACTCGTTTTCCTCTCAAATCCTGAAAAGCCACAGATTTTTCTATGCTGAGCTGTTTATGTCTTGTTCAGTCGTCACGGGGGGATTGGACAGCCTGAGCAAGAGATGTTTCAGCTACGTGGGGACTATTTAGGGATGCTGAATTAATGATTAAACTTTAATATCTCTCCAGTCGCTGCCCGTGGGTATCCAAGTGCCTTAAACATCTGGTTCCGAGGTCCAAGGGAAAGCTCCATTGGCATCGAAGGAGATAGGGATGCTTAGTGAAGGAGATAATTATGCTGATTTACTGTAATTAATATCATTTATGCAGAAGGAATAAAATTAAAATAGAAACTAATCTGTAGCAGAAATAAGTGGGCTGGGTTCGGATGCAGCCTGCGTAGAACTGCCAGGGGTTGTGTATCCTTCCAGCTTGGTGTAAGTAGTTTCAGCGTTTCCGAAATTTTCCTCAAGAAATCTTAATATAAAATGTACAGAGCAGCTTTTTAAAGGTATTTTTAGTGTACAGTTTTCCCTTTTTTCCCTTTGCACGAGGCTCCTGTCCATCCAAGCCACGATGGGGGAGGAACTTGGTAGTAAAGAATTCAGATGCGGAAATCCGGGGTTTTAAAATTAAAACCGGTTTTATGAACACAACCCGTGCAGTGAAACGCTTCGTTTTGGGGTCTGAGGAGTCCTGCCGATGAAAGACCACCCAGTAATTAATTTGATGCCTCTTACACTGCCTTGTTGGTTCCCTGAGCTCCGCCCTGACCGTGTTTTTAATTGCACTTTGTTCTGATGTGCTGCCGGAAGAAGCCGGTGTGGAACAGCCCCTCCCCAGAGTTGTGTGTTTTCAGTCTCAGCATTTCAGATACTTGGATTTAGGGATGTCTTTAAAACTCCTCCGTGTTTTCTTGGTGTCCTCTTTGGGAGGAACCTCCAGGGCCTTTTGAAGCCTCTTTTCTTGAGCTGCTATCTGGGAATCCAGGATTTCCCCAGGGCCCATGGAAAGGTGTCCAGGGTGCAGGAGAGACGGGGAGGAGCAGAAGGAGCTGGGTTGATGGTTCCCTGTTTCTGCTGCTGGTTCTAAGCTCCTCTGGCCTGTTTGGGCTCCCGCCCTGGCCGTGGTTTGGTGTTTGCAGGCCTGGGACACGTGGCTGGAGGCTGATCCAACCCATCCGGGCTGGGTTCCCGCTCCTCCCGGCCCGGCTGTGTTGCAGAACCACGGTGAGGGGTGTGAGGGGTGGTTTGAGCAGCACACACCTGCTGCCTCCTCCAGGGTAACTTGTCCTGGAGGCAAATCTGCCCAGTATGACTGGGATAATTCTAGGAATCCGATGGGAATGAAGAGCACGAGGAGCCTGCGGCGCCTTCGTGGAGGGAGGACCTTGCTCAGAGGTTTTCACCATTTCCTCTGACTTTGGAAACAAAACCTCTCCTCAGATTGCACCCTAAAATCACCCTGATACAGCACAAGCTGCAGAAAGCCAGAAACATCAAATTTGGCCTTGAGGGTGTTCCTGGGGAATTCCCTGACTCTCTCCTGCTCCCTCGCAGCTTTCCTGGGCACGTGAGGTCTTTTCTAAAGGTGTTCTTCAAATTATTGGCATGGTGAGTGCACATTCCTCTACTCAAAGCCATCTGTTAACTTCACCCCAGCTAAGCCAACTAACCAGAAAAGAGGTAAAAAACATCATGGAGGTTATAATACCTGTGTTTTCCTGATAATATTCAAAAAACTCTACTCTCAGCCTAAAGGAGGAGGTGCTCTTAACTGGAACCGCCCAGCACTGAGGCTGCTGTGTGAATAGCTATGCAGATTTTTCCAAGATTTTCATGCACTTTATACAGGGAAGAAGAACATTTAATGCAGGAGGGCGTCATTTGTATCGAGTGTCTCGTCTCTGGTGTCTCTGGGGGGTTCAGTCCTGCTGGCCGTGTCCTGAATCGTGGGTGGGTCTCAGATTGTTGGATAACGGCGTCGGTGGTTGGAAATGCTCCATCCCCACCCCGTGTCTGCAGGGCTGGGGGTTCCTCCTCCCCATGGGGCATCTCTGGCACCAAAGCCAGCTGAGAGGAGGCTGCTCAGAGGGGCTTTTTTGGGTTTTCTCAAGCCAAGCCACGCGTTTTTCCTGTGTTAGGTTCAGCTCTCGAGGCGTTTTGATCTCCCATGTCCAAAATCCAGCCTGTTCACCCCCAGGCTTTGGCCCTTTCCTGTCGCGTGGCGTCGTTGAGTTGAGGAGAACGAACAGAAGCGAATTCTGTGTGGTGAGACCGCCCTGGTCCTTGAACAGAGGGGTTTGTGCGTGGCTGGGGTGGAATGTTCACCACCCCGGTGCTCTCCTGCAAAGGCAGAACCCCCTCATTGCTCCCCACAGTGGTGGAACCCCACCCAAGCGGGGCCCGGATGTTGTCCAGCCCCGTCCTTGCCCTGTGGAGCCGCTCCCGTTGTCCCTCCACCGGTTCCTCCAGTTCTTTGCACAATATTTCGTTTTCCCAGTGCCTTATCCCGGGGCCAGCAGCCGGCGGCGAGGGCTGGGCGGCCCCGGGGTGCCTGGATTTTAGGGAATGAGGAACGGTGTGGGCCGGCCACACTTCACGACACCTCCGGTGGGGTCACGATCAAGTGTCTCGTTCCTCCGTCTCCCGTTTCCATCTTTGGTTTCTGCCCTCTCCAGCGTTCCCGAATGCGATCCCGTTGGGTTCCCTGGGAGCCGGTCCCGGCTCGTGTGTCCCTGCCAGGGTCAGGCACTGCAGGGGCTCCGTGTACTTTAAATGAGCTGAAACCCAAAGAGACTTTGTAATGAGCTGTAAAGTTTTTAATTATTTCTGTACCATACTAAATGACTGTAATATTGTATCATACGTGCGATGCCGCCTGCAGGACCTGAATAAACGTCTTCTTTAGAGCCGGGACGTCTGTGCTTTGTTGTTCCAGGTAGTGGCACCAAAATATTTAGAATTGGAATAAAAAAGAGGTTGGAAAAGCTTCCAAAATTGATTCCAGCAGTTCCCCAGCACTGCCGAGGCCACCAGTGACCCAACTCCCCAAGTGCCACATCCACAAGGCTTTTAAATCCCTCGGGGAATGGTGATTCCAGCATTCCCTGGGCAGCTTGTGGCCTGACCACCCTTTTGGGGAAGAACGTTTTCGTGATATCCACAGTGGGATGTGGGTCCCAAGGGCGTCTCTGCCGTGCTCCAGGTTGGTGTGTAGGGAGGTCGGTGCCTCAGAACTGCCACGGCCAACCCTGCTGGCCAAAAGGCTCTCGGGGTGAGGAGACCCCCCCCGAACATTTCATGGTGTCCTTGAACCCCTCCCTGCCTGGGCCACATCATTTCCTTTCCCTTTGGCACCATTTCCCTCCCAAACGCAGCTTCATGTTGGAAACAACAGGCAGGGGTTTTTGACTGGGGTTATTTTGTGTAGTTTTTCAGTTTATCCTGGCTTTTTTCTAAAGCAACAAACGCTGCGTCGATCCCCCCCCATCCCCACGGAAAGTCAGCGAGCAGAAGATATTTTTATCTGCGCTGTCTTGCAATCAGCACACAGAAACAGCTTTTTTTTTTTTTCTTTTAAAGCCACTTCCCTTTTATGTTTTACCTTCTGAAAGGAAAAAAAAAAAACAACAACCTCTTTGGCTGAAACACAGGAGCTGTTTGAAGCGGCGTCACTTTGTTCAAACCTCGCTCTTCCCGGAAGGTGGCTGTGGCACCTTCCCCGCACTGCCACGTTCTGTTCTGCGGCCAAAGCTGCCTTGAAAAGGCTCCCATCAAAAAGAGCAGGAAGGTAATTTTTAAAAACCTCCAAAACTAACAAAGAATAACCTTTATCCCCCCATTTTCCTTCAAATCAACGCTGCTCCCATCGGCCTCGCTTGGCTTCAAACGCTTTGCCATGGGAGGCAGCAGCCCCTGGGCTTCACCCCGAGGGGAGAAAGGAGCTGTCCTGCCACGAGCTGGGCACATTTCCAAGGGGGTTTTCTCACCTTTGGACACCAGCCTGTGATAAATTGTTTTTTTTCCCTGATCAGTCTGGTTTCCCACCGAAACAGGCACAAAGGGCTGGAAGTGCAGCTTCCAGACCTCCAGTGTGGATTTATTCCTCTTGTTTTTCAGTTTTACAACATCTCTTTTCTGTATTCCTGGTTTTCAGCTGTGAAGGAGGGAGTGGGTTTCATCCAGCATCCCAGATGTTGCAACAGACACCCCTGGAAGTGTTTTTCCCATCCCTGGAAGTGTCCAAGGCCAGCTTGGATAGAACTTGGAGCAGCCCAGGACAGTGGGAGGTGTTCCTGCCCATGCCAGAGGGTGGGACTGGATGAGCTTTGAGCTCCCTTCCATCCCAAACCATTTTGTGATTCCATGGTCCCCAGCCTCCTCTCTGCAGAAAACGCTGCAAACACAGCGGCTCTGGCAGCTGATGATGGGGAGGGTTAAGATCAATCTTGTCCCCCCCCTTTGATGTCTCACAGGCACAAGGAGCAGTCTGAAAGGTGTTTCCACCCCTTGAAGTCCATTTTTCGTCATCTGCACCCCTCCAGAGTTGCCTCCCCCCTGTTTTGGGGTGTCCATCCTGAGCAAACCCCCCGACCACAGCTGCACATCCTGACTTTAACCAGGATGGCAGGACCTGGACACCATTTCACCGAATAAATCAATTCCTGTGACTTTGTGTCTTCTCTGCCACCCGGCTCAGCTCCAACACCACCTGCAGGAATTTCTCCCCATTCTTGAGGAAGCTTTTCCCGACTCCATAAACCCTCTCTGAGCCCCTCCCAAGCTGCTCAGCCCCACCAAGCCAGGACCAAAGGGCAGCCACAGCCCCCTCCTGCCCTGGGCTCCTCAAAATCACCCCTGCACCCAACACTGCAACGTCTGCTCCCTCCAGACCTTCACGGCTTGAGCAGAGACTTTCATCGCTGGGGTGGGACTCGCAGGGCCCCTCCCGAGGCCGCGGGAGCCTGGTGGGGGAGGTTCCCAGAGGGAAGGGCACCATCTCCAAGGACACAACACCGCGGGGTGACCAGCGCTGCCGCCTGGGACAAACACAACCCCAGTGCAAGGAGCGAAAACTCCACTCTCAGCAGCTCCTTTGGGTGGAGAGAGCCCCAAAAGGTCTCTGGAATCAGCCCATGGCTCAAATTCCAAGTGATTCCAATCCACCATTCCACCACCTTCATCCCTTCCAGAGGGTGAGCGCACAAAGAATCCATTTTCCCCCCAAACGAACCAAAATCTTCTACATTTGCTTTGCTCTCAGGACACATTTTAGGTCTCACAGCCAAGCTCCGCACAAAAAGGATGATGGAAGAAAAGGGTCAGTGTTGAGTTATACATTTTTATTTTCTAATAGGTACAATACTAAAATAAACACAAATTAAAAAAAAGTTTTATTAAAACAAAACTGTACAAAAAAGCAGTTATACTACATTTTAATTACAGAACAGTCTACTGTCCAAAAGGCACTAATCCAGAATAGGAGATACAATGATACAGGACTCATTTGAACTATTTTAATCAATACAATAGAGCACTTGTTTCTCTGTCCATTCACATACAGAAACAAGGACTTTTGCTACAGTCATTACACATTGTTATAAATATGAGCCCTACGTGGAAAGGTGCAGTATCGCTCTCCCCGGGCCGTGGGTCAGCTCTAACAAAGACAGGGATTAAATTAGGAGAAAAAGAAGACACAAGGGGAGAGGTTGATGGTTCATTTTCACAGCACCTGCTGCCAGGGGAAGGTGGGATGGACACAGACCCTCACCTGCATTTGGGATGGAGGCTGGGCAGCTCCCTCAAGGGACTGTGATGGGACTGAACTTCCATCATCTCCTGCCCCAAGCTTCCCATCAGTCACTCCACTACATCCTGTTCTATCCCATTTCTTTGGCCCTTTGTTGCCCTGGATAGTTCTGTGATGGATAAATAACGATTCCCACGGGTTCTCAGGTTTCCTGCACTATTCCTCGTCTCCTCACGGGGAGCCATCAGCACCGTGCAGATGAAGGCAGTGACTGGGAGAAGAGTCTGGAATGTTCTTCTCAACACCCAGTGCCTTCACTGCAAGGGCATCAGGCGTGAACAGAGGGACCCCTCTCAAGGCTGCTCCAGCTTTCCCAAAGCCAAGAGCCAAAGTGCCAAAAGCCAACAGGGGTGCTGGGGTGGATGTTCCTGACGGGGCACGGGGAGAGCTGCAACCCAACACCTCCCCAGCCTTCCTTCCTGGCAGCCAAGCCCCCCAGGAGCAGCCACCGCGGGGAACACGAGGTTCCTGCTCCACCCCTCGTGGGGTGTGACTGAGGTTCACCCCAGAACCACCCCAGCGCTTTCTTCCCCACAAGCAACTTCCCACCACAAGGATCTGCTCGTCCTCCCTCCCAACTTCCCAATCCATTTTTTTTCCCAAAAAAATTGTCAGGCTGAGGAGCAGCAGCAGAGCATGGAAATGCATTTGGGGAACAACTACGTGCAGAGGAGCCAACCAGCACATGAATATTCAACTTCACGACGAGGAGCAGCGACAAAAGGCGCGGGGAAATGAAACATCTCATCTTTCAGCTGGAGGAGCAGCCCTTAAGATCAAGACCAGGGTGGATCTGAAGGGGATGACGAAGATGGTTGATGATGATGATGATGAGGGGCATCACCTGACTCGTTCCCTGCGGAGGAAGGAGGTCGGACGCACGGCGGGAGAGGGATACTGCACCTTTGGAACAGTGTCATACACATAAGACAAAGACAGGCATCTGGATGTTAACAAAAATAAGTAACAAAGAAATATGATTAAACAAAATCTCTTCTCACATCATCCTATACTACATCCTCCTTCTGCTTAGCAGAAAATTGTACGTACACAAAAATACAAATACACAATTTTGTAGAACAGTCTGATTTTAATATATTTATATATATTTATATTTATATGAGTGGCAGGTTAGTTCATTATATAGAGCTTTTTGCACTTTTGGCTCATATGCAACAAGGCTTTATAAATTCAGCTTTAGCTTTCATTCAGGTTTTATAGCTTCTCGAACATTTGTTTTCACATTTAAAGCAGCATCCAATTTGCAAGAGGAGTTGGTGGTGGCTACGGCAAGGATCAGGTCAAGAGGTTATTTGGGGGCTGGGGATAGGAGAATATACATTCCAGTGTGTGTGTGAGTGTGAGTGTGTGCGCTAGTGCTCATGGAAAACTGACCAGAGGGTGACCACACCACTCCAGGATCCCATGGTTACCTCTTGAGGTAGGCAGGACACCTACAGCAGATGAGACACGGGGCCCAGCTGGGGAACACCAGCAGCCGGGGGGGAGAGGCCAATGGAGGAAGGGACAGGGCAGGGACAGCAGCACACGGCTCGTCCTGGGTGTCACCGGTGTATCTGGTGACAGTGAAGTGACAGGAGGCGGCTGGAGCCACCCCAGCACAGCCCGGACAGGAGACGCACGGCTGGCACCCGCCCCCAGGTCGAGGTCACGGTGGGACAAAGTCGAGACACGCAGAAATTTGGATGTGAGGAACCTCCCCGGCCCGCGCTGGGGTTCTGCTCTGTTCTCGTGTGGCTCTGAGGCTGTTCCACCGTGCCCTCACCCGTGGGTTTGCAACGCTCAACGACAGCACCCACCTGCTGTCACCAACACCCGCTGCCAGTGACGCTTTTGAGGGAAAATGTCACTTCCAAAAGGCATCTCGGAGCCAGGGCCAAGGGTGCGTGTGTGCAACGGGCTCCACTAACAGTGGATTTCCATCAGGAAATGTCCTGATTTCCATCAGGACCCCGGCAATGGATTCCCACAGGATCACTGCTTCTACCAACACCCATCCACTCCCCAGAGGCTGAGTTTCTGCCCTCTGCAGAGATGTCCTCACAGCTTTCCTTGCCAACAGTCCTTTCCCAGGCTTTCCCACCTCGGATGTTGTCAGAGTGAAAACACTTTGTTGCTAATGAAAAATAAAACATCTACACACGGATTGCTTTCATTTGCTGAACCCTTAAGCGGTACTAAAACACCTTGATAGTGTTCTGTTACCTCCTTTCACTCTGGTCAGAAGAAATCCTCCTCCGATGAAATTTTTAAAAATATCACTGATACCTCTATTCTTTAAACCCACGTAAGATTCTCACCTATACAAAATTAAAACCACCTGCCAAGAGTTAGGATTATTTGGACAGTAGCAGGTGCCACTATGATAAGCCCAGAAATTATTAAGAATATAGGAAGAAACTGCCTTTGGGATTCCAGAGGGGTTTTGGCTGCCATCCCTGGAAATATTCCAGGCCAGGTTGGACGGGGCTTGGAGCAACCCGGGATAGTGGGAGGCTTCCCTGCCCATGGCTGGGAGTGGGACTGGATGAATTTTACGGTTCTTTCCAACCCACACCGTTCCGTGATTCCAAAGGAGGTGATTAAAGAAGCACATCAGCTTTTTCCACACAGGCCTGGTTTTCCGGAGGTGGACGTTTATCACACAGAGCTCCTTCTATCTGCAATCCCAGAGGCAGTTTCCTACTCAATTCCATCCAAGCTTCCCCCCTCTTTGCCATCCACCCCAAAACAGAGACTGCGAACGTTTGGGTGAGAACTGAGATCCCCCCCAAAAGACTGAGAACCGAGGGGGGCAGCAGGAGGAAAGAATAGGGAGGTTTTTCCAGCCGGATTCTGCCGGGCTCCGGACTCATTGGAGGGAAGTGCAGGGAGGGCTCTTTTCTTCAGAGGGAAATGAGGTCTAATCCTATTCCTCCAGCTCACTCTGGAGTCCTGTTCCTCACTTAGGCACTTTTTAAATCGACACTAAGAAAAAAAATCCTAAAACGAAAGAAGTACTGCACATTATCTCCCGCTTCCCGGGCTTTCAGCAGCCTTGGGAAGATCATCAAGACCAAGAGGAAGACAGCCAAAGGAATGTGTCAGGAAAACAGAGCTCCCCATGGCCACAACTGACTTTGACTCGTCACCATTCCACAGAACCGCTGTGAAACTAAACTGAGTTTAAATCTGGTATTATCTTCAGGGCACAGCCTGTGGCACGACGGCATCATGTCATCCAGCGGGATCTGACTTCCAAGGGGACGCCGGGCTCTCCCAGCCTCAACCAGAACCACCCAGAACTCCAGCAGCAAAATCAGGGAGGCTTTGATAAGATTCAGAAAGACATTCCTGGAGCCAACAGCGAGGAAAAAGGGGTTTTGCTTCTGGGTTTTTGTTGGGTGAAAGAACGGGGAATCTGTCCCGCCAGAAAGAACAAACAGGGCTCTGACCCCTCAGCAACCAAAAACCAGTCACCAGCTCCAGGCTGACCCAAATTCACACAAAAGCCAAAAAAAAGGAACAGAAAATTCAGTGGATAACACGGGAAGATGGGGAGCTCAAAATCCGAACTCTGTTTTCACTGTAAATTTTTTCATTTGGAAAAGTGACTTCGAGATTTTCCAATGATTTTCAAGCCTAAACCAACTTAGGAATAATAATAAAAAGCTACTCTGGCTGCAATGAGGGATCCCTAGCCCTGGATAAATGAAGGGTCCAGGGGAAGCAGCAGACTCCTGGGAAAGCTGTGCAAATCCAGGCATCCTGTCCCCAACGCCCAAACTGGGGAAATCCACTGCTCCAATTAAGGTTCCAACACGAAGGGCAAACAAGGGAAAATAAATTGGAACGAGAAAGTCCAGGCTGGACAGGGCTTGGAGTATCCTGGCATAGTGGAAGGTGTCCCTGCACACGGCAGAGGGAGGAACTGGATGAGCTTTAAGGTCCCTTCCAACCCAAACCATTCCACGGTTCCATGAGAAAGAAACATTTCCACCTTGTCCTTCTCCCATGGTCCAACCACCTGATTTCACACAGGATTGTGCAAGTGAGGAACCTGCTGTAAACTGGCTGAATTTATGAGCTGATTTTTTTTTTTAATCGGCCAAAGTAGGTAAGATTGTTTTTATTTCATATATACTTCAAGTAAGTAATGGATACAGCACCATCTAAAAGGCCAAAGGAAAGGGGAATGTCTCCCAGTAAACAAATCTTCCCAGTAAAAAAAAAAGTCCAAAGAATAATAGTAATAAAAAAATTATACTTAAAAATTGCTATTTCTGTGATTCTTTCTAATCATCCAAACTGCAAGGAGGGAAGGCAGGAGGGTCTGAGAGCTGGGAAAGCCCAGAGCAGAAAGTTTGGAAAACTTCTGCCCTACACTGGACTGCTTTTTATGGGGTGGAAACAACATCAATCCCTTACTTGGAGGCTGGAAGGACAACAGCTTCAGGTCAGAGCACTTCAGAACAGACAAACCAGGTAAAATGGGATTATCGGGGTGTGAAGCAGCTGGCAGGAAAGATAAAAGGAATTATTTCTATGAGAAGCACTGAAATCTGGGAAAGTAATGTGGCAAATTGAGTACTCAGAATCAACTTCAGGGAGAAGCAAACGGCTCAGAGCAGTTGAGGAGGGTTGAGCTCAGACTCTCCACAGGAATTCCTTCAAGGAATGCAAGCTCCATGGAAGAAATACGGAGACATCAGTTTAGCAAGAGGGCCTGTGCTGGCTGTGAGGTTTTTTGAAGCCCTCTGACAACGGCATTTGTGAAAATCAGCTGCTGAGGCACTGCAGCCCAAAGAAATGGTTGTAATTGATCAAATTCTATTTATGCTGAAATTTTGGGGTAATGGTACAAGATTTTTTATTGTATGGAACTGCAACTGGGGTTAGAAACATAAGGCACGACGTGTTCTCTGATGGAAAGTTCTTGCGGCAGAGAACCCCTCCAGAACTCAAATCGCTATAAACTATTCGATATTCTGAACAAGTCCTAAAGGTAAAAGACATGTTTTATCTCTTTGGAGTCACAGATTTACAATTAAGGCCAAAAGGGACCAGTCTGTCACCTACGAGGAGACCCTGAAGGTCAGGTGGCCTCCCACAATCCTGATGCAAACTCCCGATTCCACCTACTTGAGAAAAACAAAAAAAAACACCAAAAAAACCCCAAAAAAATCAAAACCCAACCTTAATTTAAACTGTCTCTCTATTCTGCATCACTCTTTACAGATTTATCACATATATCCAATGGATTTATAAACATTCAAACATCTCAAGAGCATTTATTCTCTCCAAGACCCTGGAGAAAGAGGACTGAGACATAAAAAGCTCTCCAGAAGAAAGATTTGTGTAAGTAAAGAGCTCTGAAGGAAGGAAGTGGTGAATTGAACTGCTCCTGGCTGCCAAGGTGGGAATGTTTAGCTAAACTGAACGGGAACTCTGCAGGGAAACCTTCCAGCATCTAAAGGGGCTCCAGGAGAGCTGGAGAGGGACTGGGGACAAGGGATGGAGGGACAGGACACAGGGAATGGCTTCCCACTGCCAGAGGGCAGGGATATTGGGAAGGAATTGTTCCCTGTGAGGGTGTGGCTGGGATGAAATTCCCAGAGAAGCTGTGGCTGCCCCTGCATCCCTGGAAGTGTCCAAGGCCAGGCTGGACGGGGTTTGGAGAAGCCTGGGATAGTGGGAGGTGTCCCTGCCCATGGCAGAGGATGGGATT
This sequence comes from Hirundo rustica, assembly GCF_015227805.2. Classification (NCBI taxonomy): domain Eukaryota; kingdom Metazoa; phylum Chordata; class Aves; order Passeriformes; family Hirundinidae; genus Hirundo; species Hirundo rustica. The sequence goes on from NC_053452.1 coordinate 115,181,180, forward strand.
TAATGATCCTTCCCATCCAAACCATTCCAGGATTCTCTGAACTACATCTGAACTACATGTGAGAAAATGAACAAAAGCACAGCTCAAATTCCAGCAATAGCTCCTAAACCCCTTCAATTCTCTCATCAAGGAACACCCCAAGGTGCTTCCCCCTTCCAGAGAGCAGTTCCAGAAGTTGTGCAACACCCCAGGTCTTTCCCAGCAACATCTCGAATTCCTTCAGCATTCCAAACCCAAACCTATCCCACTCCACCCCAATCACTGGAAGTGGAGATGCTCCTGCTGCTGTTTTCACTCAGTAATTTTTTACCAATGTTTTCAAGGTAAGAACGGCTCGGATGTGTCAGGGACAGTCTGTGGCACGTTGGGCTTGAAAAGATCTGCTCACAATGCATAAAGGAAATGGAAAACCTGCTCAGTGAGTTGGTATTTGGAATTCCTGGCTCTGTTAGCTCCTGAAGAGGATCTTCCACCCCGTCCCTACAGCCCTGTCAAAGAGAGACAGCAGCAGCTTCATCAGCAGGCAGACTTCAAAAAAAAAAAAAAATTCTATCCAAAGTCAAACATGCTTTGAGGAACGGAAAAAATGCTTAATATTCTTAATGGAATATACTGGGTGAGAAATATTAATTAATAATTTACTTTCATTATCTCTTTGCCCTCCTTGAGCGATCTGACGGATAAACTGTGTAAGTAAAATGTATTTTTAAATCTCAAATGATGTCAAATATATCTCAGAAGGCTGAATCCAACCTCTTAATTAAAGAGGTGGGTTATTTAAGCTACATATGCCATCTTGCCATAACATGGAAGACTTTAATTAGTTAAGGAGAAGGGAGAGGAGGACGGGAAGCTGAATTGAGGCCAGTGACAGCAGCAAGTGAATATCTAAAAATGCATTTTCTAAAACAGAAGTTGCTCCTATTGCTACTGTGAGTGCACTGGTGCGAACTATGCTGAAAGAAATTAAGTACCCAGGGCCACAGGTCTGCTCTGAACCGGGATTCACAAGGATTTCAGTGCAAAGAAGCTGAAAAGTAACTGGAAGATTGAAATAAGAGCCTAAGGAAGTCCCTAAATTCTCTCCCTAGAGAATTCGTTGGTGATAGGAACCCGCTAGTTTTACAAATTTTGACTCAGAGTCCCTCTAAGCATCTTCACGTGCCAACAAAATGTGGAAACCTGTCTGAAAACCGGAGAACAGCACCGTGGAAAAATCTGGTCAAGAAACTTAGGGGCAAAAACAGAGCAGAGATGCTGCAGAGCTCAGTGGGCAACAGACACAAAAACAGATTTAGAAGGCACAGAACACCCTGTGGCAGATGCTTTTGGATAATGTAGCAACAGATCAGGGGAAAATGATGATAATTTGGGTCATCACCGAATATCCTGGGTGAATGGCAAGGATGGTGTCCAGCCAACTTTTCTGTGGGGGGATATTTTGAGATTCTTTTAAGGAAAAAGGGGAGTCAGCTCCTATCACTGTGCAAATTGAGAGAGCAGAGCTGGAGGAGAAATGGCAGTAAGTGCTGATAAGGCTTCCAAACTGGGAATGGCAATTTGGAGCAGCACCCAAGAGCCAGGGACGTTCCCTGCTCCAAGGAACCCTCCAGCTGCAGACAGGTGAAAACTCGGGATGAGTCCAGTGGAACTCATGATCTCCTTAAATCCAAAATGAGCCAGAAGAGCTAAACCAGGCCCTGGGCAATCTGTCCCCAGGCTGTCACACAAGCACATGTCCTCTTTTGTCTCCCAAACTCACTGGGAGTGACACCCACATGGAAACACAGAATCAGGAGGAGCAGCTTTGCATAGAAAACTGAGCTGGGTTCAGTCCCTGCTGTTGTAAGTCACCATTCACTGAGGTCATTATTTAAGTTTACAGAGGAGCTGTGTTCCAAGTGTCACTAATAACACCGGTATTAAAGGAGAATTAGGGGGCGGGAGATCTTCTGTTTTCCATCACAGGAAAGACAGAAGTCCTTTTAATCACGGCCCGTGCCAATCCCCGTCGTTCTAAAGCCGTTAATTACACGTCAGGGACACCCAGCCATTGAAAAGAGCTGCCACCGCCGTGACTGCCATACTCCCAGGCATTTATCCTGCCCATCCCAATTACCCCGGCTGCAGCCTGAAAGGATTCAGCACAAGTGTGCCGGGTGTTTTGATCAGCAGAACACACCCGCTGCCATTGAGCAGAGAGGGAATAAATGGCAGAGGGAGGCTTCTGCCAAGGCAGCTGAGGGAGAGATGCTCTGCACATACAGAAACATCAAAAGCCCATCACCAGCCCGCTCCAGCTCGATGGCTTCGCTTCATTCCTGCTCGAGCTCTTGGCTAGAGTGCTCCAGACCTCCCTGAAAGAATGGGGAAGAGCTCCACGCTGCAGCCATCAAGCCCACTGGTTCTTTAGCTGCATCAGCCTGATTCAAAGGGGCATTTAAAATGTTTTGTGAATTCTCCCCTGTGTTTCAAATGGCAAATTCTTTTCTAGCTCCCGTGGCAGTTGTGGCTGCTCCATCCCTGGAAGTGTGGAAGGCCAGGATGGACACTGGAGCTTGGAACAACCTGGGATAGTGGAAGGAGTCCCTGTCCATGGCTTGGGTGGGACTGCATGCTCTTTAAAATCCCTTCCCACTCAACCCATTCCATGATTCTCTGATATAAACTACAAAACAAACAATTCCAGGCTATTTTTAAGAGATAAAACTTAAGGCCAAGGATGGCAACAAACTCTTTAGCAAAAAAAAGAGTTTAAATTTTTCTCCCTCTGCCTCACTGCTGCCGCTGAGATAAAATTCCACTGGCTTGATTTGATTTACATTTGTTGGACAAAAACCAACATCAAATTGCTGTCACCTTACTGACAGTGCTCAAAACACTCAAACTTGCTCTTCTAGTTGTAACACGTTTCTCACAAAGGAAAAAAAAAGGTAATTTCAGTGTATTTTAAATTTGGATTTGTAGCTGCCATCTCTAGAATGCCTCTGGTTTTCATGAATGTGCAACGTCTTTACTCAGGCAGTTTAAACCCCAAAAATTTGACAGCAGAAAGAGAGGCTGAAATGAAGGTTTTAGGGCTGTACCAAATCCCTTCTGGCCAACAACTGATCCAATATCCTGAGTAAATATCCCAACTGCTCAAAAGCCCAAGGAGGAATGTTTCAGGTTGAAATGTCTCTGCAATTCTTCTTGGGAACTGCAAGGTATTTTTTTGGTCAGGCCATCAACCTTCCCTTCCAAGGAATCACAGTGAAAACTCCACAAAACTCCACTAAAGTAGCTGGGATGAGGATCCAACCCCTGACTGCTGCTACAAACACACAGAATCCATGTAAGGAACATATATTAAGGTCACTGACATGTAACACAATTTTAAGACCAATCCTGCCGACAAAGACTCCTGCCAAATGCCAAAAGCTGCACCAAACCAAAGATTATTGCCAAAAAAAGCTTAAGACTTCGATCAAAATAATATTATCAAGTTAAATAACTTCAAAGAGTGCAAGAGCTACTTGAGTGGGGAAAACTCTGATAAAAGGAGAGCAAAGTTTCGATGAAACCCCCCAAAATTTGCTGGTAATTACACAATGAGCTTTAAGGAAGCTGATGAGCCCTGGGAAGTGGGGGGCTGCACCATGATGGAGCTGGAGTGGGAGGAGGAACATTATTACAAATATTAATTAAAATGAGTAGGGATAAAGCAGAGGAGGGGTTGGGAACCACCCCCAAATGAACACCCACAGCTCAGGATTACGGGCAGGGTCTCACACTGAATTTAGTAATTTGCAAAAGAAAGTGTGACTCCAGCTTTGGATCCCAGTTAGGATCACACACAGGGAACCAACATCCTGCATCCAGGCAGCAACTCTGAGTTTGGAAAATTCTTACACCAATTTTAGTGGGTTTATCTGTATGAAAAATAAAATCTGTTTCAGCTACCACACTGCTTTTCTCAGAAGTGGCCAACAGCATAAGGAAAGGGGGATCCAAGTGAGCGTAATCTGACTTTTTCCCAGTCAAACCCTTTCAGCTCCTAATAATCACCAATATGTGATTTACTGACCCAAAATTTCTGGCTTACCACAGTAGTCACCAGTGGGCTTGAGTTAACCCCAGTTTTTCCTGAAACAGGTTCAGCTACTTGGAGGTTCTCACTTGCACTCACAGCAGCAAGACAAAGATAAATCTTCACAAAAGGCGGCAAAAACTGATCTACAAATCACAAACGTTACAAAAACATGAAAAACTTACCAGTCTGATGTTAGGCAATGAAACAAACAGAGTAAGTCAAATATCCCTGAAGAACTGTGTAAACAGAGCAAATTATTAATGAAATCTCTAACTTATGGCTTGATTGGAGCCTGGAGCCAGACCCTGCAAATAAAGCTCCTCTCTATTAGTAAACTAGAAAAGATAATTTTTATGAATAGCAAAACAGAAAAAACCCTGAACAAATTATCAGAATTTCTTTAAACAAGTCAACATGTACAAATCAGAACTAGGGAACACCTCAACCTGGGCAGGTCTGCACAGAATTAGAGAATAATTTAGGTCAGAAGAGACCTCTGGAGGTCTCTAATCCAACCTTGTCCAGTTTGAATTTTGAATTCCCAAGGATGGGAATTTCACTGACTTTCTGGACCACTTTTACCACTGAGCATGAACATACTTCTATTTATATTCATCTGGGAATTTCCTTAATGCAGCTTTAGCCCTCTGCCCCTCAGGCTTTTGCTGGGCACCTCTGAGAAGAGCCTGGCTCCGTGCTCTCTGGAATCACAGAACATCCTGAGTTGGAAGGGACTCACAAAAATCATCAAAGTCCAACTCCTGAACCTGCACTGGACCCCCAAGTTAGAACTAATTTATTAAGACAGTTAAAACCCAAAATCTGGGATGTCCCCAGAGCCAGCCTGGACAATCCCAGCTCCTGCAATCTCCCACTATGTGACGTGCTCCAACCCTCCCATCTCACCCCTCCTGCCCACACAATGGTCCCACAAATGATGGACAGAGGGGTCCAAATCCTTTCCATGACCTCCTGAAGGCTCTTAATGAGATTCCTTAATTGCTGCAAAGGTGCACTGCAGACTGACATCCAGGACGGGATTTCACAACAACCAAACGTGTGTCTACAGAGCATTCAGAAGATCAACAGAAAACAAATGCGCTGATTTTTATCAACTCATAAGGCTTTTACAAGTGTTTGGGATCTCGTACTTCAGGAAAAGGGGTGGGGGAAATAAAAAAAAAAAAAAACAAACACAACACCAAAACAATCCAGAAAAGAAGTGGAGGTAGAAACTGTTGTTTTAAGAAGACGGTCAGAGACAACAACTCAAGTAGAAGGACTTCATGAGGGACAAAGTATCAGCCAGAACTCACTCTACAAAGGTAAAAGCAATCTCTGACCATCACAGATGAGGAGCTTCCTACATTATCTTCCTCTCTGTTCACAGAACAAAAAGGTAGCTTGGATCTGCACCAGAGCCACTTCAAGGGAACCCCCAGAGAACAAACTGCAGTGACTCCAGCATGGCTACATCAAGCTGCCACTCCATTGCAGCGCTACCAAAATGAGGCTTCATTTCCAAGGAAAACCACAGACAGAAAGACAAAGACAACTCCCACATCGTGGAAACCCCCCCTCAAAAGAAAGAATTCCAGGATTCCTGAATTCCAGGACACACCCTCCACCGATTCTGTCACTTACTCCAGATCACATTCGCTCATCTCGGTACCATCACATCAGCAACTGTCCCACTACAGGTAATTCACCTCAAACCAAAAAGGGATCGACCAACTGCAAATTGGCTCCTTCTGAACTTCCAGGATGAAGAGAACAACCTGTCAGGAGCAGCCTGGGGACAGCTGAGGTCCCACTGCCTCCTCTGAGGTGCCACTTGTTTCTCGCACTCCCGATGCCCAAAGAGAAGCCAGAACAGGCACACCCCAAACACTGACCCCACAGAACCGAGGGGTTGATTCCCCAGGTATCTGGTATTTTCTCTGGTACGATGACAATGTGGGAAGGTAGAAGGCTGGTATTTACAGCCCAGGAAGATCTGCCAATCTCCAGTCGCTCACAAGGGGTTTTTTACCTGTTTAACCTTCAGAGAAGATACTGGCGTGGGATGTCAGCAGCTTCCTGACAGTGACAAACAGAATTAAGACCAGATTATTCCACATTAGATGGTACAGACACACAATTTCAGTGGTGTTGCTTTGATCCTGCATGACATGAACCTATAATCAGGATAGAGAAGTTCTAGTACTATTTTTATTCTTCCCTATTGCTTTAAAAAGGCAAAGCCTCAAACAATGCTTTTTTTTTTTTTTCCCAGATAGTATAGTAAGCAATAAGCAATATTTCTTTTAAAATTGCAGCTGTCCAACAGTTTGAGTCTGTTCTTTTTAAAATGAAACAGCCAGAACAAATGGTGGTGGCAAGCCCAACGTAAAGAGGTCATCGATTATTAAAATCTCCTTACTATAAATTGTGGATGTTGCTTGTCAGCTCAGTGTGTGACTGTGGAATGAATAACTAGGTAAAATTCCACTAAGGCTCCAGTTTGCTCAATCATTCTGCTGTGCAAAAATAGAAATAAAAAGCTCTCCCCATCCTTTCACTCCTTAGTACCAAAACATTCATAGAGGCAGTAAGAAAATAACTGCAGTGGTGCAGCGGTCACTGATCCAATCCTGCCTTTCCTGAGTCCGCCCTGACACTACTTGTGAATTTGCCTACCCAAGAAACACAATAAAACAGAGAAAGACGGCTTCATTCTGCTCCACTGATCTATATCTAAGGAAAGCACACAAATTTTCCAATGAAATCCATAAGTAGAAGTCGAGGCCAAGCCCTAACTATAGATCTTCCAAGGGACAAAGAGGTGGCACCTCGGAGAGCACAGGATCTCCTCGGCACTTGGGGGAGCAGTCTGCTCCACAGGGGCAGAGGGGAAGCTGATGTGGAGGGCTCAGCCTGGCTCAAAACCTGCTGAGGAGCCACACTGGAGGGGTCACGAAGCTCTCTGCCAGTTAAGAGGGAGGAAGGGATGAGAACAAGGCGAGTAACAGCAGCTTCCCTTCGCTCCACCTCGAAAGCGGAGGGGAGCAAAGGGAAACTCATCCTTCAGACTGAGCTGTTTTCCCCTCTTTAAGCCATTCCCACACATCCTGGGAAGATAAAGCAGAATGTGGAGGAAACGCTAGGCAAACTTTTATGTATGTGTCTCCATACAAAAATCTCCGTAGGTTTTTAATTTGTTCTCTGTTAATGTAACACAGCCCTGCCCGTCTCTAACGCTTCTCGTGCTGTTTCCATCAAAATGTTTCCTCTTACCGGCAGCAACATATCATTTTATCAGGACGCCAGGAGATCATTTCCACACAATGCTAGCAGATGTAATTTTCTTAGATGCACACACAGTTCATCATTTAGATACTAGATGACAAGGTGATCGGAGGGTGACTCTGTAATGCAAGTTCGCTGTTTGGTATTTGGAATTCTCAAATGATAAAAAAAAAGACTTATCAAATATAAATATCTTTAAGAAAAAAGTAACAAAAGTGCTACATATGATCAAGGAAAACAATTCCATTAGTTCCTGCTACTTAGAGTAGGTTTGCTTTACAAATATTACCACATCCATTATCAGTATGGCTTCCAATTATTAATTAAATTGCTCGTAGCAGTATAGCTTTCTCACACCTTAACAAAGACAGAGTAAAGAGAACACAAAACATTCACACCCCATTTCTCAGGTAAGAGATCCTCCTGCCTTCAAACAAACAAAAGGAGTTCATATTTAGGAGAATGTTTATGCTCTGATGGTTATCTAGCCAAGGTCAGATGTCGAATTCTCCAGTAACCTTTCAGGCTAGTCAGGATGTAGGCGTTACTTACACAGGCGCGTAAAAATCCACTCACCCATTTTAGGACCTTAACAACCTTCCCAGAAAACATTGCTTTCGAAAGCGGCAAAGTGGAGAGGGGAGTAGGGTGGGGGACAGAGAAGGTGAGAGAGGAGGAATTAAAGGTGAAATTGTTAATGACAGATGGGTAAGAAAGAGTCTAGACCTCTTCTGAGCAGGCACTGCCAGCCATGCCAAGAACGAGCAGTGGTTCTGAGAAGTGGACTGTTGTCCATTAGACATTCAGCTCATTTTTCATTTGATCCCAGGCTGGGCTTCAACCATGGTCCCAGAGGCAGAAGGCAGCACTTCTCCACTAAGCCACGCAGCTTGTGAGAGTAGAGGATGTCTGTGTTGAACATGTGAGCAACAACCGAAATGTGGGAATGTGCTTCCAATGGACATTCTCAGCACAGCACCCGAAAGTAAACGGAGTCACTGTATGACCAGTGAGGCACGGCTTATTGCAGCTGGAAATCGTTTATTCCCATGCTGGAGTGGGGTTTCTAAGTGTTCTTTTTACTCTCTGTTGATACTCCCAGTCTGGTGTCCATCGACCCTGTGCCACTACCTCAGCTTGCATCCTTTCAGTCTCAGGGCAGGGAATGCGTACGGACTATCGGTTTCAACACGATCTCTAAGGTTATCCAAGATTTTAAGTGTAGCCTAAGACTTGTAATTGAGGGCTGTCTAAAATACCTGGAAGCACTTTGAATGCTAAGACAGAGCAGCAAGAATTTTTTTTTTCCTTTTCTTTTTTTTCCTTTTTTTTTTCTTTTTTCTTTTTTTTTTTTTTTTTTTTTGATTTTACCTTTCTAGCCACTGGGGGCCGGGAGAGGGAGGTTGGTTGGTTGATTGATTATTTATTGGGAATTAATACTGAGAGAGTATACGCAAAGGCTGAGGGCACCATGCCATCTTCACAGAACAAGACCCTAACAGCTAACTGACGTACAAGAAACTGCAAAGTTATACTGTAAGAACACATATTAAGGACCGAGGAAAGTCTGCTAAGGTGCTACGTCTAAAACTAAGTTACTTCTTGCTCTGACCCTCCCCTTTCTTGGCATCAGTCGTCGTCGAGAGCCTCTGTCTTGATCTCGTTGGCTCCTTGCCGGGCCAGCGCCAGGATGGTGTGGTTGACTGCTGCCATCTCCACGGCTAAAGAAATGGGGTCTTGGTGGTCACTATGGCTAGTGCTGTCATCCTGGGAATCATGCGGGAAGGAGCAGAGAGAAGCAGGGTTATTCCAAGAGTCCAAAACCACAGCGGAGGAAACAAACGCGCCGAGTGATTGCTGGGGGGACAGAGCGGGTTCAGAGCGTGGGTTTAGCACCGGTTCCCCTCGCTGTGCAGACTTAAAATAAGCAAGGCAGGGAGAGGGGGACCCAGCTCTGGAGGAAAATACGGAATCATAGACAGAAGCGATACACGAGGTTAAGCCAGGAAAGCAAATTAAGACAGGAATCACTGTGCACGGCACAGGTCCATGCTCGTAGCTGGAATACACAGTTCTGGTCACCCTGTTTAGGTCACCCCTGGCCACGGCAGGGGGTGGAACGAGATGAACTTTAAGGTCCCTCCCAACCCAAACCATTCTGCGGTTCTCTGATTCTATTTGATGCCACAACAGAAGTCGAAAAGACAGAGGAAAAAAAGAGAACAAACATCCCAAGGGAAGAGGTTTCCTCATGAGAAGAAGCTAAACAGAATCAAGTCCTCCAGTTTGGGGAAGAAATGGCTGATGGTTGATATGATAAATGTTTATTACAAATAATTGGAAAATAAGAGGACAATTGTCCATGGTTTTTTATGATCTAATAATCAAAGACACTCGCTGGAATGATAATGTGATCCAAGGCAGCAGTGGGAAGCACTGCTCACTTAGCACAGTTCAGTTCAGGATTCACTGATTTTTATATCAGACAAAAGTAAAAATGGCTTTAAAAGGCAGGGAGTTGATAAATCCAGGGAAAATTAGTCTGCTAAAAATTATGGAAACTCAGGAAGACTCTTAAACTACTGACTTCCAGGAGCTAGAATTAAATTATTCTATATATATTAGAGAAGTACTTTTTCTTTAACTGGTACTGTTGACCAGAACCATGACACAAACTGAGCCTAACCCTTGGTCTAAGTCAGCATTCTGTGAAAACACTGAATTCACACAGATATAGGGGAAAAGATACTGGAAAACTCTTTGAATGCTAAGAAAACCAGTAACGGTAACCACCATAAACCAAACACAGAATTTTGGGAAAAATCATGGTGTTTTCCCCTCTTTAAAACAGGGCACTAGTAGTTATCCCCCTGTGATCTTGGATTTTTAAATTATTATCATTTACAGAAAGGAAATTATAAACATTTATCAGTCTCCCAACAGCCTTCAAGTGATGAACTTGTGTGATTTAAAATTTAAAACGTGCATAGAGCATATTTAAATTAAGATGATGGGTGGCAAACGTCTAGGAGGACCAAAAAAAAAAAAAAAAAAAAAAAGCCAGGATTTGGTAAAATCCTGAGGTTATTTAGAAGGATTCATTCGTTTGTAACAAGGGTCTGGTAAATTTTAGGGTCTCTCAGAAATCTTTATCATGGTACAAATACAGAGCCCTAAAATCTTGGGGTTTAGGCACTTCATTAGTATTTAAATGAACTCTGTGTTTTAAAGTTTATTATAGTTCAAGTGTTCCTGTGGAAAACAGAATTTCTGCGTTTAACAGCTAAAGGATGCTAAATGGTCATCAGGAGAACTTGCCATTTAATCTGCTTTGCTGCTAATGACTAATTACACCTCGTGGAGGAGCCCAGATTAGTGAGAAATGTCATTTCTATGGCCTCTAAACAAAGATCTTTAAATTTTAATAACCAATTTATTTCTCTTTTCGAAGTATGCTGGTTAACGCACAAAAGAAAAACACAGTTTGGGAGTCTACATCACGCTCCACCTCAGCATTCTGGTCCTGTATCTTTCTGACAGGGAATTTTCTGGGCTTGGCAGCGGTCTCTAAATATCTTACAGCAGTCACAGAGCAGCTTCTCATCACTGAGAGCCGGAAAAGTCAGTCCCACCAAATCTGCTGGTGCTGACTTATAAAAAGGGTCTCAGTGCCCATCAGGAGCAGAGCAGCTGGGGATGCCTCTGCCAGGGATCTGCTGAGCTGGGCCAAGTGTGCCAGGGGCTCATTCCAGGACACTCAGCTGCCGTTCCGCTCCACCAGCAGCCTTTGGAGAAGGAGAACTCCCCGCTTCTCCCAAACGAGGCGGTGAAAAGTGATCCAGCCCAGCTGTGGGGTAGCACAGGAACATCTCCTCTCTAAAGCAGGCGAGTGAACTGGTGGAGTCACTGGTGCCAAGCACACATGGCCCTGAGGGTTTGGCCAACGCCGGGAAAATTGGGAAGGGGATGCAATACCTGTCAGGAAAGTGTGTGAAGGAAGGGTCACCAATTTAAGGGTAGGTGAGGGCTCAGAGTGCGGGAAGGGGTATTCTTTTGCTAGAGAATTTAAAAGAGAAGTTGCTGTCAAGGGTTAAAAACAACCAAGAAGAAGAGAGAACAGGCAAGAATTAAAATGCAAGAACAAAACAAAACAAAACAAAAAGACAGGTAAGATGTAAACAATCAGAACAGCGGCACACTGTTGCAGAACAACATGGAATAGGCCAAATAAAGGTCAGAGTTTAGTAAATCAAATCCTTTTCACCCACCCTCCACCCTTTGTCTGTCAGTGTCTGAGGGGTGATCCTGAGAAGCTCCTGGAAGGTTCTCCCACAGAACAGAGGGAGCTCAGAACCTTCCAGGAGGGTGCTCAGTGCTCAGAATCCTGCTGGGAAAGGCTGGCACAAGGAATTCTGAAGGGTCCTGGGCGGGGCTCCCTCCTGCTTGTGTCAGTCAGCAGCTCACAGCAGGTGTGGCCCTTGATAAAATGGGGCCTTTCTTGCAAAAAGAAAGAAGATGTGCACAGTTTTTGGGGGATAATTGTTGGTGCCTGACACGCAGGACTGTGGAAAATGCGTCCCACCCTTCCTGAGGGAGGGGAACTCAGAGTGCCGGGGAAGGAGAGCGTGGGCACGGCAGGGCTCTGGCTGAGGTGAGGCTCCCGTGCCGTGTCTCAGACATCGTGTGTGGTGTGAGGGGTGTAACTTGCTTGTTTGGAGCAGATCCTCCTGTCTTCTTCTACCTTCTCTGCTTCTCTGCCTCCCTCGGAACATCGTCCCTCCTCCTCCCCGTTGCGTACTTGCCAAGTGTCCTGTCGTGAGGCAACAACAAATCCACGCGGGTGAACGCTGGATTCTCACCCTTTCCCCATCACAACGACAAGAAAGCCAAACAAAACAGGATTTTCAAGAGGCAGAAGGGCCTTTTCAGGCGTTTTGAGTTCTCCCAGTTTGGGCCACGAGGCTCCAGTGCTCACCTGCTCCGAGTAGTCGTTGCCGTCCACGTCGTCGCTGTTGGAATGGCCTCCTGGACTCTGTACATCTATTCCATGGCTCTCCAGGATTGCTGCTTCTTCGAAAAAAGCAAATGGATCCCTCATTTATCTGATGCATTGGGGTAGTTAAAGGAACTAGAGGGTTTTTTTTTTTCCTTTTTCAGGAAGTTAGAATAACTGGAGGAACGGAGTTAGTTCTTAGCCCCTTGCTCTTCACCCTCCAGCCCTTGGGAAGGCAGCACAGGTACAAACACTGGTTTGTCTGAAATCCTTCCCTGTCAACTACCAGATTTGTCTGTGAGTATAAATCCCTGTCTTGCAGCCAGTCCTGCCAGAAATCAGTGTCATTTCTAAGGTACTGGGGTGGCAAAGGCATTCCCTGTAAATCTTCCCCCATAGTCTGGACTGGCAGGACTTGAGGGGGTGGAGAGTGTCTGAAAATAGATGGGAAAAATTTCTGAAAGAACTTCAGGGATTTGAAAACAAAAAAATCCATCTTCCAGTAGGATCCACATATCTAAAGCTCCTTTTGGTTCTTTTTGATCTCTTTCCAAACCTCCTCTCCAGACACTAAACTCCACCCACCTTGGACTGAGCTTGCTTTATTCCCTCATCCCTTTGAGAAGCCATTTTTGCAGAAAAATGAATTTAGTTAAACTTCAGTAACGTGTTAAATGATACAATAAGAGTTTTTTTCTTATTCAGAAATAAGGCAAAATAGTGGAACATTTGAAATAATTAAAAATACTGGAAATAAGCAGATATGGATGTCTGTGCACCCCATGTGTTGCAAAAGTAATTCTGCATAATATCTAAGTAAGGGCATCAAACTTCTCATGAATGGCAGGAGTTTGTTGAATCCAGGACACTGAGGTGATCCATTCTCCTTAGAATATCTTATCCACACCAGCTCCTTCCTCCAAGTTCAGAGTCCCTTTTGATTTCCTTATGATCAGCTAAGAACCCACAGGGTTAACTCTGAAGTGACATTTGTTTTTTTTCCTAATCATCAACAAAAAATATGGGTTTTTTCCAGCCACTTGTCCCTGGGCAAAACCTTGGAGAGCTGTCAGGGGCAGAGGTATAACCAGGATAAACACCACACTATTTTTGTGAACATGCCGACATCTCTATCTCCTTTATTTACAATTCTGAGGTTTCATTTCAGATTTGAGTTTGGATACTCAAAGGAGAGAAAGGCAACTCCCCTTTCACCTACAAAATTCTCATTTTGCTTTTTAAAGCTGATCTTCCAGTAAAACTTTGCCTCACTTTTCCTGCACCGATGAGAGAACTCTACAAATTACACGTATTTCACAAAAAATCTGGAACAGCAAGGGACTCATTTTCATAATTCCTCCACATTTCTCCCGAGGCTGTCAGCACCTCTGGTGTTTTCACTAATTTATTCTTACGTAATTGCCACCTCTCCTGAGCGAACCCCAAGCCTTGCAGGCAGGCTCTGTGATACATTACCGATATTGGCTCTTCTCTTGATCTCCTTCCTCCTGTTGGCAAACCAGTTGTACACTTTGAGGGAGGTAACTCGCTCCAAATCTGACAATTTTTTTCCTAGGAAAGCAACAGAGGGAAAAAGAACAGTTCAGTGGCGTTACTCACTGGGCTCCAGAGAAGCTGTGGCTGCCACATCCCTGGGAAGTGTCCAAGAACAGGTTGGATGAGACTTGGGGCAAGCTGGGACAGTGGAAAATGTCCCTGTCTCTGTCCTGGGATTAGATGAGCTCTGAGGTCCCTGCTCATCCAAACGATTCTGGGATTCTATGGGATAAACCCCTGAAGGACAGACAGCACTGGCAAGTTATTGTAACTGAGAGAAAAGTGAACTTCATGCGGATCAAACTCCTGTGCCCAGGTGCTGTGGCATTAACTGCCAAATATCTTCTTTCCTTCTGTCTTTTAAAAATCTGAAATATGGGAATTTCTTCGCAGCTTCAACCAAGTCAATCCAGAGCCATGGGAGAATGAAGGGCTGATTTCCAGTTCGAGCACAAAACGGAGATTCCAAAAACCCAAATTCCTGCCACAAGCCCCATCCCTGGGGCTCCTCCTCTTACTATGTGTCATGAGGGTACAGCTCGCTGTTTTATACAGCAGCAAAATAAATGAAGAGGTTTCGTGTCACCCTTGCAATCTGCTCTCCTTCCTCTCAGCCCCCAGCACCCATCACACCTTCCCAACTGTGCCAGGTCACTCGGGATCTTTTGGGAGAATGGGGGTGGATGCTGGAAACCAGATCACTGGATTTTTACACTTAAAAAATCCCCAAAACCAGAAGGCAGATATAGAAAACTATGCCTTTATCTGGTCATCAGTATAAATAAGGGAAGACTGGAGGGATTCAGCATTCCAAGGACATCCTGGAGACCTCTTCTGCTGTTCTTGACCCTATATAAAATACTCCCCATATGTGAATCCTTAGACCCCTGCAGGCTACACGGGGTTGAGCTCCCCCTGCTTTCTGACTCCTTCTCAAAGTTTATTTATTCAGCATACAAAACACCCATGTAATTGCAGCAATCTGCACACTTAAATAAGTTAGGAGAGATGAGACAAGTGAAAGAAAGAAAACTCTGGAAATTGACAGCTTGGCTGCTGCCTAATGCTTTGCATCAGCACCACTGGCAGTATTTTACTGCTCCCTGACATGGCCTTGCAGTACTTTGTTCCAAGTTGCTCCACAAAGCAGCAGCACAGCCAGGAATCAAATCCTCAGCTCTCTGGTCCTCTCCACCTGATGGATTTTTCAGGGAAAATTTCAGCAGGTATTAGGGGAAAAGTATTTTGCCATCAGAGTGCTCAACACTGTGGAACAGGGGCCTGGAGGCAGGAAAACCTCCTGTTCTGGAAATACTGAAAACTAAACAAACCCATCTAAGCTGGTCCTGCCTCAGCAGATGAACTCCAGAGGTCACTTCCATTCTAAACTGGTCTGACCCTGTCCTACCCTGCGACAGTCCCAGCTCCCCACAACTCCCTGGAAGGACAACAAGGTGGGGATCCATCTTTTCTCCCACAGCACAAGAGGAAACGGCCTCAAGCTGCACCAGGGCAGGTTCAGGTTGGATACTGGGAACAATTCCTGCTTGGAAAGGGTTGGCCAGCCCTGGCACAGCTGCCCAGGCAGGGGTGGAGTCCCCATGCCTGGAGGGATTTAAAATCCCTGCGGATGTGGCACCTGGGGGCATGGATCCGTGGTGGCCTTGGCAGTGCTGGGGACTGTTGGACTCCATGATCCCAGAGGCTTTTCCATCCTTAATAATTTTGTGATTCCCACGTGCGTGACTGACGCCTTAGCTGCCTTCTCATTAATTTTTATTCTGGTTGTATGGAATCCAAATATATCAAAAACACAAGTTCTGAAATCTATGTAAATGTTTGGTTAGCAAAACTAAGCAAAGGCAGGTGCATCCACTAACACTACACTGAATATTCATGCTCCTCTCCCAAGTATAACTTCTCCAGAAAGAGTGAAAATGTAACTTATTGACCTAAAGTCCTCCATTAACACCCAGGTTCTAATATGAAATCCCTCTCTGGAAGCTGTAAAACACTGAAAATCAGGAGAGCTGAGCTCCTTCCTCCTCCAAAAACCTGATTTATCGGTCAAAGGTTGATGACCTTGGAGGTCTTTTCCAACCCAAATGGTTCTGTGAGTCTGCAAACATCAGGCTGAGAACTCAAGGTGCTGAAAGCTCTTTGTTTTTGGGAAGGACCCCCCCCAGCAGCTCCTCACCTGGTTTTTGTATAACTGCATTACAGGCATTGGCAATTTCTTCTCTCTTTGCCTCGTCGGGATATTGATTCTCATTGAAGTAACTGCAAAAGGGGAAAAAAACCAGTTTTCTTCTTAAGAAATCCATGCATGAAGGTTCCAAAGCAGCTCCACTAAAAGGTGTCAGCTGCTGATTTATGCATCACTCCTCCACAGGCACCAGACACAGTGAATTTCATGGATAAAGTAACATCAGCCTGCACTTATGTCCACATGATATGAAGGAAACTTCCCAAATCCCTCAGATAAATGAGTATTATCTCAGCATCTGGAATATTGTACTAGGACACCCAAAAATGTAGGCATACAAAAAGTATATCAGAGTTAAGATTGGCAAGTGAAGCATCATCTCCAAGACACCACAGGCCTTTGACTTAATTATCGTTTATTTATTATTTATCCCTTTGACACACCCCCATCTTAAGTAGAAGGAGCCATTAAACATTTATTTTCATCCCTGTTCATACATATTTGTTAATATACACACATCCATACATACTTTTAATTATCTACATTATGTAAAACCCCGCAAATACTGCAGAGACAGGGATGGTGTGGAGATGCCATGAAATTACACAGGACGATTTCAATCGTCAGATTATTTTTTAAAACCACACCTTAAAATTTTTCAATCCTCCTCAGAACGACACATTGAGTACGGCACGTTTCTAACCATGCTTTTTCTGGAATAATTGTGATTTTGTTGTACTTTATATGCGGTAAACATCCTATAAAAGTTAAAACTGTTTCCTCTTTTACCTCATTGAACCGCTCCGCAAATTTTAATGAACTGATTTACATTCTACAGAGCTTATCAGATCTGCATTAAAACCAACAAAACGTCCTGTTTACTTCAATGGACTCTGCTAATCACACCACAAGCAGGGACTACCACTGTTTTTTCTGTAGATTATCCATAATATATAATCCTAGGATTTCTTTTATCAACTTTGATCAGCAGCAGGTCCGGCTGTTGGACAGCTGCTCTGGATTTGAAAAGAAGATATTTATTTCCTTAACTCATTTGGTAGTAGGAGATTCAGGCATATTGAGGCAATTATAATTTTCCATTATTCACCCAGCGGATTGGCCCCAGTTACTTTCTATGGAAATCCAGATTTTGTTCCATACAGGAACTGCTTCTGTCCGAACTTGCAACACTCAGGTTGAACTTCAGTTGCCACTACTTCATCCCCCCGTTCACAGAGTCATTCACAGTCACACCTATGCCCAAAATTCTATTTCAAAGCTGCTGCTCAGTGAGGAAGAGAAATCCCACATCAGCTCAGAGTTGCACCATTCACACACTTCCAGGTGTTCTGCTGGAAGAGAGCAAATGGAACCACAGGAACAGCTCAATCTTCTCGAAGGCAGCTTCGAGGCAGCTTCGAGGCAGCTCTGCCCTAAACTCTGGTTCAAGTGTTGGAAAAGTTGGGAGCTTGTCAGACAACACTGCCACTATTGCAGCAAACTAATTGCTGGAATTAAGGTGACTGAAGAATCCAAGGAGGAGTTCCCCAACACGGGATTGGAGTCTTTGTTCAGCTTTATGAGAATTTAGAATGAACATCATGCCTTGTGGACATGGTGATTTTTAAAGTGTATTCTCCCCTCTTCCATGTCTGTCCCCTTTCTGTGATTCCAGCCTTTGAAGTGATGCGTGTGTCTATCTCAACTCATAAATTTCTGTTCAAAGGGGTCGTGCTCCGGACAAAGGCGCGTTTTTGGGAACGGAGAGCTTGGAAAACAGAGCAGAAAATGCTTTTTCCAGTAGTTAGTGCTGGAAGCAGGAGCTCAGAATCGCAGTTCAACAGCCCCATGACAATATTTCAGCTCTCATACCTACAGAGCACTGCCCTCTGCCCAGAGCCAAGAATTATTTCCTCTTTTAAGCACCCTGAGACAAAGGAACATCAAGAGATCACAGCTGAAAACTGCTGCTCTGTAATTTACATTAACATACTGCCTGCCCTGGAGTCCTAACCACAAATCCAGGTCAGCACCACATACACAAATCAACATTTACGAAGAAATTACAAAACACATAAAATTATCAATCAAGGTGTCCTTGAACTGCCCAATTCTTGCTGATGCAAGAAACTGAGACACCAATTAAAGCAGCAAAGACAACACCAGAGCCACCACTGACCCTTTTCTTGTCACCTAACTCAACCCTGTCCCTTCACCGAGCCACAGCCAGGCTTTTGCTGCCTCCAACAAATAACAAAAATATTTTCTACCAACAACAAAACTTCAGCCCATGCTTACAGTTCTCTGGGATAACAGGAAATCTCCATGTGATGGAGCAAACTTCCAGAACTGGACACTGAATGAGACACCTCTTCTAGCAGATGAGGGAGTTCTGTGTATTCCAATTATTTTTGTGATTCAGAAACTGCTGAAACTGTAATTCTTATCTCTAAACACTGTACAACTAAGTCATAAACAGTTCATCTGCCTGACATTTTTCATCATCCTGAAACGTTTTCTTTAAATTCAAACAGGAATTTCTGATCTTCTCATGTAAAATGTCTAAAAACTTCCGCAAGAAAAGTAAATCTCACTAGAAAACGTGGAATTCTTCTCATCCTAAATCTCTGATTTATGAAAAGGCATCAAAAATCTCAGTGAGCTGTCACACAGCTGTCCTGGTCATTTTTGTGGGGATCACAAAGCCAAGTGGGTACCAGCTGGAAGGGGAACTACTGGAGCAGTTAAAACTCTGTTTCTGCAGCTGACAGGAATTTTAGAACCTGCCCCTCCTTCCCCCTGCTGGATTATTCCTTATCCTCATTAATGATGTGACCTCTCCTTCTCCCCACACATTCAACCTCCCTATAAACCCGGTCAGCCCTCAACTTGTGCTCCCCAAAACTGAATCTTCTCCTCAGAACTGAATTCCAGGACGGTGTGGGGTGGAAGGGACCTTAAAGATAATTCAGTTCCAACATCCTGCCATGGGCAGGGACACCCTCCACTGTCCCAGGTTGCTCCAACCTGATCTTGGACACTCCACAGCTCCTCTGGGCAGCCTGTGCCAGGGTCTCCCCACCCTCCCAGAGAAGAGTTTCCCCCCAAAATCCAGCCTAAATCTACCCCCCTTCAGCTTAAGGCCACCCTTGAGGCCACACTGTTCCTCTCCATGACCACATTGTGCTTTTAGTGTTTGAGGAATGCAAGCTGCTTTATCAGAGCTCGTACCCAGAAAGGAAAAGGTCCCACAGCTCCAGGTAACCCAAAACACCCAACCCTAAATGCTGATTTTCCTCCTCAGCCTCCAAATTCCCCGTGCACAAACTTTACCAACACATCCCATTTCATCCCCATCCCATCAAGGTCTCGTGGCTGACATGCCATGACACAAAGCACAGCATTTAAAGGCTCCCACCACGTGGCACTTGAGGACACGGCTTAGAGGTGAACACGATGCTGCCTGATGATTGAACCTGATGATCTCAAAGATCTTTTTCACCCCTAATGGCTCTATGGTTACATGGTTCTATGATTCCTGGAAAGTAGATGAGAATAATTAAGTTTTCGAGATAGGGAAGCCATGGAAAAAAATTCAAGACTTCACCACTGACTATTTTGTTTGCTCATGTAGCAGTTGTGAAAACACTGCGATTTTTTTTTGGACTACAGTTCTTGCAGTAAATTAATTATTCTGCCTCTAGTTCTCTTTCTTATCAGCCAGGTACACAGGGAAAGAATGCAGGACGTCTGAAATTCCCTTCACAGCCACAAACCTGTTCACAGTCTGAAAAGTTTCTGAAGGCTACAGATGAAAAATATGAAGCAATATGAACTTAAAAGGAAAGAAAAAAAAAAAAAATAAAAGGAGCAGGCACAAGTAACTCCTGCAAAGGCACACTGCTTTCTAGACAAAGGGCAGCTGTCAGCTGAATACCTTCCATGAAGAAACCAAATGATCTCTTTTGTAGAAAATGACAGTGGAGGATTAAAATGAAAAGTGGCCAAATAATTTACATGAGATGAGAATCCATATGATGGTAAAGAATGTAGATATCCTTGAAGCCGTTTCATTTCAATAACACTGAAGCCTAGAAAAATTGCAGATTCAGAGAAACCCTCTTTCTTTCAGGGATAATGTGCTTAGGACAATGATGGAGAGGGAATCCATCTCAGCCCGGGGCTCTGTAATGGAGGGAGAAACCTCCCCCCGATTCTTTACCAAGGTGCCCCTCTCTGAATTCCTGCAATAGCTGCCAATCTTTTTTTCTATTTTTTTTTTTCCCTTCTGTTCTCGAGGCTGAGATATCAGATGCATTAAGCAATGCCTCAGTAGTGCTCCTGATAATCCACAGTGAAAGTTTTGTTGCTTCCTATCAGCTTTGCAGCTGCCGGGGAAGCGTCTGAAACGACAACCACGGAGCGGCAGAAGGATGGGCGGAGTCGGTGCTTTTCCAGATAAGGGAAGAGATAAAGCCCCCCAAAACTGATCAAAAGATGCCAAAGTTGAGGAAATGCTTAGTTTACAGCAGGACCTAATGGTTAAAGCTTCCGAGCGCGGCAGGGGTTCAAAGCGGAGAGGCTCAAATGTGTTGCAGGGTAACGATTCACGGCGCTGCCACAGCTGAACCGCTCCCCGGTGAGGTCACTCAGGTATGGGGACACAGGATCACCCTCACTGGAGGAAGGATAGTTGACCTTGCAATAGTGGGAGGCAAGAAAACACGAATATTTACTGAAGAACAGAGATGTGCTGCAAGATCACTCCCTCACTTCACTCTGCATTCAATTCACCTGTGAGTGAAATATCCCATGCTCCTGCTGGGGCTCCAACTCTTCTGCTGGAGACAAAAGAATGGTTTTGGCTGGAAGGACCTTGAAGACCCTCTACAGCTCCCACCCCCTGCCAAGGGCAGGGACACCTTCCACTACCCCAGGCTACTCCAAGCCCCCTCCAACCCGGCCTTGGACACTTCCAGGAATGCGAGATTCATCTTCCCCGAAACTCAGGCTGCAGTCCAGCTGAACACAATTTAATCACAGAGCAAAGGGAATGATCCCATCCTCTCCTTCAGTCCCTTTTTGCAGGAATGTTTTGTGCCCGGCCGCCTCGCCGGTCCAGCTCCCCACACGAGCCAAGAGCAGCGGTTGTGCAGCCAAGGGAGGCGGGAGGACACGGCTGAAAAGGCAGCTGGGCCCAGCTCCTTCCACAGCAGCTCCCAAAGATCCTCTCCAAGGGATGCTGAAAGCAAAGCCAGAGCCACGGGCTCGGCCAGCAGCCCAGGGAGGGATGGAGAAGCAGAACTGCCCAGCTCCCACCCCTGTGGATGAACAGAAGCTTGTGCTGCCCCCAGGGATGGAGCTCCCTGCCAAAGCCTCTGGTGTCTCAAAGTACACGAGGTGAAAGCTGCTCCTCTGGCTCTGATAAGATGCCTGTAATTTCAGCTGCCTATCTGGTTTCCCTCCCAAGAGTTCCTCTGCTTTCCACTGACAAGGTACAGAAAACACTCCAGTGTAGTTACCTATTTATCTCTCATTAGTACATTTATCACCCCAGTATCACCCAGCAGCCAGAGGTCACTGTTCCACTCTTTGTGGCTTTAGCAGAACTATTATTCAGGCTGTCACATCAATGGAAATATTTCTGAAGTTAGTCTGTCATCTGTGCCTGAGATCTTATCTCAGCGTGGCATGAGACAGACTGTCAGAGAAGTGACATTCAGAGCATAATCTCATCAGAAAGTGTAATGGCTGGTTTATTTCCCAGTAAATACTGGCCAAGAATATCACTGATGCCATTCTCAGCGAGGTCAGCAGATGACACCACCAGTTTTATCTACTGATATTTCTACCGATTCCTTAGTAACGACATGGGTGTCAACTAAACCCATGATATAAAGTCATTTTTATTTTTTGACAGCAAAATTAAAGCTCAAAGATAACCCCTCCACAGATAAACTCTGATGGAGCTGAGAACTTCCCCCAGGACTGCAAAACATAACCAGGCAAGGATGGGAAGTGCAGCTCTCTGGATGAACTTCAGCTGAGGCATCAGCTCAACCAGACCTTCTAAGCAGCAAAACAAATCTAAGAAAAGAATCCCCAACCCAGAAAAACCAGTGACAAACAGCTCTCTGCTGTTTTTTTGCACAGCACCATCATTTAGCCAATGGATTCCACGGGTCCATGGATTTACAGGACTGGAGAAACTGCTACAGGACTGCAGCTGGACCTCTTCTACAGCACTGACAAGAGGTCTCTCAGCAGTTCTGGAATTAAGCCCAGCTCTTCCGTCCAACCTGCAGAGATATCCAGCCCCAACATGAAAAATTGGGGGGGGTTATCCAGTGCAGAATCTACCGTAACTTTAAGTCACCTTTGGAAACCAACTGTAAAAATCCTCATTTTTTAAAAATCTCTCTCATTCCCACCTTGAGCTTTCAGGCCCAGCGTATTGCTGCCTGTGTCCAGGGACAGCACAGTTTTTAAGCCTCTCACTCTAAGAAATGTTCCATTCCTGGATTTCTTTTCATTGCAAGTGCAAATCTGGAGGAGAGATCTCACCAGCACTAGATCCCTTACAGCACCAGACAGAAAGAAACTGAAATTGTTTCACACCTCAGGATGTGTCTGTGTACATAAAGTCCAGAGCCATGTCAGTACACATTAAAAACCCTCACATGACAAAGCTGACTCTCAATTCTGGTTTTACAAGTCGCTGTCTAAACACTCAGAGAGTCGTTTCACTGATGTTTCTTAGCAGGAATCTCCTCCACCGCGTAAATTAAAATGCCAAAAATACACCTTGCACCGGAGTGGGTAAAGCTGGATGACCTTCAATGCTAACAGAACAATGAGGTTTCCATTCTTTCAACATCACTTTCTCAGAATTTTGACAGCGGTCTCCAGGACCACAATCCTATCAAGCCATTAATATTATCCTAAAATTTGTTTAGAAACAGAATTAATTGATAATAGCTCTGAAAGCCTCGTACTTGCAAAAGATAATCTGCGCCTCCTAATCTCTAGCACCCTACTGTCGAGATAATTAACAATTAAAAAAAAAGAATAGTTAAGACATCCGAGGTGGCGATTTACTCTTCCTCGTAATTGGATTTGGTGATAAGAGCATTTTTGAAATTACACAACAGGCCTCTTCTGAACGGCAAGATCTGGAGTTTGCAGCAATTTGAAACACACAGGTACTTTCTGCTTAAGGCACCTTGAAGACAATGACAGCTGAAATTTTCAATATCCTGAAACTTCCTGGCACCACCAAACTCTCAAAGTCAACAAGAGTTCACTAAATTGTTCATAAAGTGAAAGTGGACATTTTTTTGAAGCCGGCAAGTAACCAACGCATCGAGACAAGATAAAGTGAGAACTGTTCCGCAATATTTCAACGAGCGGCTGGGGTGAGCAAACAGCATCTTCAAAGCTCTCCCTAACAAAGCATGAATAACAGGATCTCTTGTTCTCTTTTATTTACTTGAAATATTTAAATTGAGACCTCCACGCTGCAGGGATATTTATGTGCATTAAATCCGCTGGACTTCGCGAGTGATAAACAAAACCTTTCTGCAAACAACTGTGAAACGAACATCTCATCTTCATTTTTGAACGCGGTAAGGGCAGGAGTTATTTCAGTTGTATTTTGGATTATCTGGACCTCACAAACAAAGCCAAGGCAGGGTCAGCCCGTGGGTGAAACACCTCCAAGAGGGATGATGCCCTGCAGGAATCAGCCCTGGCCCACCCACTGGGAAGGGCTGGTGACCCTCAATTCCAACCAGACAAACTCTGATCAATGCTGAGGGTATTACAGACACCACTCACGAGGCAACAGAGGATTCCAAGGCTTTATATGGCAACATAAATAAATAACGAAACTTGGTTTTTACATTACTCAACGCAAAACGTCTTTATTTGCTCTCTGGAACAAAATATTCCACTCAGCAGAGCCAGAGCTTGGTTTTCAGCTCATCTGGTTGGGTATTCCTAGAACAGCCTACCCCTGCCTCAAAACTGTGCTTTAGTGGGAAGCTCAGCCCTGGATGCGTGTAAATAATGTCAGTGTGAGCACCAAGGTCCCTCAGGTTGTCCTCACTTTAACCTCAGTAGGGTTTTAGTTCCTCTGGATGGGAATCTTGGAGCCTCCCTTTGTCCCAAGCCTCGAGGAGAGGAAAAACACCAGTCATGAAATTTGGGATTAATCTTAGTATAAACTGACAGCTCCCAACATCAGCACCAGCATTTTCCCTCAAAAATCCACAAGTTTTTGTTTTCAATTTCCAGTCTTGGAGCAGACTTGGTTCAGCTCAGCAGAGCCCCCAGCTGCTACTGCATTTTCAGAAAATAAAAATTGATTCAGCTAAATGAAAGGATCCTACGGGATTCCACAGACAAGACCAATCCCTGCAGCACCTGAATTATCCAGCACCTGAATATCCAGCACCTGAATATCCAGCACCTAAAGTCAGGATGAAATCTGACTTTGGGCTCAATACATGTATCTTTCCTAACACCCAGTATCTCCAAGATCTGGGGCAAAATTGTTATCCCATTAAATTTTGTACAGCCAGGTAGCAGAAAATGTATTTATTTTTTTTAATATCAATCTATTATATACCTTGCAACCTAAACACAACACAACAGAGGGACAGAAGCAAAGGAAAATGAGAAATAATGAATGAACCCCATAATGCCAGGGGATTAAAGTACTACAGTGCCAAAAGCAACTTCAGGAGGTTCTTCGTAGACAACACAGCAAAGGAGGAGATTTAAGGGAAGTTTTAAGCCATCAGGAAACTTTGGGATCTTTAAAGAGTAATTCTCAAACCTGCCAGCAGCAACATCTTTTTTCTTGATTTGCTGAAGGTTGTTCAGTGACCATTCATAGGGGGAGGAAATAGCTGAATTTATTATCCAACTTTCTTACTTTTTTTTTTGCCTATGGGATTATGAATAGTTATCTTGGAAATAATAAGCTCCAAAGACTCAAAAGATTATTTCATTTACCAACACCCACCTTGTTTTGTATTTCCAGAGCACTTTTTATACTCAGATCATCAACTCCTTTAAAAGTATTCTGAAATAGCCTTTTTTCATCTCACTCTTTAATGTTATTACAAGAATCTACAGGTAGAAGAACAGCAAAGTTAAAAGATACAGAGCCAAGAAACCAGATTAAATCAATCCACAGCTCTTTACTCCAACATTTGTGCTCCCTGCCCTGAGCCTTGGTTTTTTCCATGTGCTTCCTCTTAAGTGTCATTGTCACCCGCACTCAGATCAGCAGAGTTTTCCTGAGTACAATCCTTTTAGGAGGCATGACTTTAACAGTGCTGGTAGTAAAGCTCCAAAAACAACTGAGGAACTGCTGAACAGAAAAGCTAATTATCCTTAGCATTTCTGGACTTTAGTAAAGTATTTGATAAAGTGACAAATGGGTAATTATTCACGATTCTGGAAAAGACAAAGATGAGTATAATTACAAGATAGGGGAGAAAGGAAACATCTAACCAAGAAGAGGCTGAAAAATTAAACTAATGGCTTGCAAGACAACAATCAGAGATACTCCTCAAGTATCATCTTTGGAGAATCTTAAAAACAAAACCAATAAATGATCCTGACAGAAAGTCTGCACACAGCGATGAATCTGCTGAGACTGAAGTCAGAAGCCACATCAATACAAGAACTGAAGCACCATAAAAAGTAACAGAGAATCCTAAGGGCAAGAACTGAACAGAAATTTAATGGTGCAGCATCCAAGGTCACCCACTTTGGGAACAACAACTTCGCAGGCACAAAAAGATCATCAGCTGGTAAGATCAGTTCTTGTGAAGTCCCTGTGACCAAAAGAGACAATGCAACAAAAGCACCAAAAAGGCCAAGCCTGACATAGCTGAGGATGCTGCTATTCCCAATCCAGAGAGAAAAGCATTATAAAAGGCACTGCTTCTACGCTGTTGACGGAGTTCCTCGCACACAGCGAAGTTTTCGAAACAAATTAAAACTTACGTGTGTTCCAAAAGAAAATCAAACAAATAAGAAAGCTGTGCTATCCTGGATCACCAAAAAAAAAAAACCAAAAAAAACACCCCCAAAAAAGAATTAAAAAATAATCTAGGATGTGGTAGTGACTTTAGTGGCTCAAGCCCATGTGGTTCTCTGATAGAACATTCTTTCAGGCTGTTTAAAGTGCTCCACAGTCTGACCAAGGGCCCATAAATACATGATGCAACAACTTAAAGAGTTTGACTTTGGAATTTTCCTGCCTCACTTCTCCTGGTAATGACTCTGTTTATTACTTGTGCAAAGACCTCACATCTGTTACTCGATGGCAGAGAGTTTCCTCTGGCTGAGGTAGGCTTGGACTCTGTTCAGCGCCGAGCTGCAGCGAGAGTCAGCAGGAACGCTCTGCACAGCTCTGGACAGCAGGAATGGCAAAATCCAACTGCGCTCTGGGCCGGATGGGGCTCCTGGATTGGGTTCCTGGATCCTCCTTCTTGACAGGAGCAGCAAAGGCAGAGGTGACCAAGTGCCAGCCTGGTCCTGAATTCCTTCTGAATGCTCCCCAGATCACTCAGGAAGTTAATTCTGTAATTCGCTTCCGTGGGTTTGTTCCAGGGGTTACGTTACACATGGGCTGGGTGAATCCTGCTGGGAGGGGATTCCCTCAGCTTGGAGCTCTTCTGGACAGCCCAGCCATCATGAACAACCACATAAAAAGCAGCCTGAACATGCCAAGGGCCACTTCACACTGTCTGTGTGACAGGTTTGTCATGGCTTTCCCTGCCTCCTGAATCCACGTAAAAATAGCTGAGAAAATAACAATTTAGCTGATTAATACAAGCTTTTTGTTCCTAATTCCTTTTTGAACAGGACAGTCACAGGAAGAACAACACCATGGAGGACTGAGGCAAATCAAGAAAGCTCAAAGAGAGAGAAATCACAGCACCAGACATATTTTTCCACTGTCCTTTCAGCAGGCAGTATCTAGAGGTCTCAACGTGATTGTAAAGAGCAAGAGGCTCTGTGTGTGAGCTCAGCACAAGCCCTTGACTCACACAAGTTGTGCCCTAAAATGACTGGCACTTACAGTCACATTAAATAAAGTTCTGCAGGGTGAATTATTTACACCGGATACAAATAAAGCTGGTATTTCTGAAATTCACAGCAATTAACACCGCCGCGACCGAACCTCATTTGTTACCTCGGCATTAAGCAAAGCACTGCACGTGGGAAAGAACAAATTCCAACTCCTCATGCACATGACCAGGCCTGAATCAGAAGCAGTTCTTCAGAAAAGACTATTCCAAGAAGAGATACTCTCAAATCAATTCAGAAAAAAAAAAAAAAACCCGAAAAAACAGACGTTAGGCTGGAGGTCAGAGAACAACAGAGCTTGGATTCAGCTGCTTGTGTAAGCTGGAATATTCACCCTGGAAATATGGAAATCAGCTCTGTCCCCACTCACCTGCCCCAGGTCACTAAAAATTGAATGTAAGAACAGAAAAGGTCCAGAGAAGAGTGACAATTAATATTATTAGAGGCAAGGGAAGCCTTGGTGTCTGAGAAGAGATAAGAGAGTGACTGTTAAGTTCAGAGAGGAGATAAACGAGCAGCACATTGATAGCAGCACGTACAGTGAATGATCCTGGATAAATGCAATGTTCTGCCTTATTCCTTCTCATGATACTCATGCCAGAGGGACCTTTGACTTTTTAAACACATTTTAGCATATAAAATGAAACCAGGTATAATTAGTTCTCCGGAAGTGCCCTGAAGACCTTAGCAGGGTTTAGAAGGAATTACATATTTATGTGAATAATAAGAACGCCCAGAGCTGCAATAACAGGATTAAAAATGCAGGATGGGAGCTAAGAGCCTTTGTCCACAGTCCCATGGCTGCTGGCCAGGTGTGAACCAGGCACAGGACAGAGAGGGCAGGTAGAAAAAATGATAAACACCACAAGCATCATCACCTGGGATGAGATCCTGCTTGTCACCCTCATGAGCAGGGGGACACAACACTGAGGATCTCAGCTGGTGCTGGAGGAATGCAGCAGAATACCTGGACTAGAGGAGAATTCCCATTCCTAAAATATGGGTTTGCTCCACGAGCCAGTGTTGTTACAGATCAGACTGACAAAGTTGCTTTTTCTAAACGTTGATTTCAGTTATTCTGACCTTGGCAGACAGAAGAATTTCATCTGAAGTCGGCTGCAAGGAGCTGCCCCTCCCACAGATGATCCTTTTATTATTTTTAAAAAGAGAGAGAGAGAGAACACAAGGATACACAAAGTACCTGAGCTCTCTAGGAAGCAAAATAACTCGTTAGATGCTGGATCCTTGAAGAAACCAGAGTCTGGCAAGGCTTTGGACGAATACCCTTGCATTCTATTTTACTGCCTGCAATCTGCCAAACAACTGGGATTTGCTTACAGCTGATTAGAATAGGAAGCTTGTATATTATGCATGTCTGAGAGGGAACAGAGCCTGATCTAATGCAAAATAAGGCAGATCCTGTGTGCCAAGCAGAAAATGGCTGCTCTTGCATTTTCTGAAGACACAGAGCAATGACCCTGAGCCAAACCACTTGAACCTTCACACAGGCAGATGATTCTTGCCTGTGTCTGAATGGTAAAGTGAACTTTGGCGGGTGCCTTTGCAAAGTGCCTTCGCTCAGATCTCGAAGCTTTTCAGGAGCACAAACGGCAAAGATCCTAAAAAAAAACCCATTCCCTGCGTCTCAAAGGACTTAATGAAGTTGAATCTCCCCGTGGAAGTTGCTGACTAACAAACACCTTATGACAGGATTGAAAGAGCTGGAAAAAATATAAAGGAATCACCTGATGTTTCCCTCTGCATTAAGATCAAGTATCTCAGAACCATCCTGACAGATTTCAGCTAATTTGCTCCTGAGAAATGTTCTGTAGCTCCTGTAGACAACCTGCTTAATGCTGTGCCGTTCCTGAAGTCAGGAAGTTTTCCCTAATGCCAATATTCCTTGGTAACTTAAGAATTTAGAGGCTTTTGGCACTTTTCCCTCGGCTTGACTCATCTCCCAAGCCGGTAGTGGGTATTTTACAGCCGAGAACAACGAGTCACCAAAAGGTTCAAGGACACCTGAGGGTCACAGGGATGGCAGAGATGATTCCCAGCCCTCCTCACCTCCCAGCAAACCCAGGAGAGACGAGCAGCATTCCCGAGCCAAGCCGTGGCCATCGTTATATTGATGAGAAGCTGCTGTTCTGTTTCTAACATCGTAGCAGCCTAATGGACGGGGCCGAAGGACATTGCTTCCTGCTCTGCTGTCAGCTGGGAAAGGGAGAAACGCAATGAATCCCAAACTTCAATCTCCTCCAAAGCCTTGCACAGGAAACTTAGATCCCCTATGGGGCCGGTATTAAGGTTCTGCTGGAAGACATAACTAAGAGTAATGGGATGAAATTAACTAAGAAAATTTCCTAACTGAATTTCAGGAGCTAATAGAGCTCTCGTGTTCCCCAGGGAAGCCGTGGAAGCCCCGGCGCTCAGGAGAGCTGCAGTAAAAGCGCTTTCACAGTCGGAAGGATTTCTAATGAAGCACGTCAGGCCTCATCTCACTCGGGGCCAGGACCATGCCCAGGGCACTCGGGATTGGGGTGGGATGAGCCTCTTCCAGGAGGGAAACGAGGCTGAATCTCCCAGCACCGTGATGGGAGGGCAGCAGTGACTGATCTTGGCATGGAGATGACCTCCCTCAGCTTGGGTCCACTTTGGAGGGGAAACAAAAACACAGCTGGTGAAATCGGACAGAGTCGGGCAGTGACGCCACAGTGATCATGGAATTATGGAATGGTTTGACTCGGAAGGGACCTTAAATCCCATTTTGTTACAATTCTGACTCTTTCACTATCCCAGGTTGGTCCGAGCCTCATCCAACCTGGCCTTGGACATTTCCAGGGATCCAGGGGAAGCCACAGCTTCTCTGGGAAACCTGTACCAGGGCCTCCCCACCCTTACAGGGAACAATTCCTTCCCAATGTCCCATCTATCCCAGCCCTCTGGCAGTCTGAAGCCATTCCCTGTGTCCTGTCCCTCCATCCCTTTTCCCCAGTCCCTCTCCACCTCTTCTGGAGCCCCTTTAGGGTCTCAAAGGGGCTCCAAGCTTTCCTGAGATTCTTCTCCAGGCTGGAATCCCCTAACTCTCTCAGAGGAAAGGTGCTCCATCCCTCTAATCCTCCTGGACATAATGTTTTCCTGTACCCAGGAAAAATCAAAGGACGCCTCTTCCACGATGCCAGTACGACCACGCCTGTAAAGAAACCAGGAACTCATTCAACTCAAATCAAAGGAAATCAGAACAAAACCAAGCAGACCAAACCAAAGAAAATCAGAACAAAACCAAGCAGACCAAACAACTCCATGGAATCACCATCTTTTTGTTACACTTCCCCTTCCTGGTGCTCCCAGCTGTGCATTCCTGTCCTTTGGCTCGGCACAGCAAGGCAAAACAATTCAGGAAAATGCAGGGGGAAATAAAAAGGATTTATTCTTCCTGAAGCAGGCTGACTTTGGCTGCTATTTCCATCAGACAAGAAACATCTCTGGCACAGCGCAGGGCGGCAGGAGCAGGGAAACTGAGGAGGAGGAACTGAGAAGGGTGGCGAGGCAGGGTAACACCTAAGGATGAGCTGGTGACAAACTGTTAATTCAGCTCAGCTACAGCACGAAACTGTACCCCCCTATCTTGGGAAATCTAACCCCATTTCTCTTCTGAATAAAGCCAAGTGGAACACCTGACTCTGTTTTGCCACCTGTGAAATGGGGATGATGGGGATCTGCAGCATCTGAGTCTTATTTAATCTAAATACACCTTTACGAAAGGAGCTTCAGAAGCACAGACAAGTGTTAAAATAAAAACCCAGAGCCATAAAATCAAACTAAATAACTCTCAACCAGAAAGCAAAGTCCCTGCTCCCAAGACAGACCGAAATATGTTCAACTGATGAATTATTCATTTTTGTTTAGGGCAGAATTTACAGTTATTTTAATTTAATCTTTGGATAAAGCATATACTTAGAAAACAACACAACTCCCCCCCTTCAGTCTTTAATAGCACTCACGAAAAGAGCCTTAAAATGGGTATAAAATCACTGATTCTGCTGCCAATCTTAGTTACTTTTTTGCCTTGGAAAAGAAGATAAACCTCTACTCCAACATATGATTAGGAGAGAAGCATAAATCACTGGGGGAAAGAAATAATAATAAAAAAAATAGACTGACAACACAACACAGCTTCATTAAAAAAAGAGAAAGCCCTAAGGGAATTTTCAATTTCATACTTCTAATGAGAGGGGTTGAAAAGAAGCAGCAAAGCAGAGAAAAGAGAAAAAAACCCAAAAACCAAAAAACACAACGTTATCTGTGGGACAAGACGTAACCAAAAAAAAAAAGAACACAAAAGTGAACCAGAAAGAGGCTTTCAAGTTTAACCTGGGGTTTGCACAGAAAGGACTCTCGCAGTCTTAGCTCTGCTCCCAAAGGAGGGCAAAGCCACACAACAACATCAACGCACTCAAAACTCAGCATATTCCACGAGCAGGAGGCTCCAGAAGAGAACAGGTCAAGGTTGGCATCAGTAGCACTGCAGTTGTCTGAACCACACCTAGTCTGCAGTTAAATATAGAACTTTACTTTCTGGAACCGCTGCTCCTCTTAACCTTCAGAGCATAAATATTCAGGGAGATATCTACAGAAAAATAAAAAACTAAAGGGATAAAGAGACCCGAATCTATTGTCCAAAAAAAGTCTAAGACCAGGGATTAATAAACTACCCTGGGAGGATTCCAAAAAAGCAGTAAAGGCTGGAGAATTGAATTACACAAACCACAAGCAGCATCCTGGAAATCCAGTATAAACCAATTAGTTCCATTAATACACAGACCCTGTACTCAGACCCTCAGGTGCATCAGACATTTCAGGATATGGCCCTAACTCTACTCTTCATTCCATCAGGTTGGCACCAATATCATAATTAACTGAACTGGAATTTTTTGTTGATTTAAAGCTTTAAAAAAAAAAAAATAAACTACCCCTTCAACCCTCACCCTTCTCATTCAGTTCATGGATCAAATCCTGACTGGTGCTGTGCACTTCCAGTTGAAGAGCCTGCTCCTAAGAAAGAAATCCCTCAAAATTTTGCAATCACATTTAGCCTTGAAGTGCTCTCAGCTGGTTTGACACATGGAATTTCAGCAACTCCGACTTTTACCAACTGAACCCAAGACAAAAGCAAAAGCAGGGGCCACAATTCAGTGATGGAGCAGGTCAACACCCTCACCATCCTCAGCCAAAAAATGTTTATACAGCATCACAGCAGCGTTTCACAGGGAAGGAGGGGTTTTGCAAAGATTCCACTCAGGTCGGGATTCCACCCTCTTATCTTCAGGCATTAAACTAAACCATCAAAGTTAGTTCTAATTGCAGGAGGCAGCCAGAGAGGAAGGTGCACAGAGCCCTCTGAGTGCACTAGTGGGATGGAATTGTCTCCTGGATCTCTGTTTCTCCATCCTGGACAGGTATCAGCCCAAATGAACAAGCACTTTCCTGAGGTTCCCAGAGGAGCAGCTCCAAACCAGGTGCCTAAATCCCTGTGTGCACCAACGTCAGAGCCAGAAGCTGCAGGACACACAGACACAGCGCACTGAAAGTTGCATTTCATTAGGGAAAACAGTCCATTAAAGTGAGATTCATCCACCCAGAGACAAATCCTGCAGAGGAAAATGCAGATTGCCAGACAAATGGCACCAGCTCACAGGCAAAGCCAAACACCATTTTAGTGGCCAAATGCTTAATTCCTGGCCCTGGGGCACCAGGGGAACCTGATCTGCTTGGGCCAGAGGGGTCTGGCTACCTTCATCCTGCTGCTCTAAGAGTCATATCATGGCCAAGCCTGGAAAACTCCAGTGACCTGTTAGTGAAATTAGTGATTATTTTTTTCCCAAGGGCTCCCAGAAGAGCGTTTTTCTCCCACTCTTTCAAAACTTGTCACATAAAACAGCTCATCCTTACAGCTCAACGAGGCCTTTTAAAGCACAACAGTTAAACAACCATATCCCATTGCTTTATGGTGTGGCTTTATTGTCACACAACACTTTTACTGCCTTCTTGCCTCAAGTAAAACTCCTCAGCTCTGCTTCCCAGTACCCCACACAAGGCTGTGAAACCCAGCACTCACAGCGACCCAGCCAAGGGCTTGGGAAATTAATATTATTAAAAGCCAGGATTAGGGCAATGTGGCAGCAGCAGAATAAGGAGAAAACCCTGGCAGCAAAGACCTTACAGAGCACAAGACACAGAGAACAAACCCAAGAACAACAAGGAAGAAGAATTTAATGAAAAATTAGATGGGGTGATTATGTATCTGCATTCACAACTGGATGACTGCCAGTGTCAAGACCAACTCAATTCTTTCAATACCCAAACCCAAATCTCCCACTTTTCTAACAGAATTTACTAAAACACCACAGTTTTAATGCCTGGAGTGTCCCAGCAGAGACTGGCTTGAGGAGAGAGGTGGATGAGGAAAGGGTGGCTTTCTCAGCTCTCTGTCAGCAGCTCCCCCAGCAAAGGAGACTGAGGCACAATCAGGGTTCAAACAGCAAATGACAGCAGTTACTGCACTTTGGGCCACACAGAAATCAGGAAGAAAAACAGCCAAGCCCAAAACAAGCCATGCCCAGAGAGCTCTAATTCTAGTCCCAACAAGCATTTCACACACAGAGGGGTTGATCAGGAGATGGTGCTGCCCTGAAGGCACACAGAGCTGTGGCGGTTCTGTCCTTCTGCACACACAGTCAGGACAGTCAGACAAGCATTTCAAAGTGCTGAAGATCCTGTCCTGCCCCTTGTTCTGCCTCTGTGGAGGGGGACACTAGAAAAACAAACTATCGGATCACAGGACTTTGCATCAGTTTGGTATAACAAAGCAGAACAGATTTCAAACATTTGCATTATTTCCTTTGGGGAAACATCCAGGCAAAGCCAAAAATATCAATGCCAGATAAAATATCAATGCCAGGACAGAACAGGGAAACAAACATTTAAGTTACTGGTTGCAGTCCTGCAAAGACACGTAAGTATGTCCAGCCTGTGGTCCTGAGGGAGCTCAGGATTTCAGTCTTAGCTCAGGCAAAAGACGCTCTCCTGCTCTAATCAGTTCCCAAGACCCCCATGCAAGCAAGAGGAAGGGGAAGCATTAAAGTGGTAAGAACACATCCTACAAATCTGCTGGCTGGGGTCTCACTGGGGTTGCAGACTAGGGAGGAGTGTAACACACACAGTCATCCAGTCCTTCCATGGAAAGGAGGCTCCTGATGGAAAAGAGGGGGAGAAACTCCTCCCAGCCATTTAACCCTGGACAGAAATTCATCCGTAAACTACATCCAAGTCCCCCAACCCTTTTCTACTGTACAACACTACCCACAAAAGAGACATTCCTGTAAGCAGAGGGAAAGGCAAAGCACGCCCGGGCTCAGAGAGGAGAGCTGGGAGCTCGGATGATCACCTGCCACTCTGCATATGGATTTGAAAGACCCACTTTGCCCTGTGCTGCTCCCAGCTCCTGTAAAAGGGTTCTAAGAGCCTTTTTGGACGAGGAATCTGCTGCTTGTTAGGCAAAGTTCTGCATCCCGAACAATTACAGCGCTGCCGAAATGCCGGCATCCACTTTAAAACACCACGAGGCACCAGGAGGACAAGTCAGGAAAGTGGAAAGGAGAAATGCAGAATGGAAAGAGCTTGCAAGACCCTCCCAAGAGAGCCTGGATCAGGGTAAGTGGAAAAGTTTCTGCAAAAGCGAAAAGAGCCGAACACCAACATGCTCAGACTGAGCTAAGGACACGATGTACAAAAATAAAGAGATCCTGTCCAGAGCAGTGCTACAATTTTTTAAACAACACCAGAGGCAAAACAGCTCCTCCTACTCCATCACCACAAAGCCAATTCTCACAAATCCTCACATGACGCTACGACACACCCGTGAAAGCAACGCTGGTGCTCACCAGAGCAGGGAAAAGGACCCTTTGTCCTGGCTTTAGAACTCCCATCTCCAAACCCCCTGAGAGAGCCACCACATACCTCTCCATAACAGCCAGGCACTCCTTTCTCCACGTGAACCGACTGCCTCGCCGTAGTCTGAAGGTCCCAGAGGTAGCTGTGACTGGGGGAGGCGTCTGTCTCCATTCTGGCTCTTCTAGTGGGATGGGAGCGGGTCTCATGCTTAGTGTAGCCCCTAAGGACAATAAACACTGTGTTTCCCAGAGGGTTAAAAGTCAGGCCCATCCTCTCACTCCTGCTCGTGGGAAAAAAGAAATAAAAAAAGACAAGACAGGTGATGAAACCATTCAAACTGAAAAAAAAAAATATATAAAGTATTATCAAAGACACCTTAAAGATACACAAAGCCAGCTAGAATTCCCATTTCCCATGGAATAGGGGATGACCATGGAAATCCAAGGAGTTGATGGGCACTTGGGAAAATCTGTCCTGTCTTCATCAAGAGGAAAAGGATCACACAGAAAGAAAGGGTGAGCTCTGCCCAAGCTGGGATTCATTCAGCTACCTCAGCTGTCACAAAATAGGAAATAGCAGTTTCTATTTAATCATACAGCAGTGCCAGGAAGCAAAATGGAAGTTTATACCAAAGGTATTTCAATGTGTCCAAAGAGCTGAGAAAATACTCGAAGCAGCTCCATCCACAGAAAACACACCCTGTGGCCTGGGCAAACATGGGCTCAGGAGTGCCAGGGTGCCTGAAAAAGTCACTGAAAGCAGATTAACATCACAACCTTCCTTTCCTGCTCCCCTTCTTTGGATATATTTCTCCTCTCCCTGAGTCTGAGCTGGAAAGCATCAGGCACGAGACAGAATTTGGCAAGATGCCTTCAGGAAAGGCCCCTTTGAAGCTTACCCCTGATCCTTTCCACAACAGCCTCTGAGTTAATAAATCAAGATAAATAAATCAAGATACTCTGGGAGATCGATCTTTCCTACATCTCTTGGTGAGGATGGGAACCTGGGATAGGACACGAGGACAGAAACCAGGGTGTGTTCTGAAGGACAGCTTTGTGCTCAGTGACTTCCCCTGCAGGGAAGAGAGAGCTGCTCTAGTGTGCAACAACAAAAAAAAAATTAGAAATTAAAAAAAAAAAAGGCTCTACGAAAAGATAAATCACCACCTATATCCCATAAGCATCTTGAGTTCCAGTGGAATTCCTGCACTGAGCCAGCCTGGACAGATCCAGGAGAAGCAGCAGCAGTGCTGGGCACAGCCAAGAGCAGGGCTGTGACAGCAAACCCCTCTGGGTGCCCAGGCTCACTCAGGATGGCTGGGATTTAATCACCAAAACACATGGTGCTAGTGCAACAACACTGCTCCTCTGATGCACAGGGGAGCGAGAGGGTCAAGGGAACCTAAGAGTTTAACCAATAAACAAATTCCTACAGCTAAAAAACAAGAAACGAGCTGTGTTCCTCTCCAGAAATGCACGCGGAGTCTTTCCCTCCCTGCCAGGGGCTTGCATCTGTGTTAGGTAGTGGAGCCCAAAATAATTTACAAACGTTCCCCAGGAGGAGCCAGTAGGAAGTGAAGCCCACAATCTCTGCCTTGCACACACGAGGCACGGTGCCTCTCCCTAATTCCCAGCTAACGAGCCCACACAGATTACTCGGTTCCATTGAAACATGAAATATTTCCTATAGTGCCAATTTACTGGGAGGCCATTTCAAGGAGAGCTCCTTATCTGGTCTTTCTGCTACTTGCATAGTTTAGGGGGCTGGGTGGCTATCAAGTTGCCAGGCTTTAAATACACTTCAAAAAAATTAAAAAAAAAAAAATTGAAATTTTAAAAAGAGGCAGGGGAGAACAGGAAGAGAAGCCAGCTTTCCCCGCAGTATACTTTCCCGACCTGAAGATTTGATTCCACAGGGAGAGTACAGGAGTATCAGTGATGCCTCACACCAAGGCAAGAGATGCAGAGTCCTTCCATGAAATTTGCCTGAGATTTTTTCAGACAAAGGTTGGGAAAAAATCTGCATCGAAAGCATAAATTTTCTGCTGCTGCTATGGGTATGTTCACGTACTGAATATAATACACTTTTTTTGGGTTTAGTAGCCTTCCTAGATCCATTTAGCCATTTCTCTTTTCTATGGGGTAACATCAATATCAGCAGCAGATAAGAGAGGAATATGCTGAGAATTACAAGCAAGTACCCCCACAAAGCAAGAGAAGAGGATCTGAATGCATAAAGAGGCCCAAAATGGGCTTAGATAAACGTGTGGAAAAAAGGCAGCGTGGGATGTGAGATGCTCTGAGCCCCCTGCAGAGCCTAAAGCGGCTCCAGGAGAGCTGGAGAGGGACTGGGGACAAGGGATGGAGGGACAGGACACAGGGAATGGCTCCCGGTGCCAGAGGGCAGGGACAGATGGGATTTGGGGAAGAAATGGTTCCCTGTGAGGGTGGGGAGGCCCTGGCACAGGCTGCCCAGAGAAGCTGTGGCTGCTCCATCCCTGCAAGTGTCCAAGGCCAGGCTGGATGGGGCTTGGAGCAACCTGAGATAGTGGAAAGCTTCCCTGCCCACGGCAGGGGGGTGGGATGAGGTGACTTTGAACCCAAATTTATCACTGATGATACGCACATTTGATAAGGAACTTAAGGAGCTTTTCCTCATCCCCCCCCTCTTCTATGAGCTCCCGTTTATTCTGCTGTTCCAACATTCCATCACGATATTCTCCAGCTCCACCTCGTTACAACTCAGCGAGTTACATCCTAGTCACCAGTTCAGATTCTTTTTTTAAACCCTTCAGACAGCTTTTAAGGAGAAGCGAAACTTCTCTCCTGAGCAGACAGAGCGGAGAAAACGCAGTACAAGGTTCTCAGCGTGTGCTTCAAACAGCAAGACACCTCTGAGGGGTGCAGAGGTGAACCGCCTGGGAAGATCTCCTTTCACACACAGAAATGAAAGGAGACAGCTCTCACTCCCTGCCAGTGCTCAGCACCTTTTCCTACAGCGCTGGGTTTTTCTCTGTGAATTTTTCTGTGCGACTGAGGATGCTGCAGATGGGTTTGGGGGAGAGGAGGCAGGAGAGGTGCTCTCCAACTGGAATGCAGCTCTCTCCAGGTTCAAAATTCCTCCTGGCCAAGGCCTGCACATCCCAGACCCCATCCTGAAGGAAGGGAGTTGCTCTGAGAGCATCACAAGCACTCGCTGCTCCCCATCCCAGGGCTCAGGCAGGCCCTGCCACGGAACGGTCACAGAAAGCCTCAGGCGTCTCCCAGCTCCGAGAAACCATTTCCTGGCAAATTTTCATTTGCAGCAAGTACCTACTGTACATTATCCCGATGAGAACAGATGCCTCACTGTATTTTTAGCCAGGCTGACCCCAGATCACACAATAAACACCTCTCGGTCAGAGCGAGCCACGCTGGGTTGAAATCAGCAGCACAAGAGCCCACGGTGGGGAGGAAAAGGAGCAGAGCAGGGACTGTTTGCTCTGCAGCTCTGTGGAACAGCACATCACCAACCATCCCCTCCCAGTGCAAACCTCGTGGCACAGCCAGCCCCTGATTTGGGGTTGGCTTTTCTTTCACAGCTGAACAAGAACCGCTGTGAAAATAACAAGAGAGATGCTACGTCCTGATAATAACTCCCCTTCATTTTCCCTTTTGTTGAAGGAGGAAGAGCCCATGGTTCTCTCCAAGGTGACCACAGCTGCCTTCCTATTAGAGAAGAGTGGCAGAAATAAATACCCAGCCTAAATGGAAGCAGTCTGCATCCATCTGTAACTTTAACCCATGGTTTTGGGGAGCCAGCTTCAGTTTGCACTAGGCAGAGGCAAGAGAGAAGCTGAAGTTACTCCGTAACAAACTTCCCACATTGCTCAACAGCCAGTGCCAGGGAAACTAATCAGGCCAACAGCCATCAATCTAAAAAAAAATAATATTTAAAACCTATGGGCTCTGAAAAAAATAGTGAGAACACTGCAGGACACTACCGGCTTCTGAAGTATGTAAAATTTATCTATTGCCAAAATGCTCCCAGCCCTTCACAAAACACAGGACAGACAAGTGGTGCCTGTACGAAGAAAGCTCCATCTAAATGAAAAGCGTCCCTATTAATTGGAATAAAGACCTTTTAAACATCAGCATTTAGCACTGACTTCTTCCCTCCAACAAAAAAATAAAACTGCCTTTCACCCTAACTGGCAGCTCCTTCCAGGAAAATTTACAATCAGTAGCACACTGGAATTCACAGCATCGCCATTAACTCTGACATCACTCCTAGCAAGAAAACATTGATTAAGACATTTTTTTGAGCAAGATTATTGCACACAGTGGGACAAGTGGGTGTTTTTCTCCTGTTCCATGAGACTTCAAGTCTCCTTTGCAACATTCCAGTCTGGTGCTGTCTGAACACCCACCACCAGGGACAGGAGAAATGCAGAAACTGCCCATGCAAACCAGCAACCAAACCCAGGCAAACAACAAACAGCACATTCAAGAGCTCAAAGGCAGCTGGAAAAGAATGGAAGGGATGGAATTGCTGAGTCTCTTCCATATAGGACCAGCATCTGAACCAGCAGCAAAGCCCTAAAACTGCCCTAAGTCTCCCCAGCACCAAGTCCTTTAGTTGGCAGATGCAGCACTGCTTGTGGATCATTTAAAGCATCACATAGCACATTTAAAAAAAAAAAAAAAAGAAAGAAAAATAAAATCTCTTTTGATATATTTTAAAGTCACAATTTGCTTATATAAGCACAGTAAAAAACAGGTCCTGCTGTGAGGAGCTGAAGGAGGCAAGGCAGGAGTGTCACCCACAGGGAAAGGTCTCGCCTGTAACCCAGGAGATGGGAAAGGGAGGTAAAAGGTGAATTCTACAAGTTGCACAGAAAAACTGGCAGAGCCGAGGGAAAGTCTGCCATGAGATCTCCAGTCCTTTCCACACAAACCATTCCCCCTTCACAGATTAGAAACTGATTACATCTGCTGTCTAGTCCTTCAAAACTCTTTCAATTTTAAGTTTTCTTTCCATTACTACATAAATTCAGACAAAAAATGGATTTACTCTGAAGATCCAGCTTTTCAAGATAAGGAATTATTGAAATTGGGGAACCAGTTGTTCCCAAAAGCCTCACTTTGCCCTCGGATACCTCAAACCTGCAGGACCTTCTGCACACAGACCTGACTTTCTCTCAAAGGATTGAGATCTCCCTCCCAGCAGCTGGAATTGGAAAAGGTGGGATGTATGAGAACAGAAAGCCAAATGCCACCTCTTAGCAAGAAAGCAACTAGAAAAAAACACACGGCAGTCATTCCATCCCTCA
The DNA here is from genome assembly GCF_015227805.2 of Hirundo rustica. NCBI lineage: Eukaryota > Metazoa > Chordata > Aves > Passeriformes > Hirundinidae > Hirundo > Hirundo rustica. The sequence continues at coordinate 115,221,669 of NC_053452.1, forward strand.
AGTTCCTTCCAAGGAGGACAGTCTTCCACACCCTACAGAGGGCGTGGTGATGGCATCACTTTTTTGGGAACATGGCAGGAAGCTCCACTGATTTCCTCGTTTTCTGGCTCTAAGGAGGACACCAGACCAGTTACTCTGTCTACTAATCATGGGATACTCAAAGCAGTACCCAAACCTTCAGCTCCAGGTTGGTTTTGTAACAGTGATTTAAATCCAGGATTCTCTGGACAAGGTTGGAACCTCCCTTTACACACTTGTTCATACCCATGTCAATTATTCTTGGCTACCTGGTCTGACCTGAAGGCAATAACTCCAAGCAGTGGATTATCCTACAATGAATAAATAAACACAGCCCCATTTTCCTCAGGTAGATTTTCCCGACAGCGAGAGGAAAACTGAAGGTTCCTCCCTCTACCTCAGCCTCTACGAAGAAACCAAGGTCTGGTTCTAAAAGGAATTTAAGTGCATCCAAATAGTCCCTTGGCTTAAGCAGAGGAAACAATTTGCCTTTTACACTCCTTGAAAATGCTGTTTAAAATCTCTTACTGGGATAAAGGTTACCCTCCAACAATCCCCCTTCAAGGAGCTTTTCCATGTCTAAAGCAAAGCAGACTTAACGTTGATTCATTTCAATTTCAGCCATAACCTTCAGTGTAGAAATCCTCCTTCCTCAAACACCTCTCAAGAGCAAACGGACAAACAAGCTGTGAGCTCATGGATATGGAGGAAAAAAGAAAGTAAAGAGGAAGAAGTAAAGATTTTAGAGCTAAGCTGAACGAGGGTTCTGTTATCAGCACAAAATACCATTTCCTAAACAGCTTCATGTGATACTGCAAATAAAGGATGCAAGGCTGGTTTCATCTGGAGAGGGTTTCGGTGGTTTTTACACCTTCCAAAAACTCTTGGAGTTTTCTCCACCTCTTTGGAGGCAACACCTTTCATCAAAGGGAAACGTCTGGGAGTTACTCTGTAGGGTAAAACCTGAGTCTTTCCAAGCAGCTGGTACTGGATGGCTGTACCCAGGAATTCTGCTGATCCTCAGCATCAAGACTCCATCCACTGCAAAAATCATGGCCTCTTAAGAAAAAAAGCACCGACATCTTAAGATGCTTAACAGAAAAAACAGGTTCAGCTGTTTTTCTGTCCCTCAGAACCCACCCCAACTTAAATCTGAATTATTCTCAGGCCAACTGTCAGCTGGAGCCGTCTGATTTTTAGTTCACACATAAAGCAGAAGCTTTGAGGCTCTGTTTCCACTGGAGTTTTTCTTAGAATTCTGGATATTGAAGCCAAGTTCACATTAGAGAGCCTGAGTTTTAAATTCCTTAAAACAATTACACAGTTAATTTAATCAAGCCGATGTTTAAAGGAAATTAAACATAAATATTTTGATGTTCACAATAAAACTGTTGAAAGGGAAAAACAAGAACTGTGGTCAAACAAAATCTATGGAGAAGAACAATACAAGGAAATTAATTCAACTGTGATTTTGAAGATTGCTGGTTAGTTAAAGATAATGAGGAGCTTTACTTCTCTTTTTGTATTCAAGATCTATTCTGAGATTTGGAGAAGCAGGTGGGATTTGAAAGACACATCTCCAGCTTATCACTGTAACTATCAACATCCCATCCACGAGCTTGAGATCCAACCCAAAACCCTCTGAAGATCTTCTCTGACAAACTCTGCGGGATTTTTGCTGCAACTTTATATTATACAGCCGTTATTAACGGTTTCTATTTCTTCCTTCTGAAGAGCCTCAGCTTGTATTTCATGTTAACTGACTACAACTTCAGTGGCTGCTTCTGATTCCCAGATTTAGTGAGTGGTGGGAGGGCAGGGCAGGTATCTGTGGCTGAGGAGCAGGGCAGACAGCTCTGGATGAGGCAGCTCTGGATGAAGCAGCTCTGCATCATTTGTTACAAAGCAAAAAGCAGATTTGTTCCCACCCTCCTAAAAATTAACCTGGTCAGAGGGAGAACCTCTGGAGTCCCCCAGACCAAGAAGTGAATTATCAGTGCTAACAAACAAAAGGCTTCCATTCTGTAAATAAACAGCAGGAGGGGTTTAGGCTGCATTTGTTTACCAGGATTTGTCTTCTCAAGCTGGTACCATCTGTAAAATGCCCTTTTCTTCTGTTCACTCAGGTCTGACCCCTGCTGCAACAGCCAATGGGAGATCCGGCTCTGGCTGATACCTGTGAGAAACCAGAACAGAACAAAGAGAGAGAGAAAGAGAAAAGTTCTTCTTTAGCAAACATTTTTAAGCGGTTTATCTACCGATAAAAGGTGGTGTCTTACAAAGCCCAGGAACTTGTGATGCTTGAATTCCCGGGAAAGCAGAGCTGAAGCTTCCCTGCTCCGTCCCAAACTGCCCGAATTTCTCCCTGGGGTTATGTTCAGCCTTACTCAAGGAACACCTTGGAATCTGCATAATCAGCCCAAAAACAAAGAGGGGAAAAACTGGGAAGCCAAAGCTGTCACAGACTTGAACTGTCCATACCTTCATTGATTCCTAAACCTCATCTGTGAAATGGGAACAAACCCCTTCCCAACTATTATATATAAATCATGATTGTTGGGAAATCCTTATCATTCAAGGCTCGAATAAGAAGGGAGATAAACACAGAAAACAGTTTATGTGATATAGATCACATCAGCCCAAAAATGGAGCAAACCAACTGCCAGCAGCTGTAACAATGGCCAGAAAACAAAACCAGAAAGAGCAGCTGTCTGTCAGCAAAGCGGGAGCCAGGCTCGAGGTACCCAGGCATGATGAGGGTCAAAACACTGCAGTTTTTAAAGCAAGAGTTCTAAGAAAACAGTAAGAAGGGGAAAAAATTCCTAGAAGTTAACACAGTTATTTCCAAAGCATGACAGGGAATGAAGGATCAATGCAGGAAGGGCAAAAAGTGATCAGCAGAGGAACTAAATAAAACAAGAGGTTTAGAAGTGCGTGAAGAGGTCAGCAACAGGTTCATCTGGAAATGTAAAACACGCAGAGTTTGCTGAGTAACTGAAGCACTACTTCAGAACTCCCTGTGCCTTCCGTGAGGCCCTTCAGCCATCAGAACAGGTTAACAGCATCCAAACTCTCCCGAGAAGTGAAGTTTTAGGAGGTTCTCCAAGTACCCATACACTGCCAGCACCACCTGTGCCACCACCTGCTTGGTGATATCACCCGGGCTGGTTTGCACACAGAACCCAAACTACCTTCCTCCTCTAGAGATGCATCAAGGTTTTACAAGCTCTCATAATCATATTTAACTCATGAAAAACATCCCCCTGTAGTTTTAACGCTTCTAATTTGGGGGTTTATTATGCCTTTTTTTTTTTTTGTGCGTGTGTTGAAGGTAGTTAAACCAGAATGTCTCAAGTAACTTGACTCTCAGGTATCATATTCAGGTGCGTTTACACCAACCAGATTTTTAAAATCGCTGGGTTTGTACTCTTAATTGTTCTTCCTCAAACAGAATTCTGGAGGCTATGAAGTTTTAATTGTCCTGGGGGAAAGGGATGGGTGTGTTTTGTGTCGGATGCAGCAGCTCACTGCTGTTCAGCAGAGCTGTGCCCACAAAACAGACCCTGATTTTCCCAGAACCCATTCCCAGAGATTGCCTTGCCCTCAACCGACAGAGCTCAGGAACAGCTGGGGCTGCCAAGAGCTGCCTACCCCCAGAGCCCACAGTGGGATCTAAAACTGAGTTTATACTACTGGGGAAGTGGAATTATTCAACCAAACACAACCCTCAGACCCTGCCAAGTTTACATCAAGTAACTGCGGAAGCACAGAAGTTAATACCAAAAGAAGGCAGTGTAAGCTGGTAACACTCTCTAGCCCAAACCGAGGCTCCAGCCTAGCTGAAATCCTTCCATCTGCATGCCTGATCACCAGTGCAAAGTCCAAGTTTTGAAAATTTGCAGCTCTTGACCTATTATGATTTATAAAAGCCATTTCTTGTCCTGGGCTGTGGGACACAAAGGTTTGTGTCTCACTGCTTTTGGCTGCCCTGCTCCCATTAATTAATCACTGGGTAACAGCTCCAGTCATTTACTTGTTTACTACGGTCCACTTACGCTCACTGCAGTGAATTAGTGTGTGTTGAGTGTCTGGATAACAACCCAAGATACAAACACAAAGCACTGGAAGATAAAAATTATAAATAGAGGTTAAATGTCTGCCATGAGCGGAAAATCCGAATTCTCAGGAGGCTGCCTGACGCTGTCACACGTGGCACAGATGTCACCACTCCAGACAACGTGCTCGAGGGCAAGGCACAGCAGGAGCCAAAAACCTCAAGCCGGGTCTTGCCATGTCCCCTTTCATGGAATTGCAGAAAAATTTGAGTTGGAAAGACTTTTAGAGGTCATCTAGTCCAACACCCCCTGCAATGAGCTGGGACATCTTCAACTGGATCACAATGTTCAGAGCCCTGTCCAAGCTGACCTCAGATGTTTCCAGGGATGGGGCAGACACCAACTTCCTGAGCAACCCACGCCATTGTCATTACAAAAAGCTTCTTTCCACAAATGATGCACTGTCCCAATGTCCTGAACTGCCTCAAAGTTCTTCCAGACTGAGCTGGATCTGTGCTGGGATCCTTTTTGTGGCTGTCATTTCGCCTCACTTCTGCAAAGTGTTTTTAAGGCACAAGATTTATCTAATTTACGTACCACAGCAAGGTTTAGAGGCCCCCAAACCATATCCCAACAGCGTGACCAACTCAAGGTCACACGCAAAATCCTTCAGAACTGATCCAGGATCTCCCAGATTCCAGTGCTGTGGGATCCAAACCCATCCTTAACTCCTTTCAATGTGAAAAACAAACGCCCCAAGTTGTCATGTCAGAGTTTCTTGCACCTCGAGGGGGTTTCACACAGTTGATCCGCAGGACAGTGACCACCAGGACCCTCCTGTCACAGAGTCTCTAATCAGGCTCTGCTTCAGGGAATTGCACTGGCAGGAAAAAAAGAAATCATCCTGCTGCCAGAAGCGATTAATGAAATAACTTCTCCGGAGCAGTGAAAATCCAGCTGTGCTGAGGAAATTCACTCTCCAAGTGAAGCAGGGACCTCAAGGAAGGCTCTGCTGCTCCAGGCTCAGCACCAGCAGGGCCAGGAACACACCTGGTTACGGACACCAGCAGTTTTCTCATGGAAAATACCGAAGGGAAGTGGTATCCACCAAGGATTACTGCAGTTCAGATGCTGACTGCTTGTGTCACACACACTCCTGCCCACAGCAGGTCACACTTCCCAGAGATAAATAAAACAGCCTGTGCTCACTCCCCGGGCCAGCCCTGCTGTCTCCTCCACAACTTCTTCAAGGAGAGAGTTTCCCTTCCAAATACATAAAATAAATGGAAAAATACACCATCAAGAGAAGGCCACTGCTACGAGCAGCTCAAATCTGCTCATAACCCTCAACTCTGCTATTCATCAAGTCTTTGGGAACTGGGTTTCACCTTCACAGATTTGTTCAGCAGCTCTGCTTTGCATTTCTTTAATGTTTCCTTCAGGAGAGGTTTTCAGAAGCACCTGGAATACGTCAGACCTGGAGAAGAAAGTAACTGCCTGTGTTTTAATTCTTCACTTTGTAAGCAAAGTCCCAGATTCAGAGAACAAGCACTTGCAAAGGACATCTATCCATTTAAGAGATTAGCAAAGCTTGTTTACAGAAAACCTGCAAAGATCAAAATCGTAGAAAAACAAATCTCTGCATTGTCATGAGTATTAAAAAAAACAAAACAAAACACAAAAAACAAAACAAAACAAAACAAAAAAAAAAACAGGAAGGAAAATGTTTTCCAAAATGCAGTTTTTATGACATTTGGGATGATCAGTAATTCAGGAATTTTCTGAATTCTCTTCACAATGGAACTAGTTAAGTTTCCCTGTGTATTGGCATTTGATCAGCATCCCTGTGTGCGGGTTCCAAACCTGTGGGGATTTTATTTGTTCCAGCAGGGCTCCAAGGCTGCCCTCCACTGCACGTGTGTTTAGCATAATCTAAAGTCCTGGAGGTCTCCTATCAATTAAGGCAGAGACAGGAGGACAGGGCTGAGTCGTACAAGCAGAATAATTGGGAAGGGTACCAGAACTGCACCCTGGAAAGCTCTATGTGTATTTAAAAACAATCCAGTAAACAACTTCTGCATTTTACCATTGACGGGTTTGGGTTTTTTTAAAACGGTGGCTTGGTTTTAATGTTTTTAAGAACTGAGAAAAATGAATTGAAATTTCTGCTCTGTAACCTCAGGAAAATAAAGGTGTTTTTTTTTCATTCCTTCACTCCCTATGTGTAAAAGAAACAGGATAGGCAGTATTTCCAAACCTTGCAGAGGCATCATCCATCAAACCACTTTAGCCCATCTGCAGAGGGCTCATCCCTGTGCTCTCCTCCCTCTCTCCTTTACTGTAGGACAGAAAGACATCAGCTCCTGGAAACATTCCCCCACCCTCCATCTAACTTTGGAAGCTCAGATAGCACCTCTGAGAGAAGTTCACATTTCCCTCCTCATCCTTTGCCTTCTGACCACAACCTGGTGCCCAGGTACAAATTCTTGCGGCAATTTAAGCAAATGGCAACATGCAACGTCAATATTTGAAAATATTTGATCAAAATTTGGCAGCTCACCTGCCCCATGTGGGGCCGAACCCCCAGCCCTGAGCAGGCTGCAGCAATGCTAAAAGGAGCTCCCAACACCAGGAGAGGAAATTCCACAGGAACTATTATTAGCTCCTGTTTATACTGTCATTTTTCTTATCAGTAGGAGATTATTTATACAGAGCCCAACCCAAGTGCTTCTTGTTTATCTTATTACAGACACCATTAAAAAAGTTTCTATAAAAAGCAGCTCCTGTTTTTAGGACCAGCACTAGTAAGTGTTATGCTAAGTTTTTGCTTCTTATCAATCATCCCTTTATTTTCAAGTCGCTTTTTAATACCCTGTTACTATATTCCAACCTGCCCTGTCCTCTCCACACACCAGGCAGCCCTGTAGAATGTCTTCCAGGTTCAATTTTTCCTGTCAGATTCATTATCTAAATGAGTTTTAAAGTTTCTGGCAATTTTATAAGGATTAAGAGAGCCTCAACATTTTTCTACTGCAACAGCTGACTTTAACCTTCAGCTCTGTGTTCCTCTCTCCTGCATCCTCCCTCTCCATCACCTGCCTTCTGCTACAGCAGGAAAAACAAGAGGAAAAGCTGTTTACTGATGGAGAGCTGCTCTGTAGGACTATGGATTCTCTAAGTGCTTTGCAGTATTTGAATTAAGATGGGGAAAAAGGAGAAATGTGTTTCTGAATGAAAGGGTGGTTTGAAGAATTAGCAAAATAAGGTAAAAAGGAGGGGTCACAGTTGCAGTAGAGGTTTCTGCACCAAGGACAGGACATGGCAAGTTACACAATGGGGATAAATAAGGTCATAAGGACTGGGGAAACAGAGAATTGGTCGAGGTTGAAAGGAAAAGTTGCCAGCAGAGGTAGCCAAGCCAAGCCACTCTCCTGGACAGAACCAGCCATAATTTTTCATTTCTTTCTTGCCTCTTCCCAGGGCAGAAGGGATGAAGACTAAAAGCTAATTTTCCTCTGTTCCTCTTGCACAAGTGACTTTTTACAGAAAATCTTTATCAGTAAGACTAAGGCTGTAAATCCTGAGCTGACGCCATTTGGGATCACACACTCTGCAGAACCCCTGCCTATACAAACTGGTTTTTTACTGAACCAGAAGTGGTTTCCAGACATTCCTTGGGAGTCTCTTCCCCAGCTGAAAGGGATGTGCGAGGCATCTGAAGAACACACAGAGCCATCCAACACTCATCAGACCTGGGACAGCTCTGGAAGGGAGAGCCCTGGGACGCTCTGCTCCGGATCTCTGTCCCGAGCTATTTCGGTCACTCCTCACCACTCCCTGCTTTTGAGAGGAAGCCGATATTTCTTCCTGCTAGGGCTGAGCACACTCTTTAATCTGGTCCTCTCAAACATCTATGAGATTTACTATTTCTCTCAGATAAGCCATTACTACGCTCTTAAGAGCGGCACGTAAGCGCTACACACCTGCTGACACGAGGCCGGGCGTTTATTTAAAGTCAGCTCCCACCAAGCACAGGGAGGATGACTGAGACGCAGGGATGCACTGATTTCCTATGGATTTGGCTTGAAAACAATAGAGTAACACAGTGCCTTCAGCTCAGCCCTCACTGTGTCTCACTGACACCCCGCAGTGTTCTCCTGTCCCTCTGTGAGCACACTGTGGATCCCACTCGTGTTGCTCCGGAGGGTTGAGTGGGAAGGGTGTGAAATTCAGTCAGCCAGCCACGCCTGAAGAGGATGATTGGTGTCATTTACTCACAGGAGGAAACAATGAGAGCTCCCAAAGGCTAAATGCCATCTTAATGCCCACTGAAATCCAAGAGAGCAGGCTCAGGATGGAAGGAGGGGAAGGATCAGCTGTGAAGAGACTGGTCTTGCCTTTCCTACAGCTTCTTGCAGGGTTATCAAACACACGCACCAAGACACCCAGTTAATTATAATTAAATCCATTCCTTTCAGTGACACAGGCTTGGATCTGGTGATTCTGATTCAATGACCCCACATGTGGCAGTCCCACTGACAAAAAACACCCCAACCTTGGCTCCTTTTGGAAAGACTCCTTTCGTGCGGTGTTCCTCTCTTTGCACCACTTCACTTGCAGGGGAAGCCTGCCTGACCTGCTGGGTGCTGTACAGAGGTTAATTCAGAGATGGGCTCTTCCCATCTGTATTCAGGCAAGAAATGAACAAAGGCAGGAGAGTGACCCACTAACTACCAAAATATTTAGAGTTCAGGTACAAGTTTAAGCAACTCAACTTATATATTAATATTTTTCAAGTATTGGGGCTAACATCTGATAAGGCAAATACCATCCCTTAGACTTATACAAATTGTTTATCTCATGGTTTTCCAGATGAAATTGAGACCAGGGAAGGACAAGTCATTTCACCCAGGATCACAGTAGAGCTGGAGACATGGAAGGAATTCCTGGCTCTGTGGCTCAAGCAGCAGTTTGTTCTTGCCCACCTCAACTGCTGCCATGTCTGCAAACCCACAGCTCCCAGACAGGTGGGTTCCTATGACATTTCAAATCCTGGAAATATAAAAGAACAACTTCCCTACTACTGCTTTGGTATTCCCTGACAGCAGGGAGCCTTGAAGAGTTATCTATTTCAAGATCTTTACCCAAGCTTGGGTTAAAAAGTGAACAAATCTTAGAGGTGTAACATGGGATTGAGCTTTCTGAATTTTATCATCAAGTCTTTGTCCTGAAGGAAGAGCTGGAGTGAATCCAGGGAAGGGAACGGAGCTGGGGAAGGGGCTGGAGCACCAGGAGCAGCTGAGGCATCTGGGAAAGGGGCTCAGCCTGGAGAAAAGGAGGCTCAGGAGGGACCTCCTGGCTCTGCACAATTCCCTGACAGGGAACAGGGACAGGGTGAGAGGGAACGGCCTCAAGCTGTGCCAAGGCAAGTTCAGGATGGATACTGGGAACAATTCCTGCCTGAAAAGGGCTGTCAATCCCTCGCACAGCTGCCCAGAGTTCCTATCCCTGGAGGGATTGAAAAGCCATGTGGTTGTGGCACCTGGGGACACAGCTCAGTGGTGGCCTTGCAGTGCTGGGAGAGTGGTCAGACTCCATGGTCTTAGAGGGCTTTTCCAACCAAAACCATCCTGAGGCTGTTCCGGGCAAGGCCTGTGTGCCTGGAAGGGAGAAATAATAACACCTCACACCATGGAAGAGCAACAGGACTTTGTTACCCTCTGGGAACACACCCAGGGAAGAAGTGGCACCACTGCAGTGAGTTCACCTGTTTGGCTGTGAGAGAGGGCTCAGGACACAGGGCACCCAGAACCACTGCTCCTTCCAGGTAAAACCTGCGCTGGTCTGGTCATCCCTTAACCTCCACTTGGATTTTCATTAATTTTGACTCAAAGGATGCATAAAACTTCCAACTCTCATCCTCCAATTCCTGGCTACAGTGGTACCAGCTATAGCTGTGTCCTCTGAGTATTCATATACTTTTTAATATATAAATACACATTATCTTTCTCTCTCCATACCCAGAGACGCAGATACGCATCTATTTGCCGCACCCAACAACAATTTAAGAATTAAGGAAAACCGTTTTCATTTTAAGATAAGAACTTCAGGCTTTATTATTATGCTGTAAAATAAAATCTGCCAGCACAAGCCACAGGGAAGAAAAAAAAAAAAAGAAAAAAAAAAGAAAAAAAAAAAAAGTGATTCACTGGGGAAGTTCCATGATGTGCAGGACAATGGGTCTTAAATCAAAGGCATACATTATCATGACTAAGCTGACAGATCTGCACTGCAATGCAGAAAGCCAAGCGATATTCCAACATCTGCACCGTGCTCAGACAGGCAGTTCAGACACAGAGATTCCCAAAATGAGGAAAGGACCCCCCGAGCTCTTACCTGTTACCTGTGCAACAACTGCTTGGGAAATTCTCCGGTTGGCGAGGAAGGCTTTGATTTCCTCCTTTATCACGCTGCTGTCCCTCCTACCAAAACAAAACAACAACACCACACACAAAAAGAGGGACGGGCCAACGTGCACCTGCAAGATGCAAAATGCCTTTATTTCCTTTATTTAGGGGACAAGGAGTGGGGACGGCTGGCATTAAAACAGCCTCCGTGCTGGACACTTCCTTTACCAAGGGTCACGTTTGATCCAAGTACCATAGCAGGAGAATGGATGACTCACGTCCCATATAATTCATATTAGGTGCAGCGCTGCCATATGGAATGTACAAAGTTTCATTACACAGGGATGAATAAATCTCTCATGCCAGCATAAAAACCTCACTCGTAAAAATGAGGCAGAAAAATAAAAAGTAAAGGATAGCAGGGGCTGTATGGTTAGTTACCCAAATGAATATGCATGCACCCACCTCCTCCAGCATCCCAAGGAAAAGATCCAAAATTTTGCAGCCTCTGCCCTGACACCCCTCCTTTCTTAGTCCCCTACTTAGTCCAGAGCTTGCACTGACTGAACTGAGGTCTTTGTATGATTTTTACAAGGTCTGCACAGGTAGTTCAGAAGGAGCTAAAACTGTGCTAAAAAGCAAATTGATTTGAGGTTGCACGTGTGCTGTGATACGCAGCAAATTTTAATTGCAATAAACACATAGTTTGCCCCTCTCCTTCCTCTCTCCCCTCCTGAGAAGAGCAGGCAATTAAACCCAGCCTTTACTAGGCTTTATGAGACATTTCCCTTCCCCTTCTCCCCTGCTGCCCCAGCTGCACTGAAAGTAGACTCAAGCTTGCAAATGTAAATGCAAAATGAACGCTGTGCTGTGGGTCCATTTTTATTCCTGTACCCAACACTCATCTTCCATATGCCTGCAAACACAAGGAATTTCATTTAAATAAGCACTGAAAGCATTACTTGAGTCTCACTGCACAGGAACCCAAACCCCAGCCATGGGAATTCTGATGTACTCACCCCCTTCCTGCACAATTCCACCAACCCGCAGCCGACTGCAAATGATGTTGATCGGCTTTTCTTACTGCTCATCTCTAATCCTCTCCCCCAAAAGCAACATCTTTCCCTGAAATCTCCAAACTACTTCCAAGACATTTCCATTCTGGAGCTTATGGACCCCAGTGCTCCCATAGGTACTTCAGGAATGGAGCAGTTTTGGGGCAGAAAAAGAATAAGTTCCAACATTATGACCAAAATTGTTTTGAGACATTTGGCCTTTTCTCTTATTTCTTTCTGCTCTCAAAGCCCACTGACTCTGACTTTCATCCTCAGGAGTATAATCCCCTCCTTTCATCTTTGCCATAATGCTGAAAAGGAAGCTGCTAAAAGAAAAGGAAGGTCAGCCCTGAAAAAAACCCCATCCAAATGTCTCTCAGAGAAAACTTCTGCTTCTTCTTTATTATTTGTATTTTCCTGTACCACTCTGCAAATCCCTGCCACAAACCATAAACAAACAACCTGCATCCTCTCCAGATCCCACTGGAAAGCACTGACCAATCCAAGCTGGATTCCCCACTCTCCCTCTATATGGAAGGAATTACAACAGGTGTGAAACAGTGGAGGAGGAGTCACGCAAATTGATATTTGATCAGAATCCTGAATAAAAGCAGGGTGGAAAAGGAGTGCCCTGACGTCAATCCCAATTTTTGGTACAGCACTGGAAAAATTGTTTCAACAGTCAGACTGTGGGACAACCACACAGGGCCTCACAGCCTCCACAAGGCAGGTGAGAGGTTCTGGGATGGTGACCCTTGGAGCACCGGCAGGAACAACCTGCTGAAGCAGCTCCTGCTCTCCTCATCATATCATCAAATCCTCATGGAATGGTGTGGGTTGGAAGAGACATTTCAGGTCATTTACCTACTGCGATAAGCAGAGGTATCTTCAGCTAGATCAGGTTGCTCAGAGCCGTGCCCCACCTGACCTTGAACGCTTCCTGGGATGGGACACCCACCACCTCCCTGGACAACCTGTGCCAGCATTTCACCACCCTACAACCCCTATTTGAGCAGTCTTCCAACACCCCCATCCCTGCTGAGGCACTTCTCACCTCCAAACTTCTTTCAGAGACCTCCACTCACCTCATCAGCTCCTCCACTTTGTCATCGATGTCCAAGTCCTCCTCGGAAGCCTCGAAGCTGTAGGACCTCTGGGCCAGGCTGTTGGCCAGGGGGTAGCGGGTGGGCGACATCTTCCCGTTGAAGGCGGACAACCTCTCGTTACTCTCCCTCCCGTTCTGATTCGTAGTGCAAGGCTGTGGGGAGGTGTCGTAACTGTTGCTCGGGGACGGGGACATCCCGGAGTGCTGGGTCTGTGTGGAAGCCGTGGCCGTCGAGGAAGACGCCGGGACGTTGTTGGTGCTGTTGCTGTAGGAGCCGCCTCCGTAGCCAGACCTTCTCCCGAATTTGTCGCTATGCTCTTGGTCGAGACGGTCCAAGGTCTCCAGGGCGTGCAGGATCTCATGCCTGGTCATTCCCGTGCGTCTCAGGCGCTGCAGGAGGTCGATCTGCTCTATGGTGAACCTTGGCTCGTCTGTGTAGTGAGACATGGTTTCCAGCAGGCTGGAAATGAGGTAAAATACAAAATACTTCAGTTCAATAGTTCCAGGTGGCACATGGAAAATACTTTCTGAATTTCGGTGCAAAACTTTAAGACACACACACGGGACAGCTCCAAAATCCACCTCCAAACAACCTCAGCTGGACACCTGCCATGAGCGACAACCTCACCACACAGCAGAAGGGTTTATTTTCCTTGGAGTGCTCCAACAGCATTTCGGACCTCTCCTGCATTCCCCACACCTGCACCAACCCTGTACTTTGTGCCCTCTTGCTATTGATATATCGCTGCTACAGAGACTGTGGTAGCTCAGTAATTAAGGCTGCAACTCGATTCCAGGCAAAATGTTGCCCGGTGTTAAGTACCCCCAGACAGGAATCTCAGATTTCTGTGGTGGCCACAGATCTGAGTTTTTCTGGACAAGTTTTAACCAGTCATGAAGTGAGATTTATGAATCTCAACTCTTTCAAATCTTAACTACAAAGAGTTTAAGTTGCCCTAACTTTCTTTGCAACCTTGAAAAAAGAAGAAGATAAAAACACACCCAGCGGAAATTCTAGTGGCCTGTAGGACCCAAGTCGATTTGACTGAAGTTGGATTTCTGAAGCTAAGAACTTTTGAACCTGGAATGTTGTGACAGATTGCCTGCCCTGAAAAGGAAAGTGCAGCACATCCAATTACTCCTGAGCTTTCATTTAAAGAAGTAAGTCTTCAGCCTCTTTCCCTCCACAGACTGGCTTCTCAGGTAACTCGACCATCCTGGCGGCTCAACAAAATCATTTTTAACTCCTCAACTTCCCAAGGTGCCACAACAATGAACATTATTTGCTGCAAAGCCCAGAAATGGAACTGAAAAAAAAATCACAGTATGCTCCCTTAATCACTCTTCTTTCCTAAGTCTCCTGGCTACAGATCCAAATGTCACACAAACAAGATCTCCTCCTTCAGAACTCTAGATCTTGAGAAGAAGGGATGGCAGATGGAGGGCAGGCAGAACTTGGCAGGCAGAACACGGCGTTTTCCATCCTTCTCAGGAATCTTCTTGTCAGTCAAGGGTTTATTGCCATTGCTGCAGGAGAGCAGGGTGAAGAGATCACTCAAACTCCAGGAGACGTGACAGAGCTGATGTACAATCCCGGCGAGCCAGAGCAAATCACAGCTGAGGGAAAGTCAAGGAAGGATTCCAAGGACCCTGTGAAAGCCAGGAGAGGGACGATGGCTGTCAGGCTGAGAGATCTTCCAGGGACAGGGCTGCCTACTCCTCCCCACGAATTTTGAGGATGACTCCTCATGTCCATTCCTGCCCCAAAACAGAGAAGCTCCCAACAGGAGTCATGGAATGACTCAAGATCCATAGTTGGGACTGAAGAACAACACTGAGACCTGGCTTGTGGGAGCAGAGCTGAAATAGAGTGTAAAGACAAAGCCGGGATGCACAAATCCACAAAAGTGGCACTTGCATCCTGGGAAATACAGGAATGAGAAGAAAATCCCATCTTTGCCCTCATCCAGCAACTACTGAGCCCCTTCCATTTTTTTGTGGGAGAAGGGAGCAGGAGGACAACACAAGGGGATGACTCCCATCCAAGAAAATGCCTGTGTGAGAAGACAGACGTTCCACATCCACATCAGTACTTCAGCCCAACAGGAATGTGCTGTCCTCTGAGAGCTGATTACTGGAAACGTCCAGGCCATTTTTAATTTTCCAAGACAAGCACCCAGGCTGCTGAACCACAGGAGGGCACGGCAGGCAATGCAGCAGTCGAATTTCAATTCCTGCAACTGACTGGAATTGTAACAGCCACAAGCTGGAAGTGGCATCCCAGCCTGAGACCTTCGGAGCTCGACAAGGAGCATTTGGAAACAGACGTCGTGTTCTAGGTTTGGCCTCTGGGGCAGGCAGGGCTGCTCCATCCTCCTCTCCCAGCTTTGGGAGAAGTGTCACAGGGACTCACTGACTCCTCACTGACAGCTCTGAGCAGCAGTTTTCAAACAGAAAATCTCTTTAAGCACCTGGCCTTGAGGTGGTTTTCACTGGATAGGCCAGCTCAGCGCTCCTCAGGGTAACACCTGGTTTGGGAATTTCCTACCTGTGTTTCTAATGTCACCATTTTCTGGATCATTTATCTGTCAATACCAAGTTTCATGGGCTCAGGTTCTTTGTTTGAACTGGAGAATTTAATGAGCCAGAGCTTCCAACCAGAATTACCTCCACTCAAAATTCCTACTTAAGAGACTCTTCAACATTTAATACTAAAACATACTTTAAATTATTTAATCCTTCATTTATCACGGACACAGAAACCCAGAACTTTTGTCCTTGTAGCCCTGTGAACTAAAATACTCCCATCTGACAAAAGCAAGGCTTTCCAGATGGTTTCAAGAATGTCAAGCAACACAGAATCATGGAATTACCGAATGGTTTTAATTGAACAGGGCTGTAAAATCATTTTGTTCCACCCCCTGTTGTGGGCACAGACACCTTCCACTATCCCAGGTGGTTCCAAGCTCTGTCCAGCCTGGCCCTGGACACTTCCAGGGATGGATCAGCCAGAGCTTTTTGGTGCCAGGGCCTCGCCACCTCCTGCAGCACTTGGTGGCCATGGCCAGCGATTCTCTCTAAAATTTGGGTGCCATCCCTAATTCGTCTGAAGTGCCAGGGCTCAGCTCCTGGATCTGGGTGCCCAGGCCAAATTAATCTCCCTCAGTGAATTACACATAATGATTTGGTGAATCCCAAATGCCCTTTAGTGAATACCAGCTAACGAAGTGCAGAGTTCTCAGATGCAGGGGCAGGGGTTGACCTCCAGTCGCTTGTGGCCGTACAAGGGAAAGAGCTCCGGCCTCAATTTGTCCCTCTTTGATACAGCTGAGCTTGGGCAGGAATTTCAATTCACAGGCGGCTGGGCAAGGCCACCCTCTGCCCCAGGAATAATATACTCAATGACTTCCAAAACTTGTATTCTGGAGTCCTGTTCATCAGTGGGCTTGCAGAAAGTAATGTGAGAGTAGCAAACCTCCTGTCAAATTAACTCCTTGATACTGTGTTTAACACAACCGCTGGAAAAATGCAGACAACTTGAAAAAAAACCCACTGAAATCAATTATCTGCTTGTTTGTCAATGAAAAGAACTCTTCCAGCCTTTTAAGGCAACTTCTGGGTAATTTTTCAACACTTAAGAGGTAAGAACACCAAAATTAGTTATCTCCGTGCTGGTCTCACTGATGTCATACAGAGATGTCCAAAGTGCCTTGTTTATATCTGCACACTCAGAATACATTGCACTGACGTGCCTCCTCGGTCTTCTTGATCTGGAACTCCTTTGCTTTTCTACACAGCCATGAGATCTAGAAATAATCCTGAGGGACTTTTACGTATTGAGAACAACTGCAGGAACTTGGAATTTTCCATTAAAACCCCAAAACAAATATTGCAAAACTTGGTATGATTGAACATGTTCCAACATTGCCAACTATCCACAACTTTTTAATGAATAACTACAGCAAGCATTATTTACAACTGTTACTCGAGCAGGGCTTTGGTTATTTTCCCTTTTTAAAATACATTAATAAACTTACCCTGTTTAAAGATCAATTTACAAAGCAGTTAATTAAATCAGCCATTTTAGCATCACGCTAATTTCATTCACCTCATTAATGAGTGGATATTCTCCACGACTTCATCCCCCCCACATTGCAGTAAGAGCCTCTTATCCTCCTGCACTCCTCTGGCTACCTGTAATTCAATTTATTTCCCCCTCTTCCTCCTTGTGAAATACAATCAAGTGCAAAAGTAGCAAGGAATAAAATAAGATAGAGACAAGCTGAATGATTGGGGGGTACAGGAGAAAATCAAGATGGAAAGTACTTTTCCTGAGAACACAGACTGCGGACTGACTTTGCTGTAGGCAAACTTTGCTGCCTGTGTAGCAAAATATCCTCTACATCCCAAGCTTTATCTGCTATCAATACTCTCACCACTGACAATGGGCTGTTGATTTCCTTGGGGAGACACCCAAAAAAACCAGAGATAACCAATGGAGAACAGCTGTGCATTTCTCTCCCTGAAATTTTGTAAGCAAAACCTCTGCAAATCTCTAATTAAGCTCAAAACTAAAAGTGACCGATTTTCTAACAACTAAATCTTGCCCTTTAAAACAAAGTTTCTTTAGGTCCTGACAGAAAAAAAGTAAGTAGCCTAAAGCATCAAACTTATTTACATTTCTTACACTAAGCTGGCAATCATTCCCCAAATACATGGTCCAATTGTACCATTCTAAAGCATTAAAACTTCGTGCTCATCTTTCATGGCTCATCCAAAAGCAACCTGAGGCACCTGAATATCAGACTGAAGGGAGAACTTTAAGGAGATAAATTTAAAAAGTGTTTATTTTCCCTCCCAAACCCACAGATATAAAAGATCCAGCAGGTCCCAACCAGTCCAATGCAGCACCAGTCCTTCCCTTCTTAAGGGGACTGTATGGAGTGGAGGCTGTTCAGGGGCTGCTCTCACCAGCACTGCCTCTGCCTCTCGTTCCATCAAGGTTTATTTAATCTAGTTTTATCAAATGGATTTCACTCTTTGGGTGTGGGGCTCCCTCCCCAGTTTGCCTGTTCTGCTCTCCAGTGGGGACACATGGCCAGAGTGCTCCCTTCCCTTATCTTCCCTCACTGCAGAGAGAAAAGTAAGGACAAACACATCAAGGGTTTCTCACCCACTCTCACAGCCCAAGCCCACGCTGATACAAGAATCATTTACCCGACACTTAACTTTCTAGGTGATGGAGCACAGCAGAATAATCCCATAAAAACAGCTACCAGCTAAGTCCATGTCCAATTGAACTCACAGAAGTTCAAAGCAATTCAATTACCCGTTTGGGAATAAGGCCAGACAGCAGCCTTAACACCTCTAACACTTGAGAAAATGGCTCTGGACTCTTTAATGATCACAAGAAATCATTTTTTCCACTCCTCTACTCACTGTAGATGAGTAGGAAGCACTCTAGCATCACTGAGGAGATGCTCTTCTGCAGAGGTCCTTCTCCAATTCCCATTAAAATTCACTGCTTTATCTAATAAGCAAAGCTCAAGACTGACAAAACCAGTTGTGCTTTTTGCTGTAAGACCTATATTTGATATAATCTGCATAATATGGATGTGGGCAAGAGCCAAAGTGTTCAGAACAGGATCCTAAGTCTAGTAATTGCTTTAAGAATGATTCTGATCAAGTCCCATCAACTGAGGAGAGCGGGATGGGGAGAGATGCCAACGTTTACCGTTCTCTGACACACGGCACAGGGAAGGACCCCCCTGCACTGCACTGTCCTGCTCACAGGGTTTGTCATCTCATTTATTACAGCACCAGCATTTTTCACAACATCACAGGCACCTCCTCGTTGTCACTCAATGCCATCTCACCACTTAAATGGAAGAGCAAAATCATGATGTAAATCGTGGCTAGCTGAAATGGGTTCTTCCAAAGTACATAGCTAAAAAAATCACTTTCTACAACTCGTTAATTAAATCAGAGTTTTAATTACTATCACAGTTGAAAGTTGAACTCCTTAACCTGCCAGATTTTCCTGTGTGGCTGCGCATCCACTACTGGTGAGAACTGCAGCCTGAACAGCTCTGGAGGTGGATGTCCTCCTGATGTTAAAAACAGGCATTAAGCATGGCATTGCTATTTCCAATGTAATTTGCTTATTACCCAGTCTGATATTCAATCACGAAATTCACACAAAGTACTGCTCCAGATGCTTCCTATGAGATCCAGCGACTACAAAGAAACTCCACTTCCAGCTGCCCACTCTGAATTTTTTAACTCTGTTTTAGGTTATGCAAGCTCATTCCTCTCTCCACACATATTTATGAGATCCGAGCACCAAGCAGAGTTTCATTCAGTCCTCCCTTTTCTACACAGAATACCAGGCTGGTGTTGGTTGGAAGGGACCTTAAAGCTCATCTGCCATGGGCAGGGATGGCACTGAGAGACGAGGTTGATCAGGGCCCCATCCAACCCCTTACCCCATCCCAAAGGATGAAGCTGGTTCTTACAGGATGCTCAAAGGAAGCTCAATTTGAGCTACAGCTGTTCCACAAACAGCACTGACATGTATCACCAAAAAAATCCCAGAATATTTTGAGTTGGAAGGGACAACACAAGGATCATCAAGCCCAGATGCAAAGAATGTGACCCTTCCAGGCAGCTCTGCTGGAAGAGAATTGGGGCATTTAGGGCATAACAATATCCAGTTTTCTGAAATACCAAGCTTTGGCCTTTTCTGTTCTTACTAAAGAGATGACTCTCCTTCAATTTGGAGGGTGGTGATGCCCTGGCACAGGTTTCTCAGAGAAATCCCTGGAAGCGTCCAAGGCCAGGTTGGACAGTGTGAGGGTTTCTTTATGAAGAAGAAGGAAGAAGGTGAAGAAGAAGGACTTAGACAACACCCAAAATCCTCCATCTTGAGTCATATGTATTACTATATACTAAAACCCCAAATTCTAAGTTTCTAGAATTCCAGCAGGACATTCCAGCAGGGGTTGGAGCAACCTGGGACACAGTGAGTGGCACCCCTGCCACTGGAATGAGATGATCTTTAAGCTTCCTTGCAACCCAAACCATTGTGTGATTCGATGACTCACAGCAATATAAATATTTCAGAACCACCTAAAACTTTGCACCATATTAAGCAAAGCTGCCTTCAAAACCAGGAGCTGATGCTGTGTATTCTGAGGCGTAACAGAGGATTAAGGATCTGACTCATCACTTATGCTCATCAGTTGCAACTCTAGTATTTTCAGAGGAGTTGTACCAGTCTTCAAGAGAGAGAGAGGGAAAAAAACCACAGGCCTGAAGTGCTCATCATGTCAACGAACACAGAGCCATCCTCATCCATACGTTTGCATAATTATCTCCTGCAGTTGCATCTCTGGGTCCTGATTTAAAAAAAAAAAAAAAAGAAAAGAAAAAAAAGGCCTCTACTCCCATTCATCCTGATTCACGAACAAAATGTAATTCTTGTAATGACTGCTCTCATCCCAGGGAAACGAGAGCAAGGAGGGAAATCAGGCTGCGAGCTGAGCCGCGGAGCCTCAGCGTCACCAGCTCTGTTTAGGGATGCAAAACAGCGGCTCCGGAACGCGG
Organism: Hirundo rustica; assembly: GCF_015227805.2. Taxonomy (NCBI): domain Eukaryota; kingdom Metazoa; phylum Chordata; class Aves; order Passeriformes; family Hirundinidae; genus Hirundo; species Hirundo rustica. Next base: position 115,241,914 of record NC_053452.1, read on the forward strand.
AGCTCTGCCGCACGCCTTCGATCAAAATGGGGACAATTAATAAGAGCAGCCTGAAACTTCTGAAAATAAATCCGGCGTAATCAAATACTCACCGCTACACAAATTAGAGGAGGCAAGCTGAGAGCAGAATATCAACACATCGTTTCTTCAGGAGGCTTCAAGTTTCCCAGCTGGTTAAAGAGCCCCAAACCCCGACTCACTGTTCTACACAAGCTGTTCTTCCACTTATTCTCTGAAATTCTCTGCTGATAAAATAATTTTAATGGATGCTGGCAGTGAGCAAACCCAGTCGTTTTGCCACTTGGGTGAGTAACTTACTCTGCTTTACATCTCTGGGAAAGAGAGAGAGAACTTGAGATTGATCTTACAAGGCAAAAATATAATATAAATGGTAATTATTGTCATAATCCAAGTCTTACAAAAGGGACTGACCTCTGACTAAGCACAGGGCTGGCAGCCAGACACTTCTGAATTCCACTCAAGGCACACACTGATTCACTCCGACACCTTATCTGTCTAACCCTAACCTTCCCTACTTCCAAAATCTGGGTTTCCTGCTATTGTTGCAATTCTACAGCAACGAGGCAGGAATTCAAACTCTGAGCCTGGATCCAAGGGCAGAATGAGGGATCAGCAGGACTAACAAACAGAGAGAAAAACTCTAGTGGCAGCTGAGTGCTGAACCAGGGCCCAAAGCCCAAACCTGTGCCAAGAGCAAGGAGGAGCTCTCGGATTTGGGAGCCAAAGGCTAAACTTTGGATATATAAGCTCTGTAACAGCTCTCAAAGCAGGACTTGTGTGCTTTAGTTACAGTAAATCTCAGAAACACACTGAAATAGCATAATCCAGGCGAAGAGACAGTCATTTAAAAAGTCATCAATAAAATTGAGTCATGGGCCTGCCCCAGACTGACCCATCCCTGGCAGTGTCCAAGGCCAGGCTGGATGGGGCTTGGAGCAGCCAGGGATAGTGAAAGAGGTCCCTGCCCATGGCAGGGGGTGGAACTGGATGAGCTGGGAAGGTCCCTTCCAACCCAAACCCAAACCACTCTGGGATTCTACAATAACTCATCATTTTTAGCTGTCAAGATTACAGGGTACGGTGCTGTCTTCTGCCTCCTCCATTTACTTTCAAAGTTTGACCAATCCTTTATTAAAATGCAGGCAGAATCTCAGAACTCTTCTCCATTAATTCTGCCACCTGGGATATCTAAATACTCCAATCACAAGATCCCTGTGAGGCAGGGAAGTAACACTACACTAATTTTTGTGACCAAGAGCTCCCAGAGAGAGGCTGGACTTTGGACAAGTCCAAATGACTTGGTCAAAGTCACACAGGAATTTTGTGAGAAGGCAGAACAAGAGCCTGGCAAAACTCTGAGCATTTTCTCACCACACATGCAGGGTCCATCTGTAGCACCACAGATGATAAGGTGCAGGACAACTTTCAAGCAAAGTCATCAACAGGATTTCCACCACCTCTTCCATACACGAAGAAAAATAGCCATTCTGAAGTATTTCAGGCACCTTCGTTCTCCTCCAGGATCTACCACCAGCACTAACAACTAAAACACTTCCTTAAAAGAGAAATTAATTGCTTCAGAAAACTAAAATCCAAACCCAGCAAACAGCTGAACCTCACCTACCCCTGCTTTTGTGCTAAACTACAAAGCAAATTATTTTCCACTAGAAAAACAGATTGCAAGTGCAGTGTTACCGGCACAGACTCAGTGAAGACAGAGATTACACCTGGAAACTCAGGAATAGGTAACAGCATCTCCTTGAAGAAAATAAATCATAACAGCGAAAATCATGGGCTTCTGGCCACTGCTGCTTCCAAACTGGAGTTTTATTTTAGTTAAAAGCATTTCAGAAAGAAATTAATATCTTAATGAATGCTCTTAAAGCAACAAACCCTTCTTTGTGTAATCCAGACCCGAAGCAGGGAAATTTCCTGCATGACAGACAAGACCCAATTCCACAATGCCAAGGCCACCATTGCTCCATGTCCTCAAGTGTCACATCCACACAGCTTTTAAATCCCTCCAGGGATGGGAATCCACCACTTCCCTGGGCAGCTGTGCCAAACCCTTTTGAGGAAAAAAAAACTTTACCATTCTACAGGATTTCCTTTTAGGTCACTTTTGCTGTGAAATCTTAAATTAACTCATCTGCTTCATCTGAAAGTAAAACCAAGGGCTCAGGCAGGAGATTGTTTCAGTTAAAGATGCTAAAAAAGCCAAATGAATGCTCCCAGAGTCACACAATACCTTGTCACCAAAGACAAAAGGAGAAAATCAGCTGAGTTTTCTGTTACCTGAGTTTAATTAACCCGTTTTGTGTCACATTTCAAGGACACTGGACAGGTACAGCTCAGCCTGTGGTGATTTTCTAAGCCACTCTAAGTCCAGTGCCCGCTCTTCAATCTCTGCTGACTTGGTAGAGTTCACACTCTGGCTTTTTTCTTCCTGTTGTTTCTCCTTGATGATGACAAGGCTTCAATCCAGTCCTTCTCCATTTGCATTATTCACCTTGGTTTTCTTTTACTCACCCCCCCAGAGACCCCTGCCATTGCTGGCAGTTAAATTCATAAGCACTGGCATGATAATTCAGGTAAATTGGAAGTGACGAGAGTGAAACTGTCTGGTTCTATCAGAAATCATACTTTGAGAGATGTAAAACATACTGATGGTCATAGCTCACTATTAACACATATTAATTAATCAATAAGGACTACAAAGCTCAAGAAATTACTCCCATATTTATGGGGAGCCCAATATAGATAAAGCTGTGTTGGCTACAGGACTTAGTTTTAGATAAATTCTTAATTCCTGTGAGGCCAAGATCAAGAGTTGTGTGTTCACACCGTGCCTCAAACTCTTCTCCTGCACTGACTCTCATCCTACTAAGGGTAAAAATGAGGCAGTGGAATAGTAACTGCACCCAGGTGACTCCTACTCTTAGGAGTAACCCAACTACTCTCTTCCCATGGCAAGTTTTGCAACTGTTCAATCTTAATCTTACTCACTATTTAAATCCAAACTTAAAAAAAAAAAAATTAAGGCACCATTTTCTTCTTTCTCCTTCACAATCCCATCTACCTTTTTTTAAAGATATCTGTGGTTTAATCTGGAAGCTTTCTATCCAAATGGGTCATCTTGGCCCATTTTCTCTAATTTAATACTCTCTAATCCCCTCCAAATAGGTTCCCCCCAGTTTTTCCTCAGTCAAAAAATTATTCACTTCTACTTCTATGGCATTTTCAATGGCCATATCAACTGCACATACACCGGAATAAATCAAGGAAGCTGCTACTGCTCTGCTGGGAGGTGGCAGCAGAAAACTGCACAGGGGCAGAACATGACTGAAATCGAGGTAAAACACAGGAAATTCAAGCTACACAACTCCCAGTCTGGAAATTTCTGGCAAAAGCCTGACACAAAGCTGTGAGATGTCCTTGGGCTCACTTCAAAGCACAGGGGAGCTCTGAGGTGACCCAGCAAACTCTAAATTTCTGGGATAGCAAAGATGCCCAGGGTGATGTGGCCTTACCTCCAGACTTCTCTCCTGCTCTGAAGCAGATCTTTCCAATTTCAAGTGGTGATTTTTTAATACTGAAATCCAACATTACTTCCAGCTAAAAGGAAGAAGAGGAGGTGGCTCGAGGGACTGGCAGCAAAGTAGGAAACCACCAGTTTTAAACAGAGCACTAAGCCACCGGCAATAGAAAATCACTAATTAATGGCTTTTTGAAATCCATTGGAGTTTGGTTTCCAACACTAAATCCCTGGCAGATCATTATTTTTTGCTGTGACTCCTTCTACAAAGGCTGTGGCTGCACTGTCACTTGCACTACCACTGTCCAAGGATACATCTTCATCCTCGAAATAATCCCTCTGGAAAAACGTGATGCGTTCACAGCAGCCCAGTTCCTTGCTACCTATCCTGCAGAAAAGGTTTCTCTTTCCAGCTCAGTCTGACAGAAGGAACAATCTGAAGTCAAGAGGTCCAAGTGTCCCAGGAATCTGATTGCAGGGGACAAGCATTTGGCTGTGCCTGTAGCAGGGATTCTGAGAGCAGCGATACAGGACCGGCCAGTGGGAGAGGAGTGACAGCACAGTGCAGCTCAATCCCTTCCTTCCAGCCTGACAAGCTTCAAAATTTGAATTAATTTGCTTATTTATTGAAGAAACAGCATGGAAGCCAGTTAAATTGAAGATGTATCACAGAAGTAATTAAAAGGAACAAGCTGATTTCAAATTCCACAATGAGATTTGGACAACTTTGATTGGCACTGAGGTTCAAGATACTTGAGTTTCTTGGACCAACATATCCGGCACCAGGGTTAGGTGGGGGGCCCCAGATTTTCTGTCTCTGCCAGAGGCCACTAAATTAAAGGTGGCTCATCCCCTTCAGCAAATCTAGAGTGGTGCTAAACTCTTTATCCCTCTCATTTGTTCAGTTGCTGTATGGAGATCTCTCCTTTAACACTGATTTTTCTCTCATCAAGACTGATTTTCTAAAAACTGCATCATTTTCCTTCTGTTTCAGCGACAGAAACGTAGAAACACAAACAGTACATGAGCCAGACCAAGTGTGGAATTCAACGTTACTACTCCCTGATTTAAATGTCCAGTTATTTTACTATTCCAGGTTTAAATGTCTTCCCTGGTTTAAAAGTTCCACTAAACTAGTCAAACTCTCCATCTAAGCCAGCTGCTCATAATCATTGTAACCATTTCTCTGCTCTTTTTAGACAATTTAACAGAAGACCACCACAAAGTTACTCTTAATTGTTAAGAGTTTCTTCAGCTTGTACTTACACTACTGGAAAAGTTCTGAGCATACTTTACATGAGGATGGGACGTTACAAAGCCTCTTGAGGGTCTTCAGTGTTATTCACCATTCTGTAAGACACAAGGAAAAGATCCAAGAACATTAGAGACGTCTGGGAAAAGCAAAGAGATCCAATCACATCATTCTGGATAATCTGTCACTAATCCAGACTCACAGACTTCAATGCACACGGCAGATTCTTACGGAGAAAGTTGATGTCTGGTGCTGTAATCAGTCCAGAGACAAAAATTTAAATTACAATTGATTTCTTTTGGCCACAAGTAAATTAATCTATGCAATCATTTAGCCTTATGACAGTTACCTACCCTTTTAACTCACAAAAGCTATTAAAAGGATTATTTGGCCAACATCCGCAAAGAGCTCAGGAGACAGGTACTGTGTTCTGAGGAGGAATGACCTAATAGAATTTTCCTCAGCTATCACTGCTGACGTCTTTCTCCACAAACTAACACAGACTGAAAGTGCTCCAAAAGTCAAACTATTAACTGAGAGGAAAGAGAAAAGCAGGATTTTATATCCAGGCAGAGCTGGGATAGAAAATGAGTGGATACAGTAGCACAGGATAATTTCCTCTGCTTCACCTGTAACATCAGCAATCGTGGATTGCTAATCCATGGAGAGCAATCATGGATGGACACATCTTGGCTCTTCTAGTGGTTAAAAACGGTCCAGATATTACAGAATGACTCTTCCTCCCTCAACACCTGCTGAAAACGTTGGAGAAGAACTGCACCTCTCCCAGATGGAGCCCACTGGGCACACGGGGATGCAGAGGCACAGAGCTGGGTTAGGCTGGAAAAGCCCTCTAAGATCACAGAACCCCAGAATGGGTTGGGTTTGAAGGGACCTTAAACTCATCCTGTCCCAGCCCCTGCCACGGGCAGGGACACCTTCCACTATCCCAGGTAGCTCCAAGCCCCATCCAACCTGGCTTTGGACACTTCCAGGGATCCAGGGGCAGCCACAGCTTCTCTCGGGAGCCTCTACCAGGGCATCCCCACCCTCACAGTCAAGAATTCCTTCCCAATATCCCATCCAACCGTGCTCTCTGTCAGTCTGAAGCCATTCCCTGTGTTCTGTCCCTTCATGCCTCGTCCCAAGTCCCTCTCCAGCTCTCCTGGAGCCCCTTTAGGCTCTGGAAGGGGCTCTGAGGTTTCCCTGGAGCTTTTCCAGGCTGAACACCCCCAGCTCTCCCAGTCTGGCTCCAGAGCAGAGGAGCTCAAGCCCTCGGAGCAGCTCCGTGGCCTCCTCTGGTTTCACTCCAACAGCTCCACGTCCTCCCTGTGCTGAGGATGCCAGAGCTGGACACAGAATTCCACGTGAGGCCTCATAAAGCAGAGTACAGGAAGGAAATCACCTACATCAAGACCATCAAGCCAAACTGTAACCCCAGTATTGGCAAGGCCACCACTGGCCCATGTCCCCAAGTGCCACATCCATACAGATCTTAAATCCCTCCAGGGATGGTGACATCATCTCTACATGTTTTTTTCCCTTTCCTCCTCCATGAAAAAACTCATGAACTTTCAGGACCAAAGGCTGAGCTGAATGAGCTTTTCCAGAAGGGGCAGCACTTAGCTTTTGGCCACCAGCTTTCCTGGGAGGTTTAATAAGAGCCTTCTCCCACCCAGCTGTGGCCAGGGAAAGCTCTGGGTGTTTCCAGGGAGGGGAGGTGTTGAGAGTTGGCTGCTGCTCTTCCAGAACAACTCATTTGGCCCACACTGAGGTCCAGAGCTGCCTCCTTCTCTCCAGGAAAGGAGGTCACCAAGACGAATGATCCCAGCTGACCCTCACAGGCCACGTTCTGTGAGCTGGGAGAGAATCAGTGACACCAAACCACTGATGGATGGAAGAGCCAAACACCCAGGTCCCTCCCTGTCAGCCACCCCAAACCTTTTGGAGAGACTCCCCCACCAAACCCCTCCTCTGTCAAATCTCTTAACTGCATTTTAAGCATATTCCCCGAGGCAGTCACAAAAAAATATGAGATCATGCTGCTGACTTCTTGCCAATTTTTAATACAGAGAGCTGTTTTGTTTTCCAAAGAGGAACAAATTAGACTTAAATATGTACAAACTTTCTGAAGGTCAGAAGGGCTAATGATAAAGAACTGGACTCCTCAGAGAAAGATCTGCTTCCAGGGTGAGGAGTGTGGATGTAGTGGAGAAGAAAGCCCAGAAAGGAAAGAAAAAAATCACCTTCCATCATCATGAAATGCAGGATTAAAAGTAGAACACGAGGAGATGAGATAAGAGAAGCAAAGAAAAGGCTGCTGTAACTCAGGTTTTGAGAAGACAAAGGCAGGAGGATGATATTAGTGATAGCAATGAAAGAGGAAAAAACTGGTATGGACCTCAGCTGTTTTAAGAGAAAAGCCATTAGGATCTAGACCAAATGTGAGATGTGCTTAGAGGAGGAAGACGAGCTTTTCCAGATCTGTGAGTGCATACAGAGGACGATGGGATTTCAGCAGAAATAAACATCAGCTAATCCACGAGAAAATAGGGATAATTCTCTGGTTGTGCCACACTGAAGCATCAGGCAGGTTTATTACACTCAGAATGCAACTTCATAAACTGTCCCAGACTAAGTAAGGAAGGCCAGGGAATGCTCAGGTCTGCCTTGGGAGCAGGACTGGTGAAAGGAAACCCAGCTCCAGAGAAAGGAGAGGAAGCTGGTGCTTCCTCCAGCCGCTGCCAGCCCCGAGCGGCCGCTATTGAAAAGGGGCACAAACAGTCTTTGACTCCACGTTGGTCTAAAGTTCAGTGGCACAGAAATACCTTCCCCACCCCCAGACACATGTGAGAGGTCGCTCCAATGCTTTTTGTCACTTAAGGGCACATCAGGCAGGGAAGAAGCAAACCCTTCACCTAAAATCTGAGTCACAGCAATTCAATCCTGAGCAACACAAATCCCATCAGCAACAAATCCTTACTCTGAATCATGATTCAATATCCCCCTCTCCCTCAGTCTCCTTTCAGCACGAACCAAAGCACCAAAGCAGTCTGAGCACAGCAGCCAAAGCAGGTGTCACCACTCTTTGTGGTGATATGGGAGTGAAGAACTCACAAACCTTTGCCCTTTTCGCATTATTCATTAAATAAATTATCTGCTAACCCAGGGAAAACACAACCAGCTCCCCTTCCTATTTCTGGTAGAGACAATTAAAAAAAAGAAAAAAAAAGAAAAAAAAAAAAAAAAAAGAAAAAAAGAAGTCACTATTAATATGGAAATCATGGCTGCAGTTGTAGAATCAGATGTAATGAACAATCTTGTCCCCAGCTTAAGTTGCTATAAAGGCAGCTTAAATTTACAATGGATGAGTCTTCATGGCAATCTGTTTTTCAGATATTAAAAATCTCATTTTCTCGGTGCCAAGGACAAGTGGAAGTGTGAAGCACTGGAGTATCAACTCCGCATTTGTCTCACTTGACATGAAATCATTCTCATTTTAGCTCTGATTTTTAATACATTCTTGGGATCCCCTTCAGCTTTCTTCATTTTTCACTGTGTGCAATTAAATGTTTTGAAGTAGAGTTCACCCTGATCCACAGCACGCTGCAGAAGCAAGGAGAAAGTCACTTGGTAAAGATGAGGCTGATATCACTTATTTGGAAGAGAAACTCATTTTCTCTTTTAATTTCTGAGTGACTCACATACTATAAAAATAAAAAAAAGGCCATCGCTTTGTATTTCACTAATACCTTCCTTGGTGAGCTCTTAAAATGGGCTTTACAAATAACAAACTAAAAGCTTTTGTCCTTGGGGAAGACAAACATCACCATTTTGACATAAGTAAAACATGAACAGAGGGGGCTGAATTCTTGGCTTAAAGCCACCCAGGGCAGTATCAGTGGCTGAACACAGCAGAGGCCCCAGCACTACAATTATCACACCACCCCTGAAACGCAGAACCACCAAGGTCCAGGCTGGTGAAGCAATTCAGCCCTAAGAACCAAGTTCTACCACAGCTGAACTCGTAGTAAAGGCAGATCCCCAACTCCACGCATAATTACAAACCAAAGCTCTCCCAGAAACAGCAAACATTTTAAAATTTCGGTCTCATTTAAATTTACTCATTCAAAAATTTAAAAATTTAGGTCTCAATGTACAGAGTAAGGTCTGTAGGAACTGTCAGGTCTTCTGGGTGGACCCTGTGCACATGTGTGCACACACGTCCATGAACATGTGTTGGGGAGGTTCAGGCTGGACATCAGGAGGAATTTCTCCATGGAAAGGGTCATTAAACATTGGAATGGGCCCAGGGAGGTGGTGGAGTCCCCATCCCTGGAGGTGCCCAAGGCACAACTGGATGTGTCACTTGATGCTCTAGCCTGGGTTACAGGCATCTGTCAAAGGTGGGACTCATTCCAGTTGGATGATTCTGGAGGTCTTTTCCAACCAAAATGATTTCGGATTCAATTGGCTTCTCTACACTGAGGCCAGTGTGAAGTAAAGCTGTTACCTGGTTCAACTTCTGTCCCAGAACATCTCACCTCAAAACCAGCAAGAGACCAAGGATCCATCCACTCCAGTTCATTCTGGTGATTAATCACCCTCTCCACTACAAATCTGTACTTGACTTCTACTTTGAACGTGTCACATTCCAGACAGCAACCATCCTTTGCCAGCTCCAAGTCCTTTAGTCCTGGGAGATGTTCAGACAGGCTCTTATTTACCCAGTGCTTTTAGAAGTCCAGGTACAGCGTTCGTATCAAAACTTAAATTCATCTGGGTACACACACAAAAGTAGGACTAGTGTCCAAAATACTGGAGCTAATCTAGGACTCTCTAGCCCATTTTCCCAAAATAGGCAGATCAGGAAAAAAAAAACTTTAAAAAAGCTCTGCCACATGACTTGAGGATGTGTTTTATTTGTGCCCTGGGAAGCACGGCTAGGAACCTTCTCCAGGCACTGCCACCTCCTGAGCACACCCCACGGCTTGGTGACATGCAGCATCCAGTTCTGCATGGAAATCCTTTTATCCAAGCTCCCTGCTCAAGCAGGGCCACCAAAGCCAGTTGCTCAGGACCATGTCCTGAGTATCTTCAAAATTTAAGACTTAATTTTCTCTGCGCAACCAGCGGCAGTGAACGGAAAGGAGCAAGAGATCACACTTTTTATGAACACAAAAATCCTTGGAAAAAATGCTCAGAAGTCACCTCCAGCCATTGCTGCTTTCATTCTTACTGTGACTGTGCTGTTTACCAAATCTTTCACAGTACAACCCCGGAGCAGGCCATATTTTGGGATTATGGTGAGGGAATGTCGCAGCTCCTTGTCAAGTTAACAATTTTCTTATGGGAGCCTGTTTTTTCTCTGAACTCTGAGGGGAAAACATCAACAGAAGCCTCTCCCCTTTAAAAAACAAACACCTCAATCTTATGACATAGCCACAGCTTATCATTTATTACAGGTAAATGTAAAAAAGCAAATAAATAATTTCTCCTACAATATGCCCTGCAGCACATTTGCCCAGGACAATTAGCCAAGGATCACAGTCAAAACTGTTTCACCCTTCTTCTCCCTCCCAAATCCCATGCAGAAGAAACCTCCCTTACCCAGATTTACTGGAATTTCCTAGAGCATGAGGCAGAGGCCAGGCTCTGTTTTGAGGCAGACTGGCAACAGCTCCCACTACAGAAAAATCGAGCTCACAAAATCATGAAGTTTCCCAAACTCCAAGGCTTCCAGAAAGGCAGAAATTACCATTGTATCTCACTGGAAAGGACCCTGAGCTACTCCAGAAGTCCCAGAGATCCATCAAAAGCAATGGAATCCCAGTAAAAGGATGTAATTTAGTGTTGCTTTGTCCTTAATGGCAGCTGGAAATTAAATGCTGCCACCAAGTCACCTCTGCAGACACATTTGAGCAGAGCACCCGGGCTGTGCTTTGGTTATTGCTTACAAATGAGCTTCCAGCCTTAACACCCCAACCACCTACGCTCGTGTATCTCCTGGACTGCTGCATGTTGGCCCCTCCAATCATGGCAAAAAAATTTGCCTGGAATCAAAGACCAGACTTGAATTGGCTTTTCCAGCTGAAATTCCATGTGAATGTCACCAGCAGAAGAACGGCAGCGAGGCACAAACTCCTGACTAGCAGGGACAGCCAATGACTGCTACAATTCCATTTCCCTAGGGATCAAAGAGGTTCTCAGCCACCTCAGATCAGTTTGACCACTGAAATGCAGGAGGAAGAGCGAATTAGGAGCCACCTGACACCTACAGAGCTACAAGAGGCAAGACAGGCTTGGAGTGGAACTGAGATTTAAAACCCCTACGTGACACCAGCAGGGTTTGCACCTTGAAATCCAGGCGCACGCTCAGGAACACACCTTCATCCCAACAAAACCAATGGATGGGAGACTGCCAAGTCCTTGAGTCCAAGCCTGGGCCAAACATACAATAAATGAGAGGCTCCTTCAAAAACCATCCCAATTAACAGGAATTACCTTGACAGTTTTTTGTGAAGGGTACAGGGACACAGGAGCCCTGGACATGCCTAGTGAAACGAGGTGCTCTATTGCCAAGCACAATGTCTGCATGCCATGAATCCACCTCCACTGCAGACTGTCCCAAAGGAGGTTCAGGAGTCCACCAGGAAGAGGAACTCACAGATTCTGTGGAGGATGGGACTGGGAAAGGGTAGGGTCAACAAGGGAAACTGCAGAAGATACAACAGCTCCAAGAAATCAGATTGTTCACCCAACTGGACAGGAAGAGACCTTCCTTCATCCATGACTCTCCAGGGAACACCTCAGTTGATGCCCCAAATCCTCTTCAGTGGAATTCCAGAAACTGCAATTGGCATTGGCTCCTCGACACAGGGAAATTAATTGCAAGACAAGGGCTTTGAAATGTGTTGATTGAATCAACCTTGATTTCCTTTTTATTTGACTTGATTTTAACTTTTCCTGTGCCAAATCAGGGAACACTTCCAAAAGCTGCATTTTTTTCATAGAGTGGTCCATCATGCTTGGCATTTGCATGGATGTAAAACCCTTGGCAGGCACAGGGAACTGCACTACACCATCCAATGAAGATCCCCAATACAAGGAGCACATTCAGGTGAACTGAGTTCAAGAACCTACACCCAGCTGCTGATCCAAAAAAAGAAACCAGAACTGTATCTGCCATTACTTGTACCGGAAACAAGCAAGAGGAACAAGTCATGCCTCACAATCCTTTATTTTTGCACTGCTTTTTAGCACAAGAAAAAGTATTAGGAGGAAAGTGGCATCACTTGACAATACCAAATTCACTGCATAAAATTTAAGTATTATCTGTTTTAAAACAGGCTTTGGATTTAAGATCATCATTACTTTTTCCCAAAAAGGAATGCAATAAAGTGCTGTACAAACAATAAACTTGGTAGGAACTTTACAAAATCTAAAACGGTGCTCTGAAAAATGCTGTGAGCTCTCCGTTACTTGCAATAAAGTAAGAATGCAGCTCTTTTCACCTCCAAAAGAAGTCTACATAAAACTGTGCCATGAAAGGAGGCTGAGAGCAGGGCAGTGTCACCATGGTCTGCCCTCTGCTCACAACTGCTGGAGGTCACAGGGCACCCAGGGCACCCATCTGCTGCTCACTTCAGAGCACGAGGAGTTATCTGAGATGCTGGAACGGGGCTGGGATGTGGCAGATGTGTCCCCACTGCAGCAGCACAGATCAAACACGTCCCCTTGCCCTGCTCCACCCCGTGACCCTGTCAACCTGTTGTGCTGAAAATATCGATCCGCGGCTGCACCGTCCTTTTCTGCTTCCCCTCTTCTTCCTCCTGGCTGACCTGGACTTTGATCAGCGTCCCCTCTAAAGGAATTATCCATGGCAAGCAAAGAGGGCGATCAAAGTTTCCTTTTTCACAGCTTTGCCAGAAAGCCTGAGGGGCTCTCGCACCCCTGCAGTGGAACACGGAGCAGCAGACACAAGGGAGAGAGAGGATGAGCTTTTAGTCCAAGGTAAAGCTGCACTCTGGTGACTTTATACCAGAGACTTCATCTTGTTTCTACCCAGTGACTCGTGCAGAACAGGGCTGACTTGTCCCTGCTCAGAGCAGGGGTTTGGAACTCACTGATCTGTGACTGGGCTGAGACTCAGACACTAATTCCACGTGTGACACCCTCCCTGCACTGCAGGTGGGAGCTGCTGGTACCCTGATCTGAGCACAGAGTGCTCTCAAAGCTGTGTGAAACAAAATACCAATTCCAAAGTCAAGAGCTAGAGAATCACGGAATCACAGGATGATTTGTTCTGGAAGGGACCTTAAAGCTCAGCCAGTGTCATCCTGTGTCATGGGAAGGGACACCTTCCATTATGCCAGGTTGCTCCAGGGCCTGTCCAGCCTCGCCTTGGAACACTTCCAGGGATCCAGGGGCAGCCACAGCTCCTCCCAGAATTCCATCCCAGCCCTCACCACCCTCACAGCCAAGAACTCCTTCTCAGTATCCCATCTAGCCCTGCCCTCTGGCAGTGGGAAGCCATTCCCTGTGTCCTGTCCCTCAGCTTCTTGTCCAAAGTCCCTCTCCAGGTTTCTTGTTGGCCCTTCATACCTCTCATTTAACACCTTTGTCCCAAAAAATAAATAAAATATTCCCAAGCACCTCCTAGAAATGGCAGCAACATTCAAGCAAACACCAGGTGGATGCTCCGGCACAACATTCCATGAGCAAGCACAGTCACTTCCCCTACCTCAGCCCAGACCACACACCCAAATGGAGATCACTCGCCAGCTAAATATTATTCTTTCAAAGGCCTTCTCCTGCTTAACATATTAACAGGATTTATAGGAGTGACTGTCTGGAACACTGCTTAACAATGCTAATAGCAGAGTTCCAAGAAATACAGTAGTTTGGCAATTGCAAATCCAGCAATACACACTGAAGTATGTGCTCACGCTTGCTAAACCTGTAATCCGAGTTCTTTTTTTTTTTTTCTTCCCTCCCCATAATAAGTGGTTTAAATTTAGTAGGAATGATTCACTTGCTGCAGGTTCACTTGTTTTATTTCTTTTTCTTTTCTTTTTTTTTTTTTTTTTTTTTTTTTTTGCACTTGGAATCCATCTTGGATGACATCTAACAGGAAGATTGGAGGAGGGAGGCAGAATCTGGCTTTTTAAAGAAAAGCCAATCTATTACCCTGAGCATCTTCTGTAATTTTAAGTTAAGTATCTCCATAACTCACATTTTCTCCTTCAATAAGCAGCAGATACAGGGCAGACACAGACCCAAGCAGGGTTCTAGTGATGCTTGTGCTCTAAAAGCTGGGTTCAGGCTGAAGAATAGACCATTCCCTGTGGTCTTAACAAATACTCCAGCCCCAGATGTTCTGCTCCAGCACTGGGGGGTCCCAGAATCCCAGAATTACTGAGGTTGGAAAAGTCCTGTGAGATCACTGAGTCCAACCTGTGACTGACCCTCACTTTGTCACCAGCCCAGAACACTGAATGCCACCTCCAGGCCTTCCTCGGAGACCTCCAGGGATGGGGACTCCAAACCTCCCTGGCAGCCCCTTCCAATGCCAGACCACCCTTTTGTTTAAGAAATTGTTCCTAATATCCAATCTAAACCTCCTCTGGCACAGCTTGAGGCAATACCCTCTTGTCCTGTCTGTTTTTACCTGGGAGAAGACACCGATCCCCACCTGGCTGCACCCTCCTGTCAGGGATTTGTAGATCCAACTGGGACCTTCCTGTGCCACTCTCAATCTAACCAGGCTGAGCAGCACCTTTGCTTTGCATGAGCCAGGCTTGGGGACAAGGAATCACGGACTCCCAGGATGGATTGGACTGGGAGGGATTTTAAAATTCATCCCATTCCATCCCCCTGCCACAGGCAGGGACACTTTCCACTACCCAGATTGATCCAAGCCCATCCAACCCGGCCTTGGACACTTCCAGGGATCCAGGGGCAGCCACAGCTTCACCTGTGCCAGGGCCTCAGCACTCTCACAGGGAAGAATTTCTCCCCAACACAGAACCTAAACCTGCTCTCAGTTTAAAGCCATTCCCCTTGTCCTATGCAGAACTCTGGCAGGCGGCTTGTGACGCATGGAAAGGGCCTGGGAAGGAGGGAGGCAGCAGAGCAGGTGACAGCTTTGGGACAGCACCGGAGCACTATTACGGCAAAACTTTGCTAAATATATCAGCAGTGCAAAGTAGGTGGGTCAGAACATCCCTCCAAGAGAAATCCAGATTTGGAAGCATAGCCCAAGTGACAAGGTATACGTTCAAAGTAGGTATATAAGCACAAACATAAGGGTTTTAAGCATGAACACTCAGAGGATTTGGAGTTTTTCCCTTCCCCCTTCACACATATATATACGGCCAAAAGCACTACACAAGTCTGCAACGGAAAATACTCTTTAGGAAACAGACAAGGAAAAAAAAATGGATGCACAGAGAGGTGGACTGACCTCCAGTCTCAACTGAAATTATTTAGGAAGCTTGGGACCAAATTTAGACTGAGCTATCAGCCTAAACCCCCTCACCTGTGAGTGGGCTGAGACTCAGCAACTCATTCCATGTGTGACACCAATCCTGTGTACTTCCTGACCACACAGGACTGTCAGAGCTCTAGGAACCAAAATACTGATTCCAATGTCAAGGACTATTGAAGCACAGAATCCCAGAATAATTTGGGGTAGAAAGGTGGTTTAAAGCTCCCCTCGTTCTAACACCTTTCACAATCCCAGGGTGCTCCAAGCCCTGTCCAACCTGACCTTGGACACTTCCAGGGATCCATGGCTTCTCTGGGCATCCTGTGCCAGGGCCTCCCCACCCTCACAGCCAGGAATTTCTCCCTAATATCCAACCTAAACCTACTCTCTCTCAGAAAGAACCACTCAGTAAGACGAGGACAAGAAGCTGAAGTTCTGTGACGGAGACTTCTGAAAAACGGATGAATTTCATCGGGCTGTGACAGAGTTCTGCTGAATCTTCGAACAGGAAATCCAGCTTCAGCTGTGGGTATGTATTGGAAGTGTTGATAAAAGCCAAAACTGCAGAACATTTGGAAATGCATAATTTAGTAGAGGACATTCAGTACAGATTCATAAAAGGAAGGTCACGCCTGACAAATCTGCTGAAATCCTTTTTATTATACGACCAAATCGTTAGGTTAGACAAGAGTGAAACAGTGGACATAAGTTATCAGGATCTCAGGAAAGCATTTGATTTTGTACCACTCAGGCTGATTTACAAAGTCATAAAGTATTGTGCAGGGAGAAGGAATTGAAATGGATTAAAGAACATTTTAGGGATAGGCACAAAGGCAACAGAGTCAGTGGAAGGAATGTGAAACAGAGAGGTGTAAAGGTGAGGCTGCTGCTAAAGGTATAAGAACAAGCTCTCAGAATTGTTAAACTTCTGCTCAGCTACCATTTGAGAGGCAAGAACACCTAGATTAGGTGGCAGAACTGCAGAAGGATATTCCTAGTAGCAATGAATTTGGAGGAATTCAGGTGCAGAAAGGTGGCACTTGCAAAAGTGCTGCACCAACCTGTGGGATTCACCTGCACTAGAGCTGAGATGTGAAGGGAACTTCTCTGGCTGGGAATCCACACTCGTTTTAAAGAGGATTCAGTAATTTTATGGTCATTAATAAAATCTGCAGTTACGCATGCTGTGGTAATGATTTGGGTAATTAAATCTGAAGCTTCTGGGAATTAAGCTGATGGCCTGAAAGGGTCAAAAAGAAAACTCCTCTGGTGCTTAATCAGAGGAAGAGCTTTGCAAGCTGGATGGGTGCATTAATTGTCCCATACTGACCACAATGAGAGACACAAAGCTACATCCAAGGGATCTCTGGGCTGATCCAGCTCAACTCTCCACAGAAATCACCAGGATTTCATTCATGGAGGACACACCAAAAGAAGCCAGCCCCTCTGAGACAATTTTTAGCCCCTCTGCGACAATTTCGCACAGACAAAAAGAACTCCCACTCATCCCGAGGTTTTCCACGGGCTGCTGTTAATATCTTCTCCTGAAAGCTGCCAATTATTCTCGTGGCTGGTAGACTGGACACGAGTTCTGTTGCTTGATGATGACTGCAAGGAGTTTTTATCCTTTGTCTTTCCTTCCCTAAGCGAGCAGCGAATCTTTACAACAATGTCCTCGTGAGCCTGGGTAAAATTCCCCACAGAAAACTGAGCCTCAGCTGCTGCGACTTGGCTCAAGGTCAGCTGAGATAAAGACGAGGACAGAACGTGGATCTTCTGATTCCCACTCCTGTGCCCTGAATTCCAGGCCACAGTGCTGCTGCCACCACCTGTGGGGACAGCCTTTCAATCTTGAAGGTTGTCAAAAGCCAGCAGCTTTTTCCAAGCACTAAAAATCACTTTAAATAAACTTCAGTTTGGGGAAAAAAAAAAAAAAAAAAAAAAAAAGGTAAAAAAAAAGTTAGGGGAGAACAGGTGGACTCCTGTGACACCAGAATTCTTCAATGCACAAAGAATCTTTCATCTCACTGTTCTACGCAGCACCTTTAAATATTCTTCTACATAAAGGCATGATATGCAAGAGCAAAAGAATAACTGAGAAACAGTAATCCCTACCAGATCAACTGTGCTTTATCTACACAGATTCTGCTTTCATAAAAGCACAGAGGAAAGAGGGAAAAAAAAAAAAGTACATTCTTATTGTTTTCTGAAGCTTAAAATAACCACAAAGTGAGAAAAATCAAAGCTGCTCCATAGAACAACTATAGAACAACTAGGGGGAAAAAAGTCTCACTGAGCATTTGAGAAAGACAGAAAATGGCAGAAGATGGAATTAGAGATTTAGTGAGTGCCATGGTCACCAAGCTCAGATCCTAAATTTGGTCTGTGCTTAAACCAGGGTGGTTTAATGGAAGGATCTGCTAGAATGTATGTGCCCCATATATAATTATAGCTGTCACTGGCAGCAAAGGCTACAGTTCTGGCTGCCATTACATTCTCCATTTTCACTTGCTAACTTCTCTGAAAACTTTCTTTTTTTTCCATATATAATTTAAGTGGATGCAGTCAATGTCTGCAGGAAAGCTGCTAACTGTGAGCCAGTCAGAAAGTAAAGGGGATGGGAAGAATTAGGAACAAATCATCTGCACTCAACACAGGCAAACCTGCCATCAATTTATTCTCAAAGCTGATTGATTTTGGAGTTTTTGCACTTCCAGAAACAAGCAGAAAATGTGTTATCTACTCCGGCTGGTTTATGAACCAAAGATGAGCTTAGATTAAGCACAAGGTCCAGGCTTATGCTGGGAGAAGCAGCAGCAAAGAGATCAAAATAATATCTAAAAGCCATTAATTTCTCCCCCACATTCAGATATTGCGTATATTCCTAAGCATTGAGCTGTTCTGCAACACCAGTGGGCTGCTGACATCAGGGTTTGTCCAAATCCTTCTTAACTCAACCTGTGTTACCCGCTGGAATGACAATCCACAGGAAAAAAAACCTCTGTAACCCCCCAAAACTTCTCTCTAACCCAAAAGCTTCCTAGCCAGGATACAGCTTATTCCCTAAACCCCCTCTGCAGCAGCATTTTCTGGGAGCTGTTTTCCAGAGAGGAGCTCTCCACCCTCTCCTACAGCCAAGGAACATCCACTTGTTCCTGTCCAAAGGGCCAGGTACCAGCTCAGAGGTTCAAAGGGATCCTCTCAGAGAAAGGCTGACTCCTCAAAGCTGCATCCCAGTGTCGTAAGGAGATAACCAGAAACCGCCTGAGGAATTATTCCAGCCCTGTCTTCCATCATTTCCAAATGTCTTTCCGTCTCCACACCTCACCCTGTGTTTCAAAGATCTGGGAAGATTCTTTGTATTTGGCCATTCAGACTCCTGGAGGGAGGTTTGTACTTATAGATTTATGTATTTTTATGTACACATTTTATTTTAAACCCAAATAAATGAAAGAGTCTGTTAATCTCGTCCCATTCAGTTGCACTCTATAACAAGAGAAGCAGCAGTTGACGACAAACCCAGATTTACACACGTGGCATTCAAATATTAATTAAAGTTACAATAACTGTCAATTAAAAACAGGGGCAAGATCTTCTTGTGGTGTGAATGCTTCCACCCCTCGATTTCCAGCTGCTGGGGTACCAAGATGAGCCAGCAGCATCCCCCCAAAATAGATTTCAAGAGTCGTGGTTGTACCATCAAGGAACTGCATTTTCCCCCTGCAACACTGGCTGCTAACAAGTAAAATTCAAAAATATCTGTGCAGTATCTCCTGTGGATCAGTGACAAAACAATGAGCTGCTGTTAACAAGCCTACAGTTTTAAGGGCAATGAAAGAAAAAGCCCAGCATTTTTAACTCAAACGTGACCTCTACTTTGATTCTGAAGTTTTAGGTAAGTTTCCAGGCCTTGTCCAAGTGCATGGCTATTGATCAAAAGGACAGCCAAGCCATTCAAAGGTCTACACCCCAAAATCCAGGTGGGAATCAGTGTAAAGCCCTTCCTGTGCAAGCTTTTAGACCCAACCCCATCATCACCTTATGGTTTTTCTCTGAGCTGGACAGGTACTGACTTAGAAAGTTACTCTTCGTGTCTGCAAACTGAAAATTTTGACTCCAGTTACTCAAGAGAGGTGTCCAAGTTTGGAAATTGGATGTCCACCGGAGTATTGGAAGAGATATAAATCAACACATCAGGCCTAAAACGTAAAAGCTACTGTTTAATGCAATATGCCAAAAATAAAATGTGAGCTCCTCTAGACAGTCTGCAACAGGCAATTATCTAAAAAACAATTTTTCACAAAGTTCTGCACATTCCTGCTGACCAACAATTCTGCCGCCAAGCACAGGAGACGGGAGGATGAATTTTTATCTTTTCAGTTAGTTCGAAGAATATTATCCAAAACTCTGACGTATATAAAGAGGTGCTTTCAACTTCATTTATTACTTAGTTCTTTATGATTCTTTACACCCAGTAAAGATAATGCAGTGGCACACTTATCTCTTCTATAAATCTCTGTCATCATCCACCCAAGGAGACAATTTGTTAAGCCAGTTTAACCCCTGCTGGTACATGACTTACCACTGAAAGCTCAGCCAAATTCTCATGCCTGAGGTCAGTCCTAGAATTTAAACAACTCCTGGAAGACATTCCAAAGTTACAGCAGCAAGACTGCTTGCAAGTCCCTCTAGAGAACAGAGCAGCAAAAGTCACTGGCTATGAGTTCTCGTCTCATAGGCAAAATATATGGATTTTCCTAGACTGATTTTGTATTTAAAAAAAAAAAAAATCAATCTAATTATCACAGAATCCTGGGATTGTTTGGGCTGGAAGAGACCTTAAAGCTCATCCAATCTCACTCCTGCCAGGGCAGGGACACCTTCCACTATCCCAGGTTGCTCCGAGCCCCATCCAACCTGGCCTTGGACACTGCCAGGGATGGAGCAGCCTGTTTTTGCTTTTCCCCTCTTGCTGGCACTAGATTGCACATAATAAACTCTACAGGAGAGGCTGATGGAAACGGTGAAACACCTGGAAAGGGTTAGTATTTCCACACTGCTGGTTGGTGCCCTGCAGTTCTCACCAAAGATTTGCACCAACAGAACCATTTCAGGATTTGAGAAAGAAATGGAGAAGTGGGCTAAGTCTGACAAATCCCTTTTTTTAGGACCTCCTTTAGAATCCAAGCAGAAAGTGAAACATCTTAGCCCTTCTCCCACTGTCCTCACACAGTTCACATTTGCTCTTCTTTCAGCTCCAGCTCCTGGAGTCAAATGATCTGAAGTGAAAAAATTAAAGCTGAGAGATGTAAAGTAAATAAATACATCATATACCTTCCTGTGTCCTTCACTTTGCCAAACCCTGACTTAATAAGAATTTATTTGATATATCTGATGTTGTAAATAACAAGCAGCAGTTAATATCGAAAGACTACTCAGCCTTAATACTTTGGAATATAAAGGTCTTGGCAAAAACCCAAACAGGATTGGTCTAAAAAAACTCTCTTAACCTGTAAAAATTCGTTTGGAGCCACTTTTACCTGTGACTGAGACTGATCAGGCAAGAACTAGCAAGTGCTCTTGTTGAGAAGAAGAGCTCCAGAAGGAGGATCAAGGATTATCAGGAAAAACGGTAATGGAGAGATTTGGGCAGGGGCAGAGAAATGATACCTGATGGCCCAAATTTTGCCAAATCTATAGTCAATCTATAAATCACAAAATCACTTAAGACTGGAAAAGACCTCCAAGATCATCACATACAACCTGTGACCCATCAAGAACCTTGTCACCGGCTCAGAGCACTGAGTGCCAGATCCAGGCCTTCCTTGGAGACCTCCAGGGATGGGGACTCCAAGTGTCCTGGGGAAGTTCCAATGCCTGACAATCCTTTCCATGGAGAAATTCCTGCTGATGTCCAGCCTGAACCTCCCCTGATGCAGCTTGAGGCTGTTTCCTCTCCTGTCCCTGCTCCTCGGGAGCAGAGCCCGACCCCCGTGGCCGTCCCCTCCTGTCAGGGACTTGTGCAGAGCCACAAGATCCCCCCTGAGCCTCCTTTTCTCTAAACAACCCCAAAACCCCACACCTGGGTGTGGTTTCTGCCACTTCTCCAGCTGCCAGATGAAGGCTGACTTTCTGCAAGGAGTGTTTTTACTGCTCTCACAGACTGGTTCCTGGGCTCGTCTGCCAGTCTGACCCTGCAGGATCCGATGTTCTTAAATGGCCTGGGCGCAATTTATGTGCGGCCGTTCCGGAGCGTGGATGCACTGTAAAACACAGGAACGGCAGGAAAGGCTCGCTCCACATCCACAAGGAGAAAACTGACACCATAAGTCAACATCCACTTGGCTGGGGGAGAAAGGGGGATGACACACACACATGCATATAAATGGATGAGATCACAGCCTCGGCACCCGCTCTAAAGCAACCGAGTAAGACTTGCCTTTAATATTCTTAAAACGTTTTTATTTTTGAAATATAAGACGTGAAAGTGCCCCATTTTTCACTGGCTGAAGCCAAACTTGAAATAACAAAACAGCCCTAAGTAGTTAACAGGCTACAAAACTGCCCCTGATTTCCAGGCAGCTCTGCAGACTTGCGGAGTAACACTGTGTACCCATTAACTCCAAGTCCACAATTTGGCCAGAATTTGTTTTGCTGCATTACAGCCAAATCACTTTTTGTGTCTGTCTTCCTCCTACGTGGGATTGCCTGAGCAGAACAGGATGCCAATGCTGAAAGCACTGACTGTCTCAGACGTTACCATCTCTGATTAAGAAGGCCCTTTTATTGCAGGATCACTTAGACTTTACAGATAACTGTTGCTGCATTGAGATGAAGTTACTGGCAGGAAGAGCTTACGGCAACTCAGGGAACAGCAACCAGAATATTAAGACTCCCCAAGTGAGCTATTTCAGAAGTCCAGCACAGAAATTATTTTTCTAATATCTTTTTTTTTTGCTGAAAATAAGGTTGACTCTTTCTTGTACACCCCACAGAAGATGAGAAAACATCAAATTCCTCCTTTCCCTACAAGAAACTTCCACGTTAGGTTTGCACAACTCCTGGCAAGTGGGGTGGGTTATGGAAAGGTTCATTTTAAAGGTCCCTGCATTTTCCTTCCACTGCAGGAATCCTCTCAGAATTCATCTCTGCATCCTTCTACTGCCACATTCTCAGCTCCTACATGAACTTCACAACATCTTGTTTCCAGTCCTGTTCCTGCCCCACATTCCCATCCCGTTTTGGTTTGCTTGTCCAGCTGAGCAAGAGGAAGTGTGTGCTCCAGCTGGCCAGGAGCAGGATCTACAGGGGCTGATGAGCAGGGATCAAAGACTGCAGCTCCCACATCCACGTCTTTGAGGGATCAGACACAAAACACCACCAAGAATCAAGGGTTTCACAGCAATGGACAAGAAATCCTCATTTTTTATCCAGGCTGCCACATATCCTGAAGGACATCCTTCCACTCCATTTTACATCTGCCACTCCCTGTGTTACGAGTATGGGGAAACAGCTCTTCCCACTTAATTTCCCTTTACCATTTGACATTTCTATTCCATCCCAACTTGCTTTTATTGCAAATGGATATTCCAATATACAAACCAACTCAGCAAGCTGCATCAGCCACGTATGATTTGTAGTCAGATACGAGTGGAATTTTTTGATACAGAAATAAAAATCTCTTCTAGGATGTGGGACAAGAAGCACCCAGAGGTGTAAAGTCATGTGGACCATTAACTTCCTCCTTCCAGCGTTACAGATCTGAGCAGCTACAGTGTTTTGCATTCCTATAAAGGCTTTTTGTCCTCATCAGAAGAAAGTTAAGTGTTCTCTAACTTATTAAGCAGAGCTTAACATCTGCAAGAGCCTGGTTCCTGCATCACTTTGTCACTTCCAGCAGCAGCGATTTGAGTGATGGCAGGGACAGCTATTTATCACCCCATCACCAAAGAACACAAACAGCAGCAAACGAATGACCTGACAATACAGAACTCAAGTGAAACTGAGAGTGATAAAACGTTGGAACCTCACTTTTGCCCTGATTTACAGCGCAGCACATTCAGCAACAGCACGCTGGTTCATCAGCACGGGGAGGGCGTTTGGTTTAAAGCGGTACAAAGGTCAAAAAGTACAATTAGAAGAATTAATTCTAATTTTCTGGGAGGGGGAGAGGGAGGCCCTGCAGCATCTTTTTACCCAAACGCTGACAACTTTCTGCAGAGGCACTGCACTGTAAGCAGCTCCACAGGTTTGATATTACTGAAGATGGGAATTATCAGCACAACACTTCAAATTGTTGCCTTTTTTCCCGAAACATAAATATTTACACAGTGCCGAGGATGCAGAGTAATAAGCCCAGAGTTAATTACCAAAGGATTTGAGGTTCTCTTTCGAGTTGATACTAAGCCATCATCATCCTATCAATGTTAACAAAATGTAACAGAAAATCTAAACGGACCAGAATCTCTTGTCTGTGCTTATTACACCTCCACTGAAGCTGCTTTTAGGCTGCAGTACATCTTGTGGCCCAGGAACAAAAAAATACAAGTCTGAAAGAGTTTTGGTTTTAATCACAAGAACACAGAGCAGTGTCTGCCTGCCTCGTTCGCTTGGGGAATTTAAACAGTGACCAAACCACCTGAACTCGTCTGCAAGACACACTCCACGCTCAAATTAAAAAAATCTGCTGCTCAAGTCCTTCAGAGAGGAAATAAGAAATTCAATATGTATTCCATAGCTTAGTGCATTTTTCACCTTGACTACCAAACCAGGATTACATTCACCATCAAAAAAGTACTAGGAAACTATTTCCAAAACCTTTCTTTTCTAATTCATACTAATGAATTAAATTCCAATTCCAATTAGAATAAGACGTTAAAAGAAAGTCTTGAATTATATTTTAATTTTTTTAAAGTTACATTACAATTTTGATCAACTACTCCAAAACATAAACTCAGTAAAATGTTATTTAAATTACACAGAAAATATTTAGCAGCATTAGCTATTGCTGTGTTTTGGGAGGCAAGAAAGGAAGGGAAAATAAATCCTAGTCCTGGCTGGTGAAAATTACAGCAGAAGCACTGGGAAGGAGAGTCAAATGCTAAAGCACTTTTGCCCTCTTTGGCAGATATAAGGAATAATTTGCTCATTTATAAATGTAAACGTTACAGAATTTAAATGAGGATTTGTTGAATTATGTACCTGCTCCAGGACATATTCCTACCCCACTTTCCCTACCAGCTAAGCATTCCTGCTCCTGCCCAAAGAAAGAAATGAAGGAATTAACTTAAGAGCTGTACCTGTCTGCAAATAAACACGCTTCAAATAGTCACCAGCCAATGAAAATCAACCTATCTTTAGGAAAATAATGAAAAGTACAATCCCAAAACAAGATTAAAATCAATGATTTAAATCAAAGCTTCCCTCTTGCTGATGTAAATCAAAGTGATTTAAATCACCAGTTTTGATCAATTCACTCATTTGCATAACATTGATCGTTTATCCCTTAAAATGTCATCTAGGGGCCGAAGTTAGCTGGGTATTTCTCTAAATCTCAATTCAGCCAGCAGAAACAAAGCTTTTGTGTTCTCATTTAAAAATTTATAAAATCCCCTCTCAGCCCTAACATTTCTGTTCCTGACGTCTAAACGTCTCGGGGCAGCCGAAGTGGTTTAAAGACAAACGGAGGCGATTCTGCGGTAACCCCGAGCACAGCCGGAGCCACATCCCCCTGGCAGGGTCCTGGAGACGTCCTGCCCATCACCAAACACACAAACATGCTGATGGGACAAACAAGTGTTTACAAGATCCCCCCCAGCCCATCAATTCCCTTTAATACAGTTGGGTAGCCAGGGGTTATCGATCTACGGCGGTAAATTTTCGCAGCAGGCTGTTTTCCTGCATTGATCACGGGAGCAAGGCAGGGATTAACAAAGTGCAGGAGCTCCTTCACTCCAGGAAAACTGCCTTTGCTGAAGGCAGTGCAAAGGTTACCCAGAACTGCTCCGTCCCTGGAAGTGTCCAAGGCCAGGTTGGACAGGGCTTGGAGCAACCTGGGATTGCGGAAGGCGGCCCTGTCCGTGGCAGGGAATGGAACTGGACAAGCTTTAAGGTCCCTCCAACCCAAACCATTCCCTATGATTCTATTCATCCCAGGAAAGCTGGATTTTTCTCCCAGTCCTCCCTGGCTTGCTTTGGTCTTTTCTACAAAAACTATTTTTGATTTGTACAATCCTTCACAGCTACCATCATTTTTGTCTCAGTTCCTTCACTCTCAGACTCTTCACCTGAATTTTCCAGACCTTCTGATATTGCCCAAACCCTTTAAAAGATCAACTCTTCTCCTCGGCTCTGCCTTCTCTCCTGAAGCTTCTGCTTCAAGGTACAACAAGGAAGGAAATGCTGGAGAAACTGGAAGGAGGTGAGAGCACAAAGGATGGCAGGATGATTCAGACTGAAGTAAACCGTTCCTGTGAGGGTGGTGACGGGCTGGAATGGATTTCCCAGAGAAGTTGTGGCTGCTCCTGGATCCCTGGAAGTGTCCAAGGCCAGGCTGCACAGGGCTTGGAGCAACCTGGAATAGTGAGAATTGGATGAGGTTTAAGGTCCCTTCCATCCCTTCCTTCTGGCATTTTCAAGCACACAAATCTACGAAGAATTCAAACAATGCTCTGCTCGCACAACATTTTATGCAAATAACAGCTCTCAAAATCAAAGAATAACCACTGAGTGCTTTTACCTATTTTATTGGCATACACAAAAACACGACTGCCTCGAGTACCAAGCAGGGTTTTTTTTTTTTTTAAAAGCAAACATTTTAACGCAACAGCACAAAGCCAATAACTGTATCCTGGTCACTTTGATCCAATTACAATACATTTTAAAGTATTACAGTACTTTAAAGATTAAATAGTGCTGCAGCTTCTCCATCTAAAGTTACCATGCTGGAAAGTTCTAGGTTAGAGAACGCCCGGCCCTGACTGCGTGAGCTTTTCCACTTGGGAGATACAAAGTGGATTTAGCAGGATTACCAGCACACTTCAGCATTTTCAGGATCAGAGCTTAAATGGTATCTCCGACACACACGTGGGACGAAAAAACAGTGGAGGAATAAGAATTCTGCTCCTAAGAAAACCAGGAAGCCATCGATCCTAAGCAGCTTTATGCTTTCGACTCCAAAGTAAGAGGGAAGGAATGAAGACAAATACTCTGTGTTCTAGTGAAAGAGTTTTATCAAAATCTGTGTATTTATGATCTCTTCAGTTATCACTAATTGGTAAATAAAACAAAGCATGTACTAGGAAATGACAACATTTTTTATATGGCAAAAGTCAGATGATACTAAAGGTACCTTTTTTGTACAACACTGAAAAAAAACCCAACAAACTTTATAAATATTAGACTACTATGCTGACCTAAAATACCCTTGCTGGACAAACTACCCAAAAAACCCTACCTCAAAACCCTGTGTGTAGCAAACAGCATTTTCCCCATTTTTAAAAAGCAGATGGAGCTTAGCTCCCTTCAGGACAGCAAACAGTCCAGATCAAAGGAACAGGAAAAGTTAATATCCCAAAAAGAAAGCAGAAGCTGCTCTCACAGCTGTGTACAGACATTTCCTGCCTCAAGACCTTAAAAATTCACTCCCAAATGCACTCAGAAAACCAGAGTTGTCATAAACTGATGCCCAGATTTGTTTCCCAACCTTTTTTTTTCTTGTTAAACTGCTCACAATTTATTTTTAACTACTGCACAGAAGCTGCATCTGTCGAGGATGCTCTTTTTGCAAGCAGAGCTCCTGCTCAAGAGACTGCAGGGAGAGTTGCCTGCCTTGCCTTCAGCAGAGTTAAACCATTTCTGAATAAGAAATGATTCTTCTACACAGTAATTCCAATTTTAACCTTTACAGCTCTGCCATCTGCCAAAGTCCCGCTGCTTTGCAGGAAAAGGACATGCCCAGAGAAGCTGCCCCGTCCCTGGAAGTGTCCAAGGCCAGGCTGGACAGGGCTTGGAGCAACCTGGGATAGTGGGAGGTGTCCCTGGCCATGGGAGGTGGTGGGATGGGATGAGCTTTAAGGTCCCTTCCCACACAAACCAGCCCCTGATCCCATACTGTTGCTGTCCCTAATGTCTCACATGAGCACAAAAGAAGGATTCAGAAGTAGATGGTCTATGTTTAACTGACATTTAGAGCCTTTAAAAGTTAAAGGAGTGCAACAAATGATGCCAGGACAAGCATTATCTACAAAGATAAACGAGCTCAAAATAGCCAGCAGAGCCCGGTGAGCCAGCGAGCACCGGCCGTGGATCCTGCAGCAGGAACAATTTAGGGAGCTCCTGCTCACCAATCTTCCAGAGACTCATCTTAAAAACTTCGGAGCAGAAACAACAAAGAAGTCAAACCAAATCCTGTCACTGAAAGAGCTGAAGGCCTTCACACAGACATTACATTAAGAGCTCACTCTTAGCATGTTATTTCAGTTATTTCTGAAGTCTGGACATGCCATGAATACATTCTCAGTTGTAGGGTCCCTTCCCCTCAAGGAAAAATCCCTGAAATACTCAAAGCTGGGCAATACCCAGAGTCTGAGTGTCCAGCAGGGGACATTTCCTCTCTGCAGCTCCAGACAGCATCACCTCTCACCAGGGAGGGTATGGACCCCCCAATCCCTGAAGTGTTCCAGGCCAGGTTGGACAGAGCTGAAGCCAGGCTGGGAGAGCTGGGGGTGCTCACCTGGAGAAGAGAAGGATCCAGGGAGAGCTCAGAGCCCCTTCCAGAGCCTAAAAGGGCTCCAATAAGGCTGGAGAGGAACTTGGGACAAGGCCTGGAGGGACAGGGAAAGGGGGAAGGGCTTCCCACTGCCAGAGGTCAGGGTTACCTGGGATATTGCAAAGGAATTGTTCTCTGGGAGGGTGGGGAGGCCCTGGCACAGGTTTCCCAGGGAAGCTGTGGCTGCCCCTGGATCCCTGGAAGTGTCCAAGGCCAGGCTGGACGGCGCTTGGAGCAACCTGGGATAGTGGAAGGGGCTGGCAGGAGATGGGACAGGATGAGCTTTAACGTCCCTTCCACCCCAAACCACTCTGTGATTCATAATTCGATGACTTCCTCGCCCTTGGCTCTTCATCCCACTGAAAGGCTGACCTCAGAGGAGCCCCCAAATTTGGGGTATGAGGTCCTAGAGCAGGCACAGCAGTGCTGGGCTGTGTGTTCACCAATCCCCAGCCAATCCCACATCCAGCTAAAGGATATCCATGGAGCAGGGCTGGGGCTGCCGCCACACGTGCTCTCGACTTCACAAACACAGCTGCAATACTCACAAGCAAAGGTGCATCTGCATCACTGCAGAGTCATGCAGTTTAAAAATAAAAGCTTGAAAATGACTTTCTAATTTGAAATAATTTAAATTAGAGAAACGATTTAAGATGCGTATTTTGCAAAAATTTTCCAAGGGAGAAGAATGTCAGGGCAGTGAAGCCGTGGAAGTCACTGGGAACCAGTGTATGATGAAGTGCCAGCCCATCTTTCAAGCAGAATCCTTGTCTACAAGTACAAAAGAACAAACATTTTCTTTTCACTTTGCTTATTTAGCTCAGTTCAATGACTGCAGCTTTCAAAGTTGAGAAATCAGCTGGGAATTCAGAAAGCAGGAAAAACAATTTCTCGCCTTTAAATGAGGAATAAAAATAAGGTAAGTTGATGAGCTCTGCCAGCTCTGTGAAGGACAAGGTAACCAAAAATTAGGTGAAATTTAGCTTAGCAAGACTCACTGTATTTAATAAATGTATTTTTGAAGAAAAGCTGTATTTTGACAGAAGTGTAACACAGCCTTAACATCAAGTAAAACTGCACTTTCAATTGAATTAGTTTCCACCCAAGTGGAGCCTGACACGATTTTAAATAGGAATCAGCTGGGAAATAGGCAGGATTAACCATGTTCTAATTCAGCATGTAAGAAATGTATAGGAAGCAATGTAATTGCTCAGGTTACATCCTGACACCTGCTACAAACCCCTGAAGTTCTCAGCAGAGCCCAAGGAATACAAGTGAAAAACACAAGTAAGGATCAATTATTCAAACCAAAGTTTCCTTCCTGCTCTTTAAACCACTTTGATTCGCATCGATCCACGTGCTGCAGTGTTAACTTTGTACAATCCCCCATCCTCTGAAGCCACACTCAGGCCTGTGCAACATCCATGGGATGCATTTATTGCAGGAAGAGAACTTCTGGGATGGATTTCATGGATCTTATCTACCTGGGAGACAGTCCTACTTCTGCCCAGAGCAGCTAAGGGAAGGGGAGCAAAGAAATGCTCCAGGGGCAACCAGAGCAATTTGGGTCTGGAGTATATTTGAGTAAACAAATGCATCATTCCTTTGAGAAGAAACATGCAAATTAAAACCAAACCACTTTTTCTGACACCTTCTAAAAGTATGAACTAGAAGGGGTTGGGCATGAGTTTTGTATCCCATGGAATATAAAGGAAACTTTCAAACAGGTGTAATAAGTTGTTTAGAAATTATGAAACTGCTGTGAGCAAGCAGAATTGGTCCCACACTAGGAAGCTGCAAGAGCAATGTCAAGAAATTTAGGAGGCAATTTACTCACTGTCTAGAAGTAGAGAAGGTTTTAGTCTAAACAAGGAGTAAGGCAATTGATGAAATTTCATATCAGATCTATTCGAGACACCAAGATTGACACTATCACAAGCCAAGGCCAGAGCTCTCCACCAGCCACACTGGCAAACTCAAAGTAGATTAAAAACTTGAGGGTTTTTTTGTCAGAAGAGCTGTTTAAGAGAGTTTTATTTTAAAACAAAGGGCCGGTAATGTGCAACCTTTCCACGCACATCTGACTAAATTCAAAGCAGCCTTGAGGAGAAGGACCTGGGGGTGCTGGTGGATGAGAGGCTGGAAATGCCCCATCCATGTGCTCTCACATCCCAGAACTCCTCCATGTCCTGGGCTGATCCCCCAGCGTGGGCAGCAGGGGAGGGGGAGATTCATCCCTCTGCTCTGCTCAGGTGAGACCCCACCTGCAGAGCTGCCTCCAGCCCTGGGATCCAACAGCAGAAGGACACGGAGCTGCTGGAGAGAGTCCAGAGGAGCCCACAGAGATGTGCCAAGACTGGGAGAACAGGGGCTGTTCATCTGGAGAAGGCTCCAGGGAGACCTCAGAGCCCCTTCCAAAGCCTAAAGCAGCTCCAGGAGAGCTGGAGAGGGGCTTGGGACAAAGGATGGAGGGACAGGACACAGGGAATGGTTTCCCACTGCCAGAGGGCACGGATAGGTGGGATATTGGGAAAAATCCCTGGCTGGGAGGGTGGGGAGGCCGTGGCACAGCTGAAGCTGTGGCTGTCCCATTCCTGGCAGTGTCCAAGGCCAAGCTGGACAGAGCACCTGGAATAGCAGAAGGTGTCCCTGCCCACGGCAGGGGGTAGAGAGCAACAGAATGATCTTTAAGGTTCCTTCCCACCCATCCCACAGTTCCAGAACTTTGCACAGGTGAACAACTCAGCACTGCGTTCCAAGAGCCACATCTGCTGGGACACAGAGCAGGCGATGGGGTTTGAACACATCCCATGGTATCCCAGGACAGGAACGGCCTGGGAGAACTGGAGCAGTGTGTTTGCTGCACAAAGCATTTGCAGGGTATTTTCAGGGATGTTCTCCAATGGCCTTGTCTACACAAATTGGAAGGATTAAACCAGACCTCGGAGCAATTTAAATAAATCTGCACAACCCGAGTGTCACTGTGAGTGCCTCGCAAAGCTTCACATGAAATTGGTTTCCTATCAGTTTAAATTTGCGTCTCCACAGGTAGGAGCCCTGCTGAGCACAGGAGGCAACACCCACAAATTGACCTCTAACCACTGCCACTGCACAGAAGTAAAACACTGCACAGAAGTAAAAGTGATTTATACCTGGCTGCAATTTCACCCAGTGTAAGGTGTGTATATATAAATGAACATAAATTTTATGTACATACAAATGCATTTGGGTGTATATAAAATATACCCAAATACAGGAAAAGAAGCCACCCACCTGTGCTCCAAATCCGTAAGCTTCTCCCAGCCATTCCATAAACCTCACAAACCAAATCCAGACCTACTTTATGTTTTCATAAAGTCTGAGACTAAACCTTAAATTAAATAAATAATAAAAGGTCATAATTCATCATCCTGACATCAAATCAGCAGACTGGGACTCCAGTATATCAGAGTGATGGATATAGACTTGTTTTAAGGATGGTTTAGTCTGCATTACGCCGGAACATTTATTGTTGCCTTTAAGACTGTTTCCTTTCCAAAATGTTTCAAATGAAAGCAACAGTCTTCTTCTCCCTTAACTGCCTGTCTGAGAATCCACTATTCAGCAAAAACAATTTTCCCCAAAATATCATGACTAGGGAAGCAACAGGACAGTGAGTGCTAGACAACACAATTTCTTGTTTTTCCGAATTTTCTCTTGCTTGCCAGGTGATCTAATAACCACTCTTTGATGGATATCAGGATTTAAGCCTCTCTAAGGCAAAAATCCTTCCTAATAAATGTCCAACCACCACGAAATCTCTCCCTCCATCGCTTATCACTGCTGACATTTCACTTTGCACGGCTTTCCTGGGCCCCACTGTCCCACAAAGGACCACAGCCAGTCCTCCCAGCCCATCCAGCCCAGCTTCCAGCTGCTCCCCGTGACCCACACCTGCCCTCTTGCTCTTCTTGCTCTGCTTTTCACGGAGTGAGATTAAAAAAAAAGCTGTTTTATCTCTCTAAACATAAACTCTGATCTTGTATCAAATGCTGTTCAATAAATGAATACGCACATCCAGTTGTACATCATATATATACATATATATACATTTTTCCATCACCAGAGCACACTGGAAACTGTCAATTCTCATCTCAACCTCTAATGGTGGTAAAACACATCAATTTTACAGGCACAAAGATGTCTGACCACCTCAGATGTCCTGTCCACTTTGGCTGCTGAGTTCAACAATTTTTCCCTTTGCCTTGGGCCAAGATCACAATTCTTAACCTTAAAAAAAAGTCCAACCTTTTGCAAACAGGTCCATGGGCCACCCTGTATCCCACTAACACTACAAGACACAGCAGAGTCATAAAACCACTCACCATTTTCGCCAGAACATTTTCTTAATTACAAATATTGATAAAAACCCGCATGGCTTCTGCTTCTCAGACAACCCAGCAACACTGACAGTGCTTGAGAACGTGCCCAGGAGACAGAACATTTACATTTTGTGCAATTATTTCAGGGACCTTCTTCTAAAATCTTACAGTCCACAAAGAGACAGCAAGTCAGTACCACCAATAAGGAAACCTGCTGCTTGATCCAGACCTGAACGAGACCTCCTCGGGTTTGATTTCTGTCGTAAACGGTGCTTTGTAAGCACAACTGGTAATCAATTTGGAAAAGAGGAGAAAATGTAAAGGAATAAATTATCATTTCTACCCGCATGCCTTGCTCTCCCTGCCCCCAGCATAGTTTTACAAGCCTTCTTTGAGCCTGCTCAGGGAAGCAGAGAACCCAGGAGGGAGGGGAGCTGAAAAGCCCCAGCAAAGGGAGAAGTGGCTGCCAGCTCTGCCAGTGCAGCGTTAGGGGATGATGTGCTCTAGGTTCTTACAGGTTGCTCCTGTCACTTCCTTCCCTGCAGCAGAACTGAATCAAATCTTTTCGAGTTAAAAGGGTGCAGGAAGCTGTTCACAGAGGTGGGGGTATTTGCTCTTCAAATTAAAAACAGACCAAGAACCTCACAAACCACCCACGTTACAGCAACCTTAGGTCTGCCTGCACCCCTCTTGTGAGAGCACTGTTGCATATCCTTCATTATATTTATAAATAGGGCTGGTTTTGTGTCACAGGCTGTCATTTACACTGACTTCTCTTTCTCTTCTCAGCTCATGCACAGGAGCTCCCTGGCCTTTCTCCTCCACTGGGGTGAAAGGAACGCCAGGTAATGGAATTGTTTGTACATATTCACACAAATAATCTCAGCCCTTGTCCTGACACTAATAAAAGAACACAAGTCTTATGGAGCTTGAAATCTTCCCCTGGAGAAACAACTTTGCAAAAGCAATGGAAGAAAGCATGCTGGGTAGAAAAGGCTGTTTGTAGCTTTGCTTGCTATTTAAACCGGGCTGATTAATCTTCAAGATCCAGCAGCTTTTCAGATTTTTGCCTTCCCTCCCTTCCTTACTCTACAGCCCTTTTTATCAGTGCTTTAAAGAAACAGCACACCAAGGGCTCAGCTACACCCAGGGCTGTGCACACAAAGCCCAGCAAGTGCAAAAGCAGCAGCTCATGGGAGAGCTCAGAGACCACCAGGCAGCTGGGAACACAGGACAGAAGTGGGATACAAGGAACACAAACCAAAAAAAGAACTGGAATGTGTGAATCTCTACTCAATCTCTACTGAGATGCCTGAGTACAGCAACCACAGCTCTTCAGAAACCATGACAAGATAACAGGACAGAGCCTCAAGCTGTGCCAGGAGAGGGTCAGGTTGGACACCCGGAGGAATTTCCTCACGGACAGGGTGGTTGGTCAAGCATTGGAAGGGGCTGCCCAGGGAGGTTTGGAGTTCCCATCCCTGGAGGTGCCCAAGCAAGGCCTGGCCATGGCACTCAGTGCTCTGGGCTGGGTGACAAGGTGGGGATCAGTCACAGCTTGGACTCGATCTCTTTGGTCTTTTCTAACCTTAATGATCCCGTGTTTTTGGGTTTTCCAGTTGTCTCCTTCAACTGGAACCATCAGGGTTCGTGTCTAAGCTTTCACTTTGAAAATAAGATCACAGGTCCCCGTAAAATTAAGAGATTGATAACCAACATATTCTCAAAGCTAACATATAAAAACCCCCCTCACTCTAAAAATGTCATAGAAGATGCAAATAGTGACAGCTTGCTTTAATGGAGGGAATGGAGGCCAAGAAGAAGATATTTAGAGAAGAAATATGAATGAACAGAAGGCATTTATAAGGAGCCTGGTACCTGGAGTGTTGCACAAAAGCCAGGCCACCTTCTTCCTGAAAACCTCTTGTAGCCTAAAGCCCTGACTGTGAAGTGATCCATCCCATAAGGTGAAATATCTCTAGAAGTATTTTCAGGTCTGGGCTTTAAGAAGTGCAAGGTAGTCCAAGGAAGTCCTTCAGCACACCAGTGGGAAACCTGGGTTATGTGGAACACCATTAAAAAAAAAAAAAAAAAAGCTGTAACAAAACCTCAGTATGAAGCACGGTACAGAAGATTTCAACCAGGAAACAGAGCAAATGCAGCACCTCACTTTTCCTGAGTTACCTGGGAAATAAGGAATGAAGAGGGTGAATCAGACCACCATTAGTCACTGGGATATAACTGCACCACGTAAGGGCTGTTGGCATTTGCTAGAATAAAAAAATCCTGCCTAAACTATATAGATGCAATGCATATGTTGCACAGAACCAAGTTTACATAATAAAGAGAATATATATTTGCTTTGATCTCGAGCTACCCCCATAAATTTTTAATAACAGCTGTAAAACAGAAATCTTTAGCTAGATATCCTCAGCAGCAATGAAATTTAAGCTGACTGCTCATTACAGGTTAAGAAAACTCATTTCCAATCCATTCCTTGTAGAACTGTTACCAACTTCTTACAAGGAGAAATGCAAATGTCATTCCCAGCCTTTATTTGTAGATTATTCTCCTCAGCCTGGCTCTCTCCAAAACAGAGGGATAAGGGACTATTCAATCTGGTTTGTCATCTTTGGTCCTATTAGCAGAGGCATTGCTAAATTCAGATACCACAATCCTCCCTTTTTATTTTTCACTGGAAGGATGCCTCAATCTGGTTTTTTTTTTTTTTTTCCTCTACAGAGAAACTGTTAAACCAAAAGTACTAAAAAAATAACTTCTCTACGATGCACCACAAATAGATTACAGTTTCTAGTTCAAGTGCAAAGGGACAAAGAAACCAAAATCTTTTTATATGCAGACATTAAAGTAAAAGCAGGAAACAGCCTTAACAACTGGCAAAAAAAGAAAAACTTAACCCTTGTGCTTTCAGTGATGCAACTGACAGAACTTCCTTCGCTTTCAGCTCCTTCCCCCCCACTAAAAATTCATCACTGTTGTACAGCACTCGAAACAGGGTGTTAACACATCCCCTAAAAAAATATCCTTTTTGGTAAATTAGGAGGCTCCAAAAAGCACAACTATCAAATTACATTGTCTAGAAAAAAAAAATACAATAAAATAAATATGAAATTCCTTGTTCAAGTTTTACATATGTCACTGTATGCAAGGAAAACGTCACACAGAGGCAGTTTTTAGGAGGAAGGTTTTTAGAAAGCAGTATTTAAAGCCAGTATTTGGGGTAGAAAGAGGACAGATGATTACAGTGCTGTGTGATAAGATGAGAAAGAGAGAGCTAATGGGATATAAAACTGCATACACTGGAGACAGCTTTACAAGTTAAGAGAAATGACAGGCAAATAGCAATCACAGCACACCAAAGAGGCACTGACAGGTCAGAAAAAAACCTTCATTTTGGAAATGACAGCAGACTTAGTCCCTGCATATGAAGAGTACACAGAGCTGGAGTTAAACAGTAACTGAGAGTCCGAGAGATGTTTGGAGAGTGCCCAAAATGGAGAGAAACCATTCCCTGCCTTCATTCCACAGGGTTTGTGCCGCTCTGGACACAGCCAGGTGTGTTTTTCCATCAAAAATCCAAGCTGTGTCCTGCCCTCCCTCCCTGCCAGGGGGGAGAACTTGCAGGGTCTTGCTGGCTCAGAACTTCAAACACACTGGTGAGGATGGGAATGGGAAGGATTCACTATCCAGCTCTGAGTTTATACACTGTATTTGTTCACGCTTAAAGTGGCACAGGACTGAACAGGGATTGAAAGAAAAAAGAATGAAACAAGCCAAATTGAAAAAAAAAAAGGTGACTTAAATTAGAAATTAAGGACACTTGCTCACTAGGAATGGAACTAAGAGCACCTCCCTTTACAAGGGCTACCTGGCCTCCAGGTATGGGACATTCAGGAGGGGAAAACACTGCAATGGACATATCTGGAGCTCCCTTTGGGCAGAAAAGGGGGGATGCAGAGAATATCCAGAACACGTGCAGCACACACCGAGGATGGCTGCATGCATGTGCTGGGGAGGGGTCAAGTGTTTGCCTTGTTCTTCCAGGCTCTCCTCAGCATCCACCACTGCATTATCCAGCCTTGTGCCAGAGAGAAGGCAAACTTCTGATCTGACCACAAGAGCACGTTTCTTACACCTGATTTTAACTGAAGTCAGTTCCTATGCTGAGTTTTGCAATTCTTGCACAAATATGACTTTACAGCTGCCCAAATGCAGTTACAAACCTGTGGTGGTGCAGATCAGAACCAGCTCCAGGCAACGCTCTCAGGACATACTCCCTTATTTTTGTATCGTTTCTGCCCTGCAGAAAAAGAGCAGCAAAGCAAGAACCTCACGCAGTCCCCAGTTTCAAAGTCTTCCATGTAAAATGCCAATTAAACAACTGCATTCTAAGTCTCCCCTGTGCCAGCTGCAGTGTTCAATCCAGTAAGAGTTGCATGTCTTTAAGAACTACAGTAAAATGCTTCAAAAGCTCCCCTTTTCAAAAATAAGGTGAGGGAGAGAAGAGGGGACAGGGTGAAAAGCACAAGGATGCATCTCCTTGAAAATTATCACTTTAATTTCCCCCTTTGCACAGACCACAGAACTGCAGAGGTTGGACAGCACCTCTTGAGCTTGTCCAGTCTAACCCCTGCCTTAAGTGCAATTTTCCAGTGCAACTCGCTCCAAAAATAACTGTGCAGGAACATGATGATCCACCTGGATTTAGGTTGGTGCTGGGGTAATGACTGGACTATAAAAATACATCTTCCTACAAAGCCCAGCAGCCTCAGAGCCCTGGGGTAGGCATGGCCCAGCAGGGTGGTTTCTGAAACTTGAGGGAATGTTGCTAAATCACTTTTCTGTGGTGGCTGACTAAGGCCAAAACCAAAAAGTTACATCAAAACTGGGTTTAAGTTTAGAACTGGGAACTGTGACTGCAAATGGAATGGATACAAAAGAGAGACAATCAACAGTAGCAGGGAAATCAGGCAAGAGAAACTCGAGGTGCAGCATCAAACCCCGTAATTTGCAATTTCTCTGCTTTCTGCAAACACCAGTCACGGTCCAAGACTCTCCTCAGCGACTGTAAGAGCACAAAACTTGTATTCAGCACATCCAGATTAATGCAGGAGAGCTGAGGAGGTCTGCCCAAATAATGTCTCCACACAATTATAGCTCAGAAGTCATAACCCCTCCCTTTAATATTAAAGAAAAGAGAAATCACATTTGCAGCCAAAATGTGCTGATAATATTGCAATGGCAGCATGGCCCTGAGCCTGCAGCCTTCTCAGAAGTCATTCTCATTAGAAGAAAACAGAAGGATCATCCTCTTCATCCACTGATTTGCAGGACATTTAACACACGCTGCTCACTGGAAGGCCAGAGCTGTGGAATTTTTCAGGCGTGGGCAGGGGGAGTTTAAGTGTTTCAATTCCATCCCTGCGAAGGTTTTATTTGGAAGAGATGGAGAGCACAAAGCAGAGCTTGGAAGCAGCAGCCAGGAGGACACAAGAGGCAAATTTCTGCCATGAAGGGTGGGGGGAAGGCTGCTCACAGTAAGTGGTTTTGTCAAATAACTGGAGGGAGGGCCAATGTCTCCCCTGGAAGGCTGACAGTAAAAGTCTGTCAGAAGCAAAAACAACGGAGAATTAATTATTCTTAAATATGAAAGGACCTAGAACTCAGTGATCAGCTAATTAAAAACAAAATATCCACAATACAGTTCCAGCTCAGTTCTTGTGAGAGCCAACAGAGAGCAATCCCACTGCCTCTAACGTCAGTAAGAGCTTGTATTAAGGACTCATCCCTTAAAGATATCCAAATTTAATGGAAATCGCAGATATTTAGTACTCATCTACTCCATATTCAAATATCTGAGCTCACACAAAATACACAAGAGAGCTTTCACCAACCCATTGTGTTTCAGCAGTTCTGGAGATCACCGAAAAGTAACTGGCAAACCAACTAAACTTTGTTAGTGTAAAGCCGCTCCTTGAAGGCAGCTCTGGAGGGGCTCAAAGCAGTGAAGTTTTATTTTTGTTTTAGCTGGTCATGCAGTGGGTAAGAAGCAGAAAGCAGCTCTGATGTGTGAGATGAGAAGTAGCACAGACAAGCTCTGTGACAGGGAGAAGGAAAGATAAATTGTGACTTTCTGTGAAGATGACAACACTTAAAATTAAATGTCCTCGTCTTAATTTCTGTTCCCACGTAGCCAGTGGGTTGCGTGAGGGACAGAAGGAAACTCTGGTTTCTCCAGCCTACCTTTCCCACAGTGTATTGCAAAACAGGGAAGGAGTAAAGAGGTTTTCCAGATAAATCAGGCTCTGCAGGCATCCAGCTGCAGGATCCCCCAGACTTTTGCGAGTTGTTTCCTCACAATGTCTAAAAGCCATGCACCAAAGGATACACACACACGCACACACACACAAAAAAAAAATTAATAATAATAATAATAATAATAAAAAATCCCAGAATCAGTTGGGTTGGAAAAGACCTCTGAGATCACTGAGTCCAACCTGTGACTGATCCCCACTTTGTCACCAGCCCAGAGCTCTGAATGCCACACCCAGGCCTTCCTGGGACACCTCCAGGGATGGAGACTCCAAACCTCACTGGGCAGCCCCTTCCAGGGCCTGACAGCCCTTTCCATGAGGAAAACCCTCCTGATACTGGAAATGCTGGACAAGTAGCAGTGTTGAAACACAAAGCAGAATGGAAAGGTTTAAATCCACCCTCCCTGAGTGTGGTGTCTCAGTGTGGGCCAAAGAGAGGCAGCTCCCACAATTTTAAGATTTGCAAAATCCCAATTCGGAGAAGGTGCCCACATCCTTTTGCCCAAGCACTGGACAGCAGCAATTCCTTTAAGGACAAGCAGAGGAGATGGCCACCACAACTCCATGGTCTCTGTCTCCCTTTTACCTGCCAGCTCACGAGTCAGACACCTCTAAATTAGGAGGAACATTTATAGAGGAACATTCAGTGAGCCTTTCTTTGAGCCACAGACACCTCAGAGTGACTGACACCACCCTGAACATCACTGGATACCCCGTGCTCAGGGCTTAAACCTTCCCTTAAAACTTTCATTTTTCTACTAAATGAAAAAAAACCAAAAAAAAAACTCAAAAAAAACCCAAAAAAACAAACCTGGAGTTTCATCAACTAGCCAGGCACAGGCCTGAAAAGCAGCATACCTGCATTCCAGTTTCCACCCTGGCTTATTAGCCAGACTGTTTATAAAACAATTTTAAAATGCCAGCTTTTATGTATTACAGTTTTATTAATCT
Organism: Hirundo rustica; assembly: GCF_015227805.2. Lineage (NCBI taxonomy): Eukaryota > Metazoa > Chordata > Aves > Passeriformes > Hirundinidae > Hirundo > Hirundo rustica. Next base: position 115,281,627 of record NC_053452.1, read on the forward strand.
TGAATGATACATCATAGGTGCAGGATGCATAAAAGGGTTACAGAAACATGGTTTGCATTTTAAAATGCTTTAGTGAAAACAAATGAATTCTCTTTATTAAATGAATTGAACCTTGCTGTGTCCTCCACGGAAAGATTTCAGTATTAGTGAATCTCCTCCCTCATTGTTCTTTTTTTCCACCTTATGTTAGGGGAGGAAAACAAGTATTTCAGCATTTACAGCTCCCAAATGGTTGCTCAGTTTTGAATTAAATAGGCTGTGATATGAACTATCTGAACACAGAAATAAAGGAAATACTCTCTATGCACATGCAGAAGAGGCTACTTCTGTCAAAAACCAGGTTTACTGTTTCATCAGATTTTGGTTCCATGTGCTCAGCCAAGAGTGACAACCACCACTCCACTGGTCTGACTTGATTTGAGATATTGGCAGTAGAAATACAATGCTGAGGTTCTGCTGGAGTCCATTACAAGAAACACGAGCATTACACAAAAAGGCTTAGGCTTTAGATAAAGGCATTTTTATATTTTAACCTATTTAAATAGAAAACACTTTTTTAACAAAAAAAAAACAAACATTTTGAATTCAGGTTACAAACTCAAGTTTAGGTGTGATTACAAAGAGAAGGTAGAGATGCTTCATTGCTGGTTTTATCAGCCAACTTAGCCAACAATCAGCTTTTATTCTTATCAAAGATACAGATGCGTCCATGTGCCATTAAACAGCTCTGTTTCCCACAAACTGGACACAGCCTCCAGGCTCCAGATAAGCAGGAATCTGCCTTCCAGAATCCAGAGTACAGGAATTTTAACACCTTCCTGGAGCAGCACTTAAATTGATCATTAGCGTCAACAAATACAATCCGAATGGACTGTCCCAAACCTCTTTGGAAGCAGAGACTCTTTTCTGCTTGTGCAGTGTTTAACACCCTGGAGGCCCAGCTCCAGCACTGCTGCCACTTTAATCTTCATTTTAACTATTTTATGAATCATTTATACGCCAGGGTAACCCACCTAAGCAATCAAATACGACAACCCAAAAAAGATCTGGATCCCAGTTCTCTGGTTTTACAAGCCTCAAAGGGGAAAGCAGATAATACCTGAACAAGTTCCACGTTCCAAGCCCAAGATTTTATAGAGGAAGGGGAGGTTGGAAGGGGAGAGAGGGAGGGATGATCTTTCCATAGCACTGCAATGCCACAGGAAAGCACCAGGTTTAATGTAATCAAGCTCTACATTGCAGCCATATGGAAACAATTTCAGTCAATAAACAACTCCTGCAAGAGGACAGCAGAGGAACAGGAAAATCAGATCTTGATTTAACCGGGAGGCAGGAGAGCTGCTGGCTCAGCTCAGAGGCTGCCATGACATGAAATATCCATGTCCACCAAAACTCCACGGCTTTGGGTCCCCATCGCTTGCCTTCCACTCCCACACGTCAGAGTGCAGGAGTACAAATGGCACAGCTTTTTCCAGAGTTTCCCAGACACCAAGATCCTGTGCCTCAGTGCTTTCCTCCTTCTTCTCTCTCCCCATTCTTTCCTCCAAGCCTATCTCTGTGGTCAGCTTCCCACCCGATAGCCAGAAAGGAAGCAGACATCCCAAAATCCAGATACTCGCCCGACCTCCCCGCAATTTATCTGCCTGGAATTTGCAGGTTTCAAAATAGGGACTTTCTCAGGGAGCAAATCCTTGAAAACACCCAACTTGAAATAAAAAAAAAAACAACCTAAAACACCACACATTTTACTTCTTCCTGTTAGTGGTATTTAAATGAGGTTTGGTTTCAAGACTCCATATTATCCAGGACCCTAAAAACCAATGGCAAAAATACTGCCTCTCCTGCAGAAGACAACATTCCTGTGCACTGCTGATTACAGCTGCAACACCGAGGGAGTAAAAGCTAAATCGGTTTGGGACAGGAAAAGGGAAATTCAAGAGAACAGCCAGCAAGCAAAGGCAGCTGCATTTTTAACAAAAAGCAAGAAGGCACAGTGCTATGAATAAATCAGAATTTCCTTGAGTGTGACAGAGGAGCGACACCAGTATTTATGACAATAATGGCCGTGAACCAAAGGGTAATTCACGAGTGTCTTCAGAAGCAGCCGCTTGTAAAGGTTGGGAAGTTCATCACCCCACAACGCCACGGGATCTGGCAGCAGATGCACCACAACCACCCCAAAAGTGCTGCCATTTTACACTTGAGGACATCCAGAAACAAAAGGCCTTGGGATGTTTCTCTTTAGAACCAAAGCGCAAGACACGAGGTATCTTAAGAAACAAACAGTACCAGTAATAAAATTTAAACCCCAGTAGCTTTCTAGTGGGAGGAAAAACCACTGAGAGTACTGGGAACAGTTTTCTGTAGACTGGGGCAACATGTTGTGTCACATGAAGCACCTCCTAAATGCACCAGCAATAAAAGATGATTCCCAGCAAATCCATCAGCGGGGAAACATTTAAATCAGCCCAAAACCCATGCACCAAAGAGGCCTTTCACCCTAGGCCAAGTGGATGTTCCTATTTCACCAATGCTCAGCGAGGGGATGGAGTGAATCCGCAACGCTTTAAGCTGGGTATCCATCCAGGCAAAGAACAGGAAAAGGAAAATCTGTGTTTTCCCAGTGAGGAATTACAAGAACAAGGACACCGGTAGTGCCAGTCAGCACGTTTTCATGGCAAACGTCTTGATAAAGGACTAACTTTGTTCTTTTGAGATTACAAATGCAGTTGAGCAGAGTCAAGTACACGCACAGAGCGTACTCTGGTTCTGGTGGAAACCCACATCGGCTGCTCCGTATCCAAGAGCTGTCAGTCAGCCAGTTCTTAATCTACTTCCTGGGATTGCATCATGCTAATTTTTTTTTTTTTTTTTTTTTTTTTTGGTCACTAAATTTAAGGTCTGATGCAGTTCAACATTTTTATCACTGCAGATAAAAATCTGTGAGTGACACCGGGACTGTAGCACAACAGGACATTATTAGGAGGAAAGGACAGCAGGAGAAAGGAGGCTGAAAACCTGCCTTCAGTTAGCTCAGGAAAGCCAAACCCATCAGAATACAAAGGCTAATTTATAATCTAAAAAATGCAGACTGTAACTACTAAATGGCAGACTTTACTTGAGTAAAGAATGTCAGGTCTGGGGCAGCGAGGCTCATGAACAGGATTTCCCTACGCAAAGGGGCTCCTGGGAATCTTTTCAATGGCTGTGCAGAAAAAGGGCTAAAGGCACCTTGGAATTTGGTATGGATCAGGCACAGGCTGGAACAAGCACCTTTTTTGGTCTTCACAATGCTAAAAATAAACGGAGACCATGAAGAATCACCAGATGATCTGAGTGCTCGAGAAAATGCCTCAGAGTGAGACTTAAAAGCTCAACTCTGTTTCCTTATCTATCAAGTAACTTGATTACAGAGTGTAAGTACCTCCATGGCAAGAAAGTCCTGGATACTAAAGGGCTCTAATCTTGTCAGGAAAATCCTAACAAGAACCAGCGGCACAACTTAGACTAATTCAAATTAGAAATCAGCCACTTATAACTACCAAGAGAAGTGATGAGCCTGAAATTACCAGTGATGGACACTCAGGGCTGGAAAGCTTTCAAATTGTTTTTAGCCAAACATCATTTACTGGTCTCAGTTTCAGAGTAAATGATTAAAATTTAAAGGCCTGTGATACAAAGCATATAAAACATATCAGGGAAGGCAATTTAATTATCTGTTCTCGCCTTAAATTTTATGAATCTCCAATATGTTAACATCACTCAACTTCTGTGGACCAGGAAATTAAAGAGGGAGGAATAAGTTTCAAGTTCAGCAAGTTCCCACTTTTTCAGACTTATCACTGAACAGCACCACTCAACCAAACAGATGGAGCTCCCATGAAATACAAACAGGGAACGACCAGCTATGATGTCTGGAAACCACATGTAATGCAACTTAGTTAATCAGGGTAAACTCTGATCAGCCACTTACCCCTCCCACCTGGGCCATGAAAAATCAGTATTAGCTTTAATAACCACTTCTCATTCTGGGCAACTACACCTCTGACACCCAGGGTTATACTCTCAAGAGCAGCAGCACCCATTAGTAGCCAGCCAAGAATCTCCAACACTTCTTAAACATAAAAGCATCTCAACAGCCCCATAAGGATTATTTCCATATTCCACACTGGAACACGGGCAAGTCAAAAAGTTTGCCCCGGGTCATAAAATAAAACCTGTGGTAGAGCCTAGAAAGGAAATTTCATTGCCAGGAAGAACTTTCCAACAGTCGAGCACCACTTCCATGTCAGAGCTGCTGCACACCCCCAAACGCTGCCAGTTAAATCACAAGGAGATTTCTGGTGAAAGCTGACATTGTAACCAGAGAATCTGATCATGGCAGAGAAACTGTCCAAAGTAAAGGTCAGAATAAATATCCAAGCAGGAACAGTGCTTGTATTTGATGAACTAACTAGCTGCTTTCTGCTGCCATCAGTATTACAGTGCCGCGGCAAGAACAAAAAGCAGATTCAGTGCTTGCCTCAGAGCTCAGAAGGAACGCGCAGCTCGAAATGCAGGAAATGACTATATGCTGCACTTCCCAATTGATAGGGCATGGGCTTATCAGAAGAACAAAACTGGCTGTTCACAAGGCCACTGAAAGAGTAGCCTACACTATTGTTTCAGTGGCAGTTATCTTGCTGCTGAACTTAAAAATTCTATAGAAGCAAAAAGAAAAAAGGCTTCTTAAAGATTAAGTTCAGAAGTGGGGAGGAGACCAATACCAAGAACTCAGGACAAACAAGATTCAACTGGGGGGCAGAGTCAAACATAATTAATAGAATTTTTATGCCTGGCTTGTAAATTCCTTCCTTAACCCAACATTAAAATCTCATCTGCCACCAAAGCAGTGAATGGGATTCACATAAATTTAATAAAGCTTCAAAATATAACTTGTACATACGGACAACAACAACAAAAAATGCCACCCCTATGCATGAGGCAGGTGTCAAAACTTGTTTCCTCAGGCTGGAAGAAACTCTCCCCTGGAAGCAACACTCTGCCCATTGGGCAAATGGAGACTGGAAGCACTCCCTGCCAGCACTGCATGGACGCACACACAAAGTGGGAGCTTTGTCAAGCCGTATCACAGAAGTGATTTAGGTGTATTCATGTACAACCTGCTGGAAGGGCTCTGCTTGGTAATGAGTTTCAGGCTGGTAATTGCACTGAAACCAAGACGAGATGATGAAGTGAACGCTCAGAGTGGGATTCTGTAGGAAAAAGTGAAGTGACCTTCCACAGCTCCTGGCTGGCTGCACAGGAAGATAAAGCAGAGCTCACTCTGTCAGGAGCACTACGGCAGTTCCCTGTTTTAAGAACAGAGTTTAACTTCAGACCCTGCCTGCAGCTTTGATTTAGAACTGGGAAAGGGAAACCTCCACACAGACAGGGAGAATAACCAGTCATAGATTATTCCTTTTAATGCTTAATAAAGCACATTAAAACGGCAATTGTTCAACCTGCTGGTGTCTGCATTAACATAGAGCTGAAGTAAAACAAGCGACAAACATGCCTGTGCATTCCTGAGATAGATCAGAAGTCCTACATCAAAAAAAATCCTACTGAATGAAGCAAAAGAAAAGCAGTACAAGAAAGAAGGGAATCCCTCATAGTCCTGGGAGAAAGTCTGCTTTCGACCTGATGGGAGATGGAATATAATGGATTTAAAATAGAGAAAAGTAACTGAATAAGTAAGGATGAGAAGTGTTGAGCCACAGAAGTCAGTGGGAACTCCTCCCATCACCATAAAAAATAATCTCTGGACTTAGATATTCTTAATGACCATATCAGATGACCAGCAAATAAATTCCTTATAAGGTTACTGTAGATCAATATATCACAGATGGAAAGTGCAACAGATGGGGAGGAGACACCTGCGTTGAAGTGCTGCTGCCTCGGTCCGTGACCTTATGTGAGTCACTTGGCCCTCATGCCTCAGTTTCTCCATTTGTAAAACACCAATACCTCTGGTCAAGCACTTCTAGAGATTCACAAACAGAGGTACAAAGCATTGTTTTAACATGGAACAGCAAAGGAGAGCAGTGGCCTGGCCATAACGATCCAGTGGGAGCCACTGGAGCTGTGCTGCTCTGGCCACCAGAGGAGCTACGGTCATAAATCGATCAGCCCTGATTAGGTTGGGCTTTACGACGCCATAATTGTCACAGCAGCAGCTCCAAGACTGTGACACGAGCCCTGTGCTCGGCAGTGCCACACAGGGAGCCTGCACCAACAACAAACCTCTGCTAAACCCCAGTGCAACAGCAAAGGACAGGAGCTGCCCAAACCCAACACTTTTTAAGGTTATCAAGGATAAAAGCTTCTCCACGTGCTCATATGACCACATGCTAACGCTGTATAAGCGCTCAGCTGAGAGGGGAAGGATATAACCAAGAGCATGTTTAAAGAAAGGGATATATTCACTGGAAATCTGCAGGCACAACACAAAAATAAATGTGTTCCTCACAGTGACAAGATGAAATTTTCAGCTGGTCAGTGACTACAAAGCGGATTCTCTACTCCTGGCTGTGGACCACATGACAGCCTCAAATACGTAAGAGCGTTTTATCTGACAACTTGCAATGAAGACCACACAGTTAATAGTTTGCAACCTCCTTTCCCCCAGAAGATCTTCAGAGTTGAGTAATAAAATTCCTCACATGATTTCAATGAGAGGGTTCACTTGTCAGGGGCTGTTTGGAGGTAGTATCATATGTCAGGGAGGTGCTGCTCAGATCAAGTTTTCCAACCTTGTGTTTTCAAGGCTTGACTGAAAATGAAAAAACAAAACAAAAAAAACTTCAGGCGATAAAGTTTGAAACTGGAGAAAAGAGAAATAATCTCTAGATGTTATTTTCAAAATGTCAAAGTTAGCCAATTAATGAGGGGAGGAAGAAAAACTGATTAAAGCCCTGACAAACCCTTGAGATCACAGACTGATTGCGAGTTCTGCTGCAGACTCCCCGTAGGAACCTGGGCAAGCTGATCCCTCTACACCTTGGTTTGCCACCTGCGAGACGAAAAATAGCACTTTCTTTTCATATCCTGTCATTCTTGCCTGTATTGTTCCCCAAATTAAAAGCATTTGTCAAAACACTTATCTTTAGCATTAACCCTGGGAATTGCCATTCACAGCTACCACACCACCCGTTTGCATGACTGAGTGTTCAAATACAAACTCTTAGTACACTTTGCTACCCAGCAATCCTAATTTAATGAGTCAGAAGGGAGCTTTAGTCAATGCAGGAATATTAGAATGTTAAAATACAGTTTATTACTAATCTTACAAATAAAATCAGCTTTAGGGTTACAAGTTAGACCGATGACCCAACCCCCCAAAAAAATCAAATTCTCCTCATTATGTCCTAAAAACCCCGCTGTAATCACAGCATTTGTCTCACTGCATTGATAACCCACAAGATCATATTATCAGCATAGGTATAATTAAAGCTCAATCCCATGAGGACATGTATGCAGAATCCAATCCCCGCTCCGTTAAAATCAGCAAAATGTGAAATCAACTTCAGGGACTTTAGAATCAAAGCTGCATGAAGTTATCGACAGGAGAAACAAAGGCACCTGTTTTTTGCAGGAAGATTCTTAACCTGACAGTATTTTGATTCCAAATTCTAAAACTTTGCAGATGAGAAAGATTTGCTACAGATGCCAATACTGTAGCCTGTCATTCTGTAATGTCCTTAAAAGCTCTGCACAGAAATCACTGTGAAGCACAAGTTGCTTTCTTTAGATTAAAATGTGCTGTTGTTTCCTGAAAATGCATTTGTTTTCTAACATACACAACCAAACATCTTCCCAGATCCCTTGGTATAAGGAACAGTACAGCTTCCTCCTTTCTCATGGTTCAGTTTCATTAATTCTCCCAATTCTCCACCCAAAGACCCAAATTTCACCCCTGCCCCACTGACACACAACACACAAAGAGCAGTCCCAAAAGTTAATGACAGAACAATTCCTGACAGTCATGCTTAATAAAACTGCATTTTATTAAAAAGTAAGTTAGTTTTAAAAATGAATGCCAGAGCCCCACGCTTTTCCCAAATCCAGACAGCAATGAAAAAACAAACCGAACATTCCCGTGAACCTATGGATTATCACTATAAAGTAAATACTTCATAATAATTTAGTTTTCAAAACACTGCACATCTATCAACTTTTAATATCCTTTTGTAAGAGACCAGTAAGACCCACAGAGAAACTGCCTTAAAAATAAGCTTCCTGCAGCTGATACCAGCTACTGATTCCACAGAATTATCAGAATCACAATGCTAGAGAGATGCACGTTGTCCAGAAAGGTCAATAAACCCAGGGCGTTGCTTGACACCGCTCAGTGAAGCAGTTCTGGAGATAACCAGGCCTCATTCACACAGGATTTTCTCCCAGATTTCCTTACCCCTCCTTAAAAATCCTGCCGTTTCACCTAGGGTAGCATTCCTGTAACCCAGCTGGCAGTCTGCATACCACAATGTCGTCTAGACCTGCTCGGAACAGTGGGATGACACAGGAGTAAAAATGCTGATGCCTGTTCTGGTGCTTGCACTGGTGCTAAAGGAACGAGGGGAGGAAGAACAGGCAGCACGGAGTGAAACACAAGTTCCTTGTTCCCAGCCTCCTGCCCAGGCTCGTCGGGTAATTCTGTCAACCAGACAGAAAAAGTTGTGGCCGGTGCAGGGCTAAAGGATAATCTTCACATAAAGGTAAAAGAACATTCCCAAACCCCAGTTTTCACATGCAGAAATGAACCCTGCCCTTCCCCAGCCCGGTGCTTCCAGGACATGCAGGTAACAAATGCATCCCTGCACAGACAGCATTTTCCATCCTTTTCTTCCTCCTCCCCTCTCCCCATCTCAGAGACATTTTCTTAGCAGTTTGGAAGAGAAATGGTAAAAAGGGAGATGCAAAACACAGAAATAAATTAAGTTTGTTCTCTGCTGTTGACGGATTTGGTCTTTGCATGACGGGAGGAAAAAAAAAATGTTAGGAGTGATAAATCCATATATACCTACTCCAAACTACACCCCGCTTCCCAAGGGACACGGTATAATGGTAAATAAGTATAGATGCAGTTCCTACTAATGAGGCAGGGTACAGCAAGGCCAAAGAAAATGCAATCATCTCGGGGAAAAAAACTGCACAGGACTCCTCCTCTCCCATCCATGGAGGAAATCAAATGCCAGCTGCACCATCCCAGGAAGGAAGCAGAGTCTGTACCTGATGAGCCCTGCAGAAATGAGCGAGTCATATCACGGGACCCGAGCAGGCACTTCAGGCTTTCTCCAGCCCACAAATCGTTTGCAGAGCACAAATTCCTCGCTCCAGTATTTTGCATGGCATCACTCATGCAAATTGTAGGGATCATTTTCCCCAGTGTTTTTCTTTTTTCCTTCCCTCCATCCCCAGTAGTTTGAAGCAGGAGGACATAGGTAGTGCCTCCCAGATCCGCGTTCCCCGGCCATCACTTTAACGCTTTCCTGCCTACAAAGTTTAAATCTCCCCAGTTTTTTGCTCGTAAACGTTTTGTACTTAAAAGCCACCGAATCACACCCCCAGCGTTACTCGAACAAATTGAGACAGACCCGATTCCACAAACATGCTTAAACCTTCATTTCCTCTTCCTTCTTCCTTCCCCACCCCCCAAAGGAGCTTGCCTTTTTTTTTTTTTTTTTTTTTTTTTTTTTTTTTTTTTTTTTTAATGTCCCTGACACGAAAGAACTGGGGAAAAAAACAGCACGTCCAACCAAGGTTTTTCCAGACCTATCGCAAAGAACAAAATGCTTCCGAAGAAGTGTTCTGCAAACATACCAAGACACACTCCACCAACTAGGAGGGGAAAAAAAAGAAGGGGAAAAAAAAAAAAAAAAAAAAAAAAAAAAAAAAAAAAAAAAAAAAAAAAAAAAAAAAGGAAAGAACCCATCAGACAAAACTGAAGTCGAAGAACTCGGCGGGGTCTGGCTCGGATGTGTATTCCGCACCTAAAAACACTCTCCTCTCTCTGTTTTGTTTTAACCCCGAAACTGAGGCAAACACTCCAGCAGAATTCCCTGCCGCTTCCCCCCAACCGCTCCTGCGGTCAAACCGTTCTGACCCAAAACCACCTCGGGCACGGGACACAAAAGCATTTACCCCCCTACCCGCGTTCCCCACCTCTTCCCAAGAAGTAGAAAACAAACAAGCGTCTGACACCCCACCCAAGCTCTCCTCGCACATTTTGGGAATGACTTCCCTCCGGGTCCTCCTCCTCCCCCACCCGTTCCCATGTTAAACTCTCCAGCAAACAGACACCCTTCGAGGGTTTCAAGCCTTTGCCCTCCCCGAAAACCTCCCGAAGCCTCGGCAGCTGCCAGAGATCTCGCAGCCCTGGGAGCCGGCGGGGTTTGGGGCACCCCTGAGCCCCGTTCCCCGACCTCCACCGGTACAAAGCTCCCGAAAAGGAGCCCCTGGAGCCCTCGCACAGCCCCAGCCAGGGCAGAACACCCCGGCAGAGCGAGGGGGCTCCGTGCCTGGCTCCATCCCCGCAAGTCGGAGCCTCTCTCCTTCCCCTGTGGTTCCCGGGGGTCCCGGGGACAGGGAGCGCCGGGGGTCGCACCAGCCCACCCCAAAACTCGGCGGCGAACAACACCCGAACACCCCCAAACCGCAGCACCCACCCAGGCTGAGGGAGCTCCGCGGCCGCCACTCCGTGCCCCACACCCGGGAGATGGGAGGAATTAGAATAAATACACAAATGGCAGGAACAGCGAACCCCAAAGGTGCCCTGCCCTCCCGCTGCAGCCTCCCGGGGACACCTTCCTCTTCCTCCTCCTCCTCCCCCGATCCGGGGGCACCCGCGGAGCCCCCCAAAGCCGCGGCTCCAACTCCGCCGCCCGTGCCGAGGGGCTGCCCCTGCCCACCCCTGCCCGCCCCCGGCTGCCCCCCTCACGCACATCCCGCTCTCCGGCTCGGCGCGACTCCCGGCGCTGCGGGCGGAGGGGGGACCCCTTCCCACTGCCCTCCCTCCCTCCAGCCCACCCACCCGCCCGCCCCCTCCCCTCGCCACCGCCGCTCCCCCCCCGTATCCCCCCTCGACACTCACCTCTGGGCGCTGCCGGCGCCTCCGCCTCACCATGGACCGGGGGGACTGGGGGGATCCCCCCGCCCCAGATTGAGGGGGGATTAACGGGGGGCGCGGAGGGACGAGAACAATAGGGGGGGGGAGGAAAATCCCTCCGCCCCCCCACGCCCCCCGAGGACACAGCCCCCTCCCCGCCCGGCGCTCCTCCTGCCGCTCCCTCTCTTTTTTTTTTTTTCCCCCGGTTGTTTTTTTTTTTTTTGGCTCAATCACACCAGACCGACTGTCTTTGTCTGTCTGACAAGCGCCATGTTGATATCAACATCCAAGCCCCCACCTGCTGCAGCTGTGAGACCCTGGGACTTGTAGTTCCCCCCTCCCCAGGGTGACGGGGAGACCCGCGGCCCTAAGACTACAACTCCCAGCGTGCCGCGGGTGCGTGCGCGCCAATGGGGCGGCGGGGCTGAGCTCTGAGCGGACTACAACTCCCGGCATGCCTCGGGTGGCTATGACGTTATCCAGGGCGGAGGGGCGACGGGACTACAACGCCCGTGGTGCCCCGGGGCGCGTCGGGGTGGGCAGGAAGGGGGGCAGGATTGTCCCGGTAAATAGAACCGGGGAACACGATGAAGCTGGTGAGTGCCCGGGGCGGGGGGCCATGAGGCCGGGGAGGGGGCTCGGCCTTCCTCCGGCGGCGGGGGGGCTCCCGGAGTCGCCTCTGGGCTGCGTAGCCTCAGCCTCGCTGGGCGTGAGGGGAAACTGAGGCGCTGGAGGGGGGGCGATGAGGGAAAAGGGGGGGAGTTGATCCTGAGGGAGTTGGGGGGGGGGGGCGGAGGGAAAAGGGGGTGATACTGGGGCGGGGAGGGGCTGAGAGAGGGGCAGGAGTCGGCCCTGAGGTGTGGGGGAGGCGGGGTCGGCCCTGAGTGGGGAGGGTGAGCGGGGTGGCCGTTGCCCGGGTTTGAGGTGTTGGATGGGATCAAATCTTAGGAGGATTCTGGACGAGAAGGAGAAAATGTTTCTCAGCCTTCCTAGCCTTAAACTTGCGTCTGGCGTGGAGCTTTCACCCTGCACGTGTGGCTTCTGCTGGACTCTGCTAGGAACGTGAATAAATTCCTGTGGTATTTGATAAAGACGTTTTCTATCTGCAGTGTGATAATACAGAGAGATACTAATAAAAAAAAAATCACCCTGCCAAGGGTGCGCCTTGCTTCTGATAGGGATTTTGGTTCTGATATTACAGTCTTCTGTCAGAAAGTACATGATCCATGATATTGGTCTTCTCTCTTGAGCTGTTTAACTTTCCTAGAGACCTTGGATTCAGGCACCACTATGTTTTACAGGAGGAATTTCAGTTTCACATAATAGGCTGCCGTTCCTGGTCTGGAGGTGAAAACCTGAGCAGTTTTCAACATACCTGAGCATAATATTTGATTTATTTAATCTGAAGTGCCACCATTATTCATTTTAAGATTCTCTTGATTTTGAGACTGAGCAGTGTGTTGTAAGAAAGCTTCACAGAAGTAAATGTGGATTCTGGGCTGTTTTAAGACTTGTAAGAAACCACTCTCCATGGAAGTGTGTACAATTAATTCCAGAGGCGGGTGGTCAAGGAACTTGATCCTTCTTAATCTTACCTGTGTGGTAAGGATCTGTGCAGAAATGAATATTACCAGTGGGACAAGCACTGCAAAGTCAAGAACTTCTGGGTGTGATTGTAGAGGCTGATAGAATTCAATGGGGAAAAGCAAACTGGGAAAACTTTAAATAAGGACCCCAGTGGAAATGCAGAGCTCTTTTAATGTTTAGAGTCTTGCATAGGGACAGAGGGAGGGAAGGTGTAGGGAGAGGAAATACAAACTGACTGTAGTCTGTATTGGAGCATTTTTAGACCTGTTTTGAAATTCAGGTACTGGGAATTATGAGATTTTTCACCTTATAATTTTTCTGGAGATGTGTCCAGAGATTTTCTGGAGAATTTGGGGTTGTGGAAAGAGGAGTCAGATGCTTTTCATACTCTTTTCTCAAAGATTTGGGTTGACGTTGGAAGAACAGGGTGGAGGTGAGGGACTAGTGGAATGTTGCCTGTCCATGGCAGAGGGGTTGGGTTAAGATGAGCTTCAAGGTCCCTTCCAACCCAAACCATTCTGAAATTCTGACTCCCGGTCTCATTCAGAATCCAGTGAAAACGTCAGACTCCCACAAACTCAAATTTGCTTTGACTCAGGCAGATCCTAGTGCTCATTTCCCCCCAGATTTTAAGCTGGCATGCGATACTAATACTGGAGGGATGCACTGCAGGATTTGTTGGCTTCACTTGGAGTTCCAAGCTCTGCCTTTAACCTGCACAACTCTGGATGTTTTGGAGCTGCAAGTTTGAGCCAGCATCTCTCTCCTCTGTCACTCTGCCCTCCATGAGATGCTCAGTGGGAGTGGGATATCTGTGGAGAGCCTGCCTCTCCCAGGCCCTGAGCATCTGCAATCAGCCCCTCAACGTGGGTCCTTTGTGTTTCACTGCCAAACCTTCAAACAATTTGCAAATCCTGCCAGGAAAGCTGTGAGGTGGCCGTATTTATACCTTTTGTGTGGTTTGTGTCTTTTTTTACGTGACTTTTGGAGTTAGGAGATGAGGCACCTTTGTGTGTTGGCTGCACCAGCCTTCAGCCATAAGGGAATAAAGCTGGAAGCAAGCAAATCTTGCAACAAAAAAATTGCATTTTAATCCAGTCAGGAACACGACTGAAAGCTCTGAATCTGCTTTAAACAGTAATAAAGTATGAGCCATGTGGAAATGATCACATTTATAATGTGTAAAGAGACACACATAGTGCAAACACTCCCATTCCTGGATTCCTAATCTAAAATTCGAACAGAGGTGCAGGCCCAGCAATGTCACATGTGCAAACACTGTATAGAAAATATTAATTGCTTTTTTTTTTATTTTTCTGACACTTTCTTTGAATCTGGTAGAAAGAACCCATTGAATCCCAGGAATCCATTTACCACAGCATGACAGCCACAGAGACCATTTCAGCTGCTTTTAAAGAAGGAAAAAAAGGAAGATTTTCCAGTTAGCTCGTAGGTGTCAGGGTTGTGATACTACTCAAAAAAAAAGGCAAGAAAATGTTTTGCTGATAAAAGTGGTGATAATTTCACTGCCTTTTTAAATTACCAATAGTTGAAAAGCTACAAAAATAGAACTTATTTTTCCCTTCATTTCTTTCTATTTACTTCAATTTATAGCTTCATTTGTCAAAGTTCTGGTCTGGTGAGAACTTAATTTCACATGAGTGTGTTACGTTTGTGAATAAACCAACTGAATTCCTCACTCCTTCACCAGTTTGGCTTTACATATTTTTTTAAAACTTTACTAAAACAAAGGCAAAATGTGATGCAACTCCTTAATAATTAAGGCTTTGTGAATTTAAAACAAAACTCTCTGTGATATTTTAAATTTAATATTTGGGGCTTAGTCGGTTTTACTATTTAAATACAGTTTAAAGCAGATTTTTGAGGAATGTATGTAAATAGACTCCTTGAGGGCCGTTAATCCAGACAGTTGCAGTCCTCTGTTAACATTATTGTGAGCAGAAGTAGAAAATGAAATTATTAATCTCCTTTTTTTTTTTCCATTTGGTGGAGGGAGGTGTAGAACACAAGCTTAAGGGATAAATAAATGACTTAGAAAAAGACCGAGTCTGTTTTTAGAGCGGCGCACGGCCAAAAAAAGTGGTATTTTTTAATCATCATCGAAGAAAAAAAACCCTTGAATTTAAAACCACCAGTTTGAGCGCAGCTGTGCTGCCGGATGCCCGAACTTGGGAGACTGGAGCTGCAAAATCCCTCCTGGGAGCAGGGGAACCCTCCCGCAGAGGTGGCCACGCTTTGCTCAGACTTCAGTCTCTAATCCCACATTTTCAAGCTGACCTTTCTGTTCCGTTCTCCCTGGAAGCTCCCGTGCCTCGTTAAATGTTCGTCACTCCAGACAGGAGGTGGCTGCATCGCAATGATGCTCGTGTGCCCCCAACATCACCTGCTCTCACCGGCTCATTAAGCTTGCAAAGCCTCTGGGGTTTGGATACACAAACCCTTCCATTCAGGTGGGGTTGCCCAGTCCCTCCTGCTTCCTGTTTGTGTTTAGCAAGACAAAAAGCAGGTGAGAACTCGTCCCAGAGCTGCTGCACCTGTGCAGGGGCTGTTGGGGCAGGTTTCTTACCAAAATAAAAACTTGTGTTCCTGCAGGGCTTCTCTGCCTCCCTGTCCACCTCGAGTCATTTTCCAATTTTCTAGCCAAGTTTTGCCAGGAGGACCGAGTTTGGAAGAAGCTGGTTTCCTGGGTTTTTGGGGAAAATAGGGGATTGCAAGAAAAAAAAAAAAAAAAAGATTCTGCATGTGTCCTAAACCAGAGAGGAGAGCTTTGCTATCCACTCAACCCATAGGATCAAAAAAGCTGAAAAAAATCTGACCCTTAATACCCTGACATGGGGAAATCTCAATGAGTACACACAGCTGTGGGACACAGATTCATGGGAAATCATGTTTTATTTTGATGTGTAAGGATCTGTGTTTAAAAACGGGGGGAAAGGCAGCTTTGTGAGCTCCATTCACAGAATCACTCAGGTTAGAAAAGACCTCCACGATCAACCTGTGGCTGACCCCACCTTTGTCACTGAGTGCCACATCCAGTCATTCCTTGGACACCTCCAGGGATGGGGACTCCAAACCTCCCTGGGCAGTCCTTCCCAATGCCTGGCCACCCTTTCCACAAAAAAATTCTTCCTGATGTCCAACCTAAACCTCCCCTGGCACAATTAGAGGCTGTGTGCTCTCATCCTATTCCCTGGGAGCGGAGCCCGACCCTCCCAACTGTCCCCTCCTGTCAGGGAGTTGTGCAGAGCCTGAAGGTCCCCCCTGACCCTTCTTTTCTCCAGGCTGAGCCCCTTTCCCAGCTCCCTCAGCTGCTCTTGGTCCTCCAGACCCTTCCCTGGACCAGCTCCTTGCAGCGAGGGGCCCAGAGCTGGACACAGGATTTGAGGTGTGGCTTCACCACTGCCCAGCACACAGGGAAGGGTCATGTTATGAAAGGTTCTGAGTAACTCCTCATTCTTCTTCCAGTACTGCTTGTCGGGACATCCCACCCTGCCATGCAATGTGCTCAAGTTCAAATCCACCACCATCATGCTGGACTGTGGGCTGGATATGACATCTACCCTCAACTTCCTCCCGCTGCCTCTGGTCCAGAGGTGAGTTCTGTGGCCTGTCAGCACTTAGTCTGCATCTTCTTGGGTTGCAGTTGGAGTGCTGTGCTTGAAATGGTGTACTGGAAGGAGGGAGGGGATGGGTACAAATGAACAGCATCGTCTGATATCATAAATAGACTTTGTTCACTTAAAAATTCTCTTTATCAAAATAACGTCCTTTGGCTCAGTAGACGGAAGACGTTTTATGGATTTATTGATTGGTTTTTCTAGATAATTTATTCTAAGCTTCAGTAAAGTATTGCTGCAACTGCTCAGCACAAGTGAGGTCACATATCTGTCATCTTTCTGGCTTCTTCATGCAAGATGAGATAAATGGGTAACTGAGATGGAGTGCGTGGAGCCCAGCAAGTCCTGTTTAACCACCATCTTCTCGGGCTGCTCTTCAGAGCACGGACTAATGCAAAGAAAAATAGCACTTTGCAGTCCTTGTTAGTTGCCTGCATGGCATAATTGTTCCCTTTTAAAAGTTAAATAAATAAAAGGGCAATGCAGCTGGGCACGACATTGGAACAGCAGTGAAACAAAAATAGAGTCTAGAACAGAATCCTGCTATCTCCTTTCTACGCCCTGCTACAAAGTTGTGTTTCCCCAGGTTTTTAGACTGATTTGGATTTTCGGTTAGGGTGACATGTTTTGTGTAAATGGAATAAATGACAAAAATTAGCAGTTGGAAAGGTGGGAATGAGTCACTCTCAGTGATGGGAAGCAGGAGGAGTTTTCTCAAAAGCCGTTTGGTAACTTTGATCCACAAGGAAAGAAGTGAGGAACACTCTGGGTTCAGGGAAGGCTTGGTTGAGAGGGGGAAAAACGATTGGAAAAGGGAGTTTCCTAAGTGACCTAGTGAGGTTAAAGCAGTTTGTCCAGCACTTCCTATGATTTGTTATTTTTTTGGAGAGGAAAGGAAAGGAATAGACAATGTGTGCATTGTTCTGCAAGAACGTGGAGTTCAGGATCTGCTGTAGAGAGGCAACAGATGCCCTCAGAGGGATCAGTGTGAAAGTCAATTTTTGTCCCATTCCATAATGCAACTGCTGACTGCAACAACTGGTGCAGTAATGGATTTTGAACAGATCCAACAGATTTTGGAAATCCAGGTACAGACAGAATTGCCTTGCATTTACTTTCTCCCACCCCCTCTAAAAAAAAAGGAAATTCAGAGAGGAGCAAGTAGCAAAATGAGGTGATCGAACGAAGGCTTAAGAGGTTCTTGAGAGCGGCAGGAATCAGCCTTCCCCTGGGATGTGGCAGCTTTGTCTGCTGATAGCAGACCCTGGGAATGAGCAGCCAAATTGCAGGTCACAACCTGGAATTCCCCAAGCACCTCCAGAATGTGGGTACTAAAATGACTCAAACTCAATAAGAGAGGATGTCAGATTTGACCCCTGATGGCCCAGTGGAATCGGAGCAAACACTTGGATTTAAATCCAATCAATCTTGTCGGTGAGGTGACTGAACACCCCTTAGAGCAAGGATTGGCCTGAGCACATGGACTTGGGCAAGTAATTGATCTCCTCTGCAAACCAGGTGTCCTGCAGAGAGTTGTGGAAATAAGTCAGAAATGTGAGGAGGAATGTGGCTGCCACTGCAAAGTCCTTATCTCTGTAGTACTCACAGTTGTACCATTAGAGATTAGGAGTCCATTACCGTGATGTCCAAACACCTCTTAAATTCAGATGTGTGTTATCAACATAACATGGGGTGACAGAGAGCTGACATTGTCATCAGATGCCAGGTAAGGTGACAGGAAGGACTGACTGCCTGAGGAATTTGGGCACAGGTCTGTCAGATCTGGGGGTCTCACCAGCTGTGTCCTCCCAGAACCAGATGTGCTTTTTGGAGGTTGACATGAGTGAGACCTTAACCCAACAGGAGCCGTGCTTCCCTCTGCTGTCTTTAGCATGAGATTCCAGCAGGATCCCTGAACCCCTCAGATTATACAGATCTCAGTATGTGCTCTCCAAAGCTGCCCAAATGTGTGATATTACAGAGGATCTTTGCTACACAACTCAATCCTGTGTCGTACCTGCCCTCCTTGAGCAAATATTTTGAGAGCCTGTGCTTTAATCTGTAAGAGAGGAAAGTGCTGCAGTGTTTGTGGCGTTAAAGGGACTGGGCATTTTTTAGAGTTCTTTGCTCTTCAAAGAAGTGCCAGTGCAAAGGTATTTAGATTCCCCTTTGCCCTGGAGATGGAATTCCCTGTTCTCACCAGCCCATGGAGCATGTGCTGAGCGCCTGCAGCTGCCCAACTCTTTATGCTCCTCCTTTATAACTTTAAAGGAGGTTTGTCAACTGGAGTTTTCTCCCCTGTACCAAGGTCAAATGCAAAATGATGAAATGAACATGTGGGAAGCTCTTAACCTTTCCTGTCTAGCCATGACACACTTGCTCACATTATTTATGGGACAGTTCCAGCTATTTTGGCTTAATCAATCACTCTATTACAATGTCAAAACTATGTCAGGAGGAGCTGTATTGCTTCTTGGCTTCAAGGTAAAGAGTCCTTTCTGTCCTGTGTTCAGCCACACACAAGACACACCTGCTCATTTTGCCTCCCCTGACTCTTCACTCCTCAGTGGATGCCAGTTTAGTGCTCTTTCATCATGAATAAAGCAAAACTCTTGCTAGGTTAAATTACTGGGAGTAGGACAGGTAAAGTTCATTCTGCTCTGCCTCGTGCTGCTGAAACCACAAATGGATGCAAGGATTTGCAAGGCACAAGCCACTGCCCTGACCTTGTGCTGGTGTTGAGATGTTGGACTGCAGCCTTCCAGGTGGCCCTTCCAACCAAGGTTCCTGTCCTCTCCTCCTCTGTCTGTCAGAGTTGTTGCATATTAGAGTGGTTTGTTCTTTCTTTCTCCATAGCTCTGAATTTTAGCCTTGCTGCACCAATTCTACTCAGTCCCCTCAGTCTCCAAACCACTGCTCCTAAATTGTGCTTTTGAACAGTCCACTGGGGAGCACATTTAGCCACTTCATCTTTTCTACCATCAGACTTCTTCAGCATTGCCCTTTATCCTCAGAAGGGAATTGCCCTTCTCTGGCACAGCTTCTCCATGACAGATCCTCCTGCTCTCACCTCTTACCTTCTGTCTTCACTCCTTGACTCTTGGGTTTCCCCTTTTTCTTTCCTTGTGACTTACTGGGGTGTCAGAATTTGTTCTTTTGTACTGCTGTTAGTCTAAACACAGCATTCCTCGAAGCCCTTGAATCACTTCCTATTTTCAAAATGTTGAATTTGAAAGCCCTTTTAGGATATAAACATGCCTGTCTGCAGAGATTACTGCACAGCACTGGCAAAATGCATTGCAACCAGGTTCTGTGTCCAAATCTGAAGTTGTTGCAGGGTTTTGTTTCAGGTGGGTTCAATTCTCCTGTTTACTCAATTTTTTTTTTGATTTGTGTAAATAAGCCTCAGTCTGGGCAGAGAGCGGGTTTAGAGCTAAGTTGTGTAGGCTCGCACAAGAGTCAGATGTCACTGTGAAATATAAATCAGTCTCTCAGTTATGGTAGCAAGAAGTGCTGCAGCCATTACTGCTGTAAACTCAGAATTGCAATGTCTCCCTTTAAATCCCTTTATTAGCATTTGAAACAATGGAAAAAGGGGCTCTGCTCTTGCTTAGAGCCTGCAGCTCACAGCAAAGCCTCCTTGCCCCTGTGTCCTGTACAGCTGCTGGTGTGGGTCTTCAGGGTGACACCCAGGCACGAAACCATGGTTTATGTGGATATAAAATCCCAACCTGTGTCTATAAATGACTTAGTCCAGAGCATCAGTCTTTCCCTGCCGCTGCTAATGGGAATATTTGTCTGTTGTCCTCTGTCCCAGAACAGTTTTATGGCGCTTTTGTGTGGTTTCCAGCGCAGAGTTTGTTGCTGCCCTAACTTCTGTTTATTCATCCAGTTTCACCACGGGGAACTCAGCAGCGCTGAGCCTTTTTAAAAATCCTCACCATAAATGACTAAAAACCCCCTGCATGCCTCATCCTCTTATTTCTTTTTACTTGTGACTGTCATCATCATGATTTGTAAAAGTCATTTTGGCGAACACTTTATCACGGTGAAACTGTCAGTGTGTTTTATTGGGACTGTTCCTTGCCTGAGACAGGAATGGTGTTCTCTGCCTGTATGACACCGAGTAGAGGGTCTGTGCTTAGCCACTGATCATAATTCAGTTCATATTGCAATGGTTTTTCTTCTTTCTTTCCGCAGCCCCAGGCTGTCCAAACTTCCCGGCTGGGTTTTGAAAGATGGAAGCACGTTTCTGGACAAGGTACTGGGGCGACGGTTGGAATTTTCTTGCCGTGCAAAAAAGCCACCTGACAGGTTGGGATCTGGTGCTGCAGGAGCAGCGTTCCACGCTGACTCATCCCAAAGGTTTCTCTGTGTACCAGCCAGGATGTCCTTGCAGAGCAGAACGTTTTGAAACAAAATGCTAATAGCAACTCTCAGGCTTCAGAGGTAGCCTAGATGATAAAAAGATCCGCTTAAAGTGCGCAAGTCGTCAGTGTGAATATTTTTGTATTTCGTGGAGCTCCATAAATAATAGTGCTTCGCCTTCTTAGAGTGCCTTTTATTCCAGTGTCTCACTTTTCTGACAGGCTTCGGAGCAGGCCTATAAATGAGGTTGGTTTCCTACCCTTTTTCAGGCAGAACTATGAGAAAAGCAATGGTTTGCCTATGGGAGGTCCCTCAGAGAGAAAAAGCATGGCTTTGGCCTCTGAAATCAACATGTGTTCTGCTGCTGGACGTAGCAGGGTGGATATTATCTCCAGCCTCCTGATTCTAAGACACAGAACTTCCTCAGAGGCATGAGAGACACGGAATTGCTCTTTTTTTTTTCCCCTCTTTTCATTCCATCAGTTTTTGGAGGCAGAATTTATCTGAGGCTTCAACCAAAACTTGGCACTGCGGCGGCCAGCTTGATCTGCCATAGGGGAACAATGAACACAAAAATATGTCAGATGTTATTAAAATAGGCAGATACATTTCAAATGTGGGCAGCAATAGGTACCAGCGGAGAAAATGCTTAATAGACTATTCTCTGACTATGGGAACATTAAAGGAAACAGTGATAATAGTTGCTTTTGTAGGGGACTTTGAGGTGGACAAAATGGATTGATCTGATTTTTACAGACAAGGGAGCTGAAGATCATAGATTAAAGACCCGATTTTTCTTCTCATTGGAGACAAAAGAAACTGTGCAGGCAGCATTTCTGTTGGTAAAATAGTAACAGCTCTATTCAGAGCACTTGCTAACTGGCAGTTGCAGGGCTGCAGAGGCTCAGGGGCAAAAATGGACTTGCTCAGTTTGAATTCCCTGGAATTGGTGTCTCCTGAGCCCCAGCTTTGGTGTCAGAGCTCCAAAGAATGGACAGAGTGTCACTGTAGTTTCATTTGGAATATATTTAAATTTCTGGGATGCTGCTGCTGCAGTGTGTGCTTGGGAGAAACCTCCAAACTCACACAGTGGCAATGGAAATAATGTTAAAAATCCAAAGGCAGCATCACTTAACTTCACCTTGACCACTGTAAGTGCTTGGAATGGTAAATTCTTTGACCCATGCTGGAAAAAGGCAAGGGAAGGAGTCAAAGGGGGGTGTTTTATCATGTGGGGTGGACATTCCTGTTACAGCACTCAGTTATAAAACTTCAGTCCTGGAGAGGCATTGAAATGTGCTGTGATCTACTTTTAATCATTTTGAACTCCCCTGAGATGAGGTTAGGAGACTTCTGCCACTAGATGTAATTGCTCATTCGTTATTAGTTGGCAGGTGCACTGTAATTATTAAGAATTGGATTCAATCTTTAATTCTGTCAGTCTGAAGCTGGCTGAGACCACTCGCTTTGGGACAGGAGAGAAGGCAGGGTGGATGGGAGGGAGCCTGTGAGTTGTGCTAGGAGTAGAGGTGGGAATATTTTTGTTCCACCCTGAAGAACGTGACTTTTCATGTGACAAAAGTTTTTGATGTCGGCCTTGATAAAGAGGGAGAAAATAGGGGATAGCGTTTAACAAAAAGTGCCATGTGGAGATTAGATCCCCAAAAGTTGTTTCATCAAACACTCTGAGACAGGGGCTATAAATTGTATTTAGGTTCTGATAAGACAGAAGAGGTTGGGTGTTATTTGGGACCAAAAGTAAATTCCAGACTTACCTTCCTGGTGGTTACCAAGGATCTTTCTTTACCTACCAGAGTTCTCTCTCTGTCCTTCCCAAGGAGGATCTGATCCCTTCAGGTACCAAGCAGCCTCATCTGGCATGAAAGCAATTTCAGCAGATCAGCCTGCACCAAATCGTGTTTAGAAGGGGGATAAATATCCTGTAACAAAGGGCTGGAAATAACCTGTGATAAAAAAAGTCTGGAAAATCCAAAATGTGCGGCCTTGGAGTAACACTGTGTTGTATTTTTGTGTCTCCTCTGTTGGTGTGTTGGTTTTTGGTTTCTTTACAGGAGCTGAAGGAGTGCTCTGGCCACGTGTTTGTAGACTCTGTGCCTGAGTTCTGCTTACCAGAGGTGAGTTTGTTCAAGGCCTTACTGGCAAATCTGACTCCGTTCAATCACGTGGGAGAAACTTGTTGAATAATAATAATAATTATTATTGTTGTTGTTGTTGTTATCAGGTTCCTGCTAATTTATAAATACTCAGTAAATAATGCTGCTAAAACTTTGTGCTGTTAAGGTGCCTCCAGGCTCTATGACACTGGAAAAAGGATGGAAACAACCCTTTTCAACCCTGGTTTTGGGAGGCATGGAAGACCTCCTTGAGCAAATATCTGACACAAGAATAAGACTGAGCTGTCCCTTTTTTGGGGCTTTTCAAAGACAACCTGACTGAGCTGGGCTGACTGACAGGATCCGTGTGCTGATCTAGATGAGGGCAGGGCATGAGGGCGAGGAGAGCTGCTCTTGTCTCACCACAGATGCAGGACATGCCAGTGGAGCTCCCTGTGGTTAAGCCAGGTTGGGCTCTGCTGGGCTGCACTTCTGCCAGCAGCACTTTCAGGTGAAAAACTTTTACAGCCTCTTTGAGGGGTGAACTGGGCCTTCGTATCCACAGACATTGCTGCACGTGGCTGCTCAAGCTGGTTTTTACTGGAATTTCTGGATTTAGAAAAAGCAAGCAAGACTATTGAAGATGTTTGGATTACCTGGAGTAACCTGATGGGGCAGGGGACTGCTGTAGGAGAACTGAGGATGTAAAAACTGAGCAGAGAGAGATGGGGATGAATGATGGAGAGTAGCATGGGAATAGTTTCCCTTTTCCTCAGTGTGTTCAGAGTGTGATAACATCAGTTCTTTCATTTCATGCTGGGATGTTTTCTCTGTCTTTCAAAGACAAATACAATTGCTTTTGGGCAGCTTTTTTTTTTTTTTTTTTTTCCCTTTCTGCCTGACCTTGCAGACAGGAAGCACAAAACACTCTTGGAAGGTTGCTGTCAGCTTGCTGAGGTTCTGGCAATATTGTTCCCATGTGTGGATCCCCTGGAACACACCTCTGGCATCACTCTTGGCGTCTTGATTCTTCCAAACAAGTGGGCAGCTCTGATACTGGTTTTGGCAAGTGGTTCCAACAGATTACAACCATTCCAACCCAACTGGAAGTGTCAGAATCCAAAAAAGACACACCAAAAAAGACCAGCCCAATAATTCTGGGTTCTTGTGAGTCTTTTGGTTACTGTCCTGTGAAACTGAGGAATGTGGGAAGCATCTGTGTGTGTAGAAAGTGCCATTATGGCCCAGATCTTGGGAAGGAGAGGGTTCATGTGCTGGATTCTCTTTGGACTGATTATCTGCTGGGGTTTAGGGTGCTTCAGCCAGACTTTCTGGTTACTTTGGGCTGGAAGATACCCACATGTAGTAGCTCTAAATATGACAGACAGGGAGCCACTGCTTCACTTTACTCCTGTTACCACTGCACAAAGCTACTTCCCAGCAGCCCATCCTACAACCAGAAGATGGCAACCAACTGCACATCACCATTGCAGGGACTTAAAAAATGTCCTCTCAGGTGTTTCCCCAAATTCCCAGCAGATGCCACATCTCCATGAGCACTGGGAAGAGATCTGCTGTGATACCCGGCTCACACCTTGAGCTCACCTGTCTGCAGGAAGTTCAGGGTTGAGGAGTCATGGCCAGCTCCAAACAGAGTGGAAATGTTGCTGCTGTTTGGCAACATGGGAAGAGAGGGAGCTTGTGTACAAGAAGCTTTTACTTTGTCTCCTTCCATGCCACTTCTTTTGAAGGAACTTGTCTGCAGGAGCAGTTAGCCAGAGAATCTCGGTATCGCTTCCAGAGCACCGTTGCCAAAGCAAGCCACGATTTGGATCTAATCCAGCAGCCACAAGGTGATGAGAGGCTGTCTGGGCAGCAGAGTACTCTCACACATGTCAGAGTGCAGGGTGCAGCCCTCTCTTCGCTTGGCAACCTTCTACTCTCTCACTTCACATGCAAGAAACATTTTTAAGCCTCTTCAGCCCAAAGGCACTTTAGTGAGATCACTAAAGCAAGCCCCAGGGAAGATTTCACTTTGTTTTGGTTTTGACACCCTTTTCATCCTATCAGTAAATGCTTCTAGGGTGCTGAGATGTGGCATGCTTAAGGCTGGAAAGTGCTGGTCTGTATTCCCCTGGTGACTCTCCTGGGCTGGGATTCAGCTCAGGGCTGGAGCCCCTCTGCTCTGGAGCCAGACTGAGAGCTGGGGGTGCTCACGAAGAGAAGAGAAAAAAAAAAAAGAGAAGAGAAGAGAAGAGAAGAGAAGAGAAGAGAAGAGAAGAGAAGAGAAGAGAAGAGAAGAGAAGAGAAGAGAAGAGAAGAGAAGAGAAGAGAAGAGAAGAGAAGAGAAGAGAAGAGAAGAGAAGAGAAGAGAAGAGAAGAGAAGAGGAAGAGGAGAGAAGAGAAAAAGCAAGGCTCCAGGGAGACCTCAGAGCCCTTCCCAGAGCATAAAGGGGTTCCAGGAGAGCTTGAGAGGGGCTTGGGACAAGGGATGGAGGGATAGGACACAGGGAATGGCTTCCCACTGCCAGAGGGCAGGGATGGATGGGATATTGGGAAGGAATTGTTCCATGGGAGAGTGGGGAGACCCTGGCACAGAGAAGCTGTGGCTGTCCCTGGATCCCTGGCAGTGTCCAAGGCCAGGTTGAACGGGGCTTGGAGCAAGCTGGGATGGTGGAAGATGTCCCTGGGTGGAACAAGTCAGTCTTTAAGTGCCTTCCCACCCAAACCAGTCAAGAACTTGATCCTGTACAGTCTGGACACAGCGGAAAACCAAGGCATGGACAATCCAAGCTTTGGCAGGAGCAGGCATCCTTTGATCCCTTGCAGGGAGAGTGTTCCTGCCTGGAAGCCCAGGAAGATAAAAAGTGCTCTGTCATGGAGCTGAGTTTGGTGTTTCACCTCCTGTTCTCAGCTGGGAGATCACTGCTCCGACATCAGCTGTGATCATGGATTGAAACCATGAGCGCTTCGGAGGAGTTAAGCAGCTTGTCACCAGAGCACTGTGTCAGCCCTCTGCAAAGCAGAGTGACCTACTTTCTTGCCTTTTTTATTCAAATTGCTGGACCAAGCCTTGTAATCAGATAATATGTGCTTGATGAGTGTTGAATTCCATTAGCTGCTCCATAATAACTGTGTTAGAGGTCAGTAATCTTGTAAATTTCTGACTTGACACCATTTGTGTTATAGCATTACCAGTAAATATTTCTAATTAAAATTCTTTTAACAGTGTGTGAAATCTTCTTTCATTCTCAGAACTCTTGTCTAAACTGTCACATCAAAACGAATTGGGCCCACCCATCCATTTTATTGTAGCCTGTGAATGGGCTTCATCTCCTGATGTAGAAAATGTGAAGGATAAAGATGGCAAGCATTTACTTTGGGAAAATATGAGGATTATTTTTGACCACATGAAAAAATATGATCTTCATTCATCTCTTTATTGGGGTACAGTATGATGTGCTGCATAAAAAAAGATATGAGACACCCTAAATCGCTGCTGGAGAGGTTTTGGTGTCTCTTCCTCCTTAAGGAGGTGCACACATCAATTCTTTGATCAAAGTAAAGTAATCATGGACCTCATAACAGCAGCCATTTCATCATCTGAAAGACACAATAACCCAGGACGTGGTTTCCTTTCCAGGTTGGAGAACGGAATAATTTTAGGGGGCTTTTAAAAGAAATCTTATTAATTTAAAGACAGCATTAATCTTTGCCACAGCTGAGACATGCTTTTATAAACCAGTTACATTCCTGCAATAAAGTTCTAAAAGATAGGATAAGAAGTTTTTCTGCCATTTATTAAACTGCCTGAAAGGGTTACAAGTTGCTTATCTCTTTGCTCTGTTTTCAGACTGAACTGCTTGACCTCTCCACAGTGGATGTAATCTTGATCTCCAACTATCACTGCATGATGGCCCTGCCCTACATCACAGAGCACACAGGATTCACTGGAACAGTTTATGCCACCGAGCCCACTGTTCAAATTGGGAGGTAAAGAACCCCTTCATATTCCCTGCTCCTCTTTCATTGCTGCTGAGCAGAAGGTGTACGGGACAGTGTGGGGAGAGGAACGGTGTCTAATGTTCCCAAGAGGCTTTCAGGGAGGAGCTGAACCCCAGCCAAGTCCTTAGTGCTACAAATGTGTTAACTCCATGTTTCCCAACCGCTGGATCCATCAACGTTTCCAGCAGGTGCTTTGTGTTGAGTCCAGGCCATAGATGTGGGACAGTGGAATTTGAGTGGGCTGGGACGCCTCAGTAATTGCCGTATAGGCAACTTGAGACCTTCAAAAACTGTGTATCAAAGAGCTCTCCTGCTCTTCTCTCTTCCCCTTGACCAAAAGGAGTCTTCCCAGTCAGAAGACTGGACTTGCTCCCCACAGAAGCTGTGGCTGCCCAGTCCCTGGAAGTGTTCAAGGCCAGGTTGGATGGGACTCAGAGCAACCAGGTCTGGAGGAAGGTGTCCCTGCCCATGGCAGGGGTTGGAACTAAATGATCCTCAAGGTCCCTTCCAACCCAAACCATTCTAGGATTTTACTATTCCATACAATCACACTTCCTTCCACTCCATGGAAAGGAATTCAAGCTGACCTCACCTGAAATGACAGCTGAACTACGTGAGCTCTGAACTCCAGGCAGAAGCACTATGAAAAATGGCAGAAATAGGAGACTGAGGTAGAAAAAGACATGGCAATGCAGTCAAAGCCAGAATAATCATCAAACTTGCCAGTCTATTCCTACAGAATTGTCTTGTTGATTGGATGGGTCAGCACCAAACGCTGCAGGTTTGGTGAGGCCTAAGTGGCACTGAGCTCTGTTCCTCTCTCCTGCAGAGCTGCCACATTCAGTAATTAGGAGCCAGATTAGGCCCTCCTATGTGGACTACTCTCTAAGCACTTTAGGGCAGGAATCTTTGTCCACTGAAGGTCCTGTGCAAACTTCCCATGCCAGAGTAATTCCCCCATTGTGTGAGAACAAACAGAAACTGAAGGCCCTTGTAGGTGAAAGGAATTGTGTAAATATGAACGAGCAGTAGACCTCTGGGCTTTGCTGGTGCAGAGTTGGAGATAACAAGCACAGTCTTGTGGGAGAGTGCACTGGTGTGGTTCTCCCTGTCCCAAATCATTCCAGATGCTGTCCTTCTGCTCCAAACCACAGGGGAAAGCCTGCTCACAATCCCAAACGCTGTTTAGTTTTGGGCAGGGTGATCTGCAGTGACAATTTCTAACGCTTGACACCTTTTCCTGTCTCAAATACGCGCTGGCAGATGTGGAGAGTTCACTCTGACAGCATGCTTGGTTTCCCTAAGTGATAAACAGGCATCAGCTGAGGAGCTTTTGGTGTGTGTTTTGTCTCATTTGACATATCACAAGCAGTCAGTAATGAAGGAATTATCTTGCACTTTCCAAATGGCCCATAACCCAGTGGGCCACATCCTCCTCTGTTGCAAGCAGATGGAATTGGAAACACTCCGTGGAGAAACAGGGGCACTGCTGGAAATGGCCTCTGTGGGAAGAACCCCTCCGTGTGTTACAGCTTCTCTGGCATTTTGGAAAGATTTGGGCCGAAGTTCTGTCCTGTGTGAGAGGAGGCAGCGCTAATTTAGGTTTGATTTCTGTTTTCAGGCTCCTCATGGAAGAGCTGGTGAATTCCATTGAACGCGTGCCAAAGGCTCAGTCTGCCTCCATGTGGAAGAACAAGGAGGTGCAAAGGTAAGGAACAAGTCCCAGGGAAGGTGATTGTCCCAGAGCACCAGAGTTTGGGAGTCACTCTGAGGATGGCTCAGCTCCCACCACTTGATTGAGATTTGCTGCGGTGACTCCTTGGGTCCATTCTTTCTTTAATCATTTTTGAGCATTGTTGGTTTTCCAACCTCATAAATTCTTGGAGGAAGACTTGGTAACAGCAAAGCCTCCCCTGATCTCCCCTCACACAGTTCAGCTCCATGATGATAGATAAAACCAGCAGAACTGGGTATTAACAGCATAAAAAGTTGGTGAAATGAACAGGCTATTTAAATTTAATGATACTGCATTGGTGTAATTTAAATTTAAATGGTATTTACATTCATGTTTGCTGACATACTAAGAAAGTCAAGACAGCTGTTGGAGGTCACTGGTGTTGCCTTTCTTCCCATCTTCTTTTACACCTGAACAGCAGAGGTGGGCTTTTTGGCTTTCCAAAGCTGAAAAACAAATCAAAATCTGAATAAAATGGTTCTTTGGAAGCACCATGTCCATTATTCAGGCCATATACCCAAACAAGATGCTCAGAGTTTTGAGAGCCTATGGAACCTAAAAATTATCCATACAGTTTACTAATTGCAGCTGCTGCTTTCCTTGGGAATAAAAACAATTTTAGGTGCACAGCATGTTCCTTGGAAGAGACAGTTTTGGTTTTAGCACATTTTAAAGATAGGGTTGGTTGATTAAAAAGTTATTTTTAAAAGCTGCTTTGTGCATTTTTAATTGCTCTCCCATTTTATACTCCTAATTCTTAAGATGGCTTGATTTAGAAGTTTCCTAAAAGTGAATTACTTCTTACATTAGAAGACTAGTCTCGATATTTTCAAACACACGGAGCAAAAATTAAAAATCCAAATCACCGTGGTTTTAGCTGTAGGTTGTGTTCCCCTGCTGAATTGAGGAGCGGTCTTGGAACTGTCACTCTTCTGAAGAAGACAAGCAGATGTCAACTCGGATGTGAAGCAAAACTAAATTCACTAAAGTTCAGCAGGATTTTCAGAATAGTGAGGGGTTTTTTTATATTTTGGGGTCCACTGCCCGGCCCAGAGCCACTGCTGAAGCTCCCAGTGTGTGGAGAGAGAGGACTGGAGCCGTTATTCCTGTCACACCAGGCGTGTTTTGTATGCATGGTTTAAAGGAGAATCGTATATCTTGCTGCTCATATAATGTCACTTTCCTGGTGGTCATATTTTAGGAAAAGTGCTGCCTGGCACTTTGCATGCCGCAGATTATTCCAGAGGAGAGCACAGAGAGGGAATCTTTGTTCTGATTCAGCTGCTGTAGAAGACTGGAGCCCTTTTTACCTTGCAGGGGTATTTAAAATAAATGTTTCTCTCCCCTCTTGCTGGGGATGTCCCCCAAAATTCGTAGTTCCATCCTGTAGCTGCTGTTAAGGGGTAGCAGGGAGGTGGGAGCTACTAAACAGCTGTTTAATAACATAAATTTGTGTATAATAAACTCAGCTGGTATGAACCAATGTTGCCTTTGAGCTGGAACAAGGGGACAAATGTGAACTCCTCCTCCACCTCTGCCCCACCTGTGCCCTGAGTTTCCCCCTTCACCTCCCCGTGCATCTGTAAAACAGAGCTCCCATCCAGCACAGAGGGCACACAGGGACTTTAATTAATGTTTGCAAAGTGTTTTGAGATGCCTTGGTGACAAGTGTCATGCAGGCATGAATGGAACTGATTATTAGAGCAAAACATTCACTGATCCCCAAATTAGCACCTGGCTAATGGCACATGCAGGCTTGGACTGACATCCGTTACTTAAGAAAATGTGATCTTGATGAATTGAGGTGGTTTTTTTTCCTACTTGGCTGTTGCTAGAACAGAATACTTATTACTTCTGAGTCTAACTTTTAATTTTTCAGGCTGATCAATCCCCATTACTGCTTTACAGTTCAGCTAGTTCTACTCCAAACAGTTAGTATAAAACACAAAGTATCATCATCTTCATTAGATAAAGCACTGGGGCATTTTAAATGCAAACACTGTGTAAAATATAATAAGTTCATTATAGCGGTTTACATTTTTCCATTATCAGATCCAGTCTGAACTAATTGCTCAGCCAGTTTTATTGCCACTGGGTTTTATTTCAAGTGAGCAGTCTCATGGAAGCTCTGCAGATGTCAGCCAGGATATCTTTCACACCGATTGGGATTCAGGGGCTAAAGAGAAGGTTTGCCTTATGAAAGGCACTTTGTTGACTTCTTGTTTGATGTTTCCTTTATCTTTTAAAGTGTTTGAAACAGGCTGTTTCCTGAGGCTGAGCAGGGCACGAGGGAGGCTGTGGTCTGGTGTAGTTTGGTGCTGCCATCCTCCTCTCCCTTTAAACAATCTTGGGATTTTATGTCATACATTAAATGTCACCCTTTGCATTGACCAGGAGGAGACTGGTGCCGCTGGTCTCTGCCAGGGATCAGAATATTTTCAGTGTAGCCACAGTCAAGGCTAAGAGAAACTTCCTTCAGTCACCAAGGACAATTCCCCACTTTCTCCATTACCTGGAGAAATATTTTCCTCTTCCCAGAAGAGAAGCTCCTGAAAGCATCCAACACTAAATGCTTCTTCGGGTAGGTTAAAGGCTTTTACAGGCAATTTGCTTCAGTGCAGTGGTGGACAACTCTCCACATCGTGTGGCCTTTTGTTGCTTACGACTTCCCAAAAAAGACCTTGAAGGCTTTGTTTGTTTCCTGAAGCACGGGGTGCTTTCAGCCAGCATGTGCTGGAATTACAGTTATCGTTCTGGACATGTGCTGTGCTCTTGGCAAGAGCTGCCCTTAATCCTTTCTTCAGTATCTTAAATTATGGAGGAGTTCACTGACCTAGTAGATATAACAATAAATTAAATTCCTTTAAACAAATTGATCAAAGAAACTTGACCAATTTCCATAAATCTTTGGAAATTGGTTTGAATTAGCCTTTGATTTAGCATTGGTTTAATATACAAAAAAAAAAAAAAAAAAAAAAAAAAAAATCCTATTCTTCTTACACATTTGGCAGCTGTGCTGCTTCCTGCTTCGGTTCATGTTGCTAAGGAAGATTTATTTCCCAGAAGTTCCCATCCCTCTTGCAGCCTGTGACATTATAGTTCACTTCTTCCCTTGACAACGCCGGCCAGCTGACTTGCAATGTCTGTGAGGAGCAGAATGGATGGATCTTACTTTGGTGTAAAACATCTTAAATACTTCCGTGGAGGGGATTTCGAGGAGCTCTGCAGCGTCAGCTCGTGTATCCCTGCCAGGGCACTCGGAAGGGAAGGGGGATTGGAGGCAGGGAAGCAGGGACACGTGCTCTTGGAAGAGACCAGTGGCAGAAATCAGGGCAGAGCCATCCCTGCTCATGCTGTGGTAACTGTACTTTAATCACCAGATTGTTTCAGATTATCAGGGTATTATTCAGATTATTATGATAGGAAAAGTAGACACTGATCCAAGATCCCTGTGCTGGAGTTGCATTTCATGTTGACATCTCAGATCAGCCAGCACTTTTAATCAATGGTGAAAATACCACAAGAGTTGTGATCACAGCTTGATCACAGCTGCTGCTTTGATGCCAGGGCTGGACAGAGCAGCAACAAAGAGAGCTGGAGAAGAGCAATGCTCAGGGTGAGGCGGATGGGGAAGCATGGCTCTGCTCCTCACTTTGAAGCACCAAGCATGCTGAAAATATGAATTGAAAAGGGTAAAAAATCAAAGATCTGGAGAACATAAATGGTTGCAGAGGCTGGTCCAGCACCAGCTGTTGTTCTGGATCCCCACAGAACGTCCCGCTGGTGTTCGCAGGTTGCTGCCGGCCCCGCTGAAGGACGCGGTGGAGGTGTCCATGTGGAGGAAGTGCTACACCATGCCGGAGGTGAACGCAGCCCTCAGCAAGATCCAGCTGGTGGGCTATTCCCAGAAAATCGTGAGTACCTGGACAGCTGCCCTCAGGGCAACACCAACAACCCTTCCCCGGCTTTGTCCCCTCTAGATCCTGTGTTGGATCTAGTTAGCCTGGCCTAGGCAAGCAAGACAGGATTACACAGACTGCCCCTCAGTCTGCCTCCTAGGAAGGGCTCCTGTTTGGTGAAATCAGGGAATATCCATTTATTTCTTCCCTTCCTTGGGGAGGCCAATTTTAAGGCGGCGTGCCCTCAAATTTGGAGCTGATGGCTGGCCCGCTGAGAGCTGGGAGGATGCAAGGAGTGAATGTATCCTCTCCGTCTCTAAGCCACATCCCCTTCCCAGCTCCCCTGTCTCACTTCTGGGAATCTTTTGAGTGCTTTAGCCTCCACTTTGTTTCATACTGTAAATTAGGGATTGTAAACAAAACCTAATGGTTCAATGTGAACTTCAGAATCTCCTTTCCCAGGGCTCCCAGCTAACAGTTATTGTCTGTAATGCTGTTGACTATAATCCAGTGTAGTTTCTAGAATGAACTGAACCAACAATTCCATGGTCTGCAGATCCCATATGGATTGCAGGCAGCATGTTGGCCATGATCCCTGCTCTTGTTTGGGCTGTGATAACTGGTTTTGCTGCTCAGAGGCCATGAAAAATAAAAATATGGGTTAAAGTAAGTTGTGACTCCTCATTAGCTATGGATTGTTACAGTTCATTTTTGACTGTCCTCATAGTGTGGATGCATCTCCCCTTATTTTAGATCTGTCCATCTGAGCCAATCATTCTTTTATAGTTACTGGGAAGAAAAACCTATATTTTTTCTCTTCCCAAAGCTAACTTTTCGAATAATCAAACTTTACAGCCTTGGCTTACACACTCTGAGGAATGACAGCTCCCCACTTTGTTTTTCAAGGCATCCAAATATGTATTGAAATACTAGAAAAATCCTTAGTATTGCATGAATCAGATGCTTGTTCTATTATTCAGTAAGCTGAAGGTGGATCACATTAGGGAGGTCTGTACATGACGGTTTATTTTCCCTTCTCCAAACAAATATTCCACATGCTTGGGTACAGATGAAGGAATACAATTCCTGATGACACCTGGGAAGGAGGCAACTGTCAGGTTGCTTACACTGAAACTAAAATGTGGATTGAGTTTGTAGGGTGTTGTTGCTAAATCACCAGCAGGTAGCGTTGAAAAAGAAATAAAGTTAGAAGGCAAGTGAGTTTGAGGTTAAGTTTGTTTTCCACATTAAATTTGCAACCCAAGCATAGTTTTATATCAATATAGAAGTACTTGTCCTTCCTTCTCTCCTGCTGGCCAATACCAATTTAATTTGACTAAAGGAGAATGGAGTCTTCAAAGATGTCAAGCTCCCACAAACTTCTTCAATACAGCAGAGGCAGGCAGAGGATCAAGACCCTTGTTGATTCCTTCATTTTGAGGTATTGTTCAGTGTGAACTCAGATGCCATAAAATTCACGTGGAGGAGAGACTTTATGGAGGCCCTGCCTCAGGAAAAGCTTTTCCTCAGTGTGTGTCCTGCTAGACGTGGGTGGGTAAAACCAGCAGATGTAATTCCCAGCAGAACAGCTTCACAAAGGCTTTGAGCAGCAGAACTGCATTTGAAATTCCCATCCCAGATGATAAAATGACCTGTCCTGACTTCTTTTGGGGCTCTCTCAAGTTCATGTCTCTCACTGTGTGTTTCAGGAGCTGTTTGGTGCTGTGCAGGTCACCCCTCTGAGCTCAGGCTACGCTCTCGGGAGTTCCAACTGGATTATCCAGTCACACTATGAAAAGGTTTCTTATGTTTCAGGATCTTCTCTGCTTACAACACACCCTCAGGTACAGCCCCTGACTTTTCTTAGTCTTTAGGAGGAGCTTTTGCTCAAAAAAGAGAGGTTATTCCAGCTGGGATCAGGTTTAGGTTAGAGGCCATACTAAGGTAACTGCATTATCAGTGCCTGCACTTAATGGGCATTGATAAGACATAGCCTGACAAATGACAGGTATCAATCGTTATGGGGGAAAGATAACTAAAATCCTTTGTTATTGGTGATTTGATGTTCACTTAAAACTGTGGAATTGTCTTTCACTCTAAAGAGGAAATTTTCAATAGAATTAAATGAAAGAGCATTAGTGACTTTTTTAAAAAAATCCATATTTGACTGAAGAATCTTCACAGACAGTTCACAGACTGCTTTATATCACTTCTGAAACATCCTTCCTTAGGAGGAATGATAGCTTTGTGGCTGCCAACTTTTCCACCCTGCTCTGCTAAGGGCAAAGTCTTTATAGTGCTGCAGATGTAATTTCCAGTAAATTAATTCTCTCTAGATCCATAAATTCTTAGTGCAAAGAAAGGCTTGAAGTTTGCAGTGCCGTGCGCTTCAGAAGTTGTCAAAATAGTTAAAAGCATTATTGCAGGAGGTATTTAAAAATAATTTAGAAGACGTGTCGGGTTTTTGATCGGTAAGTGATTTCCCCCTAGGTGGGTGTCTGCTGGAGAGCTTTGCTTCTGAGCATCCCTCACTTAAAAGCTTGTTCTCAGCTGAGAAACTAGAGTAGATAAAATGCTCCTTAATAGTATGGCCATCCTTAGGTGCCCAGAATGTATCAGAGCCTCTAAATCCATGTTTCTCATCAGCCTCATTCCATCCTGGGCTGTGCTCCTAGAGAAGGAGCAGCAGTATTTGACAACGTGTGAATGGAATATTTCTGTGAGGAGAAACGTTGCCCGGTTTGAAGTAATTTGGTAACTGAGAATGTTTTCTCCTCACTGACATGAAATGTGATTTAGTTTAGCAGGTCAGACTGGCCAGGCTTCATCATTTTCCAAAGGGGAACGTTTCTCTGGAAGCTTCTGGTAAAAATCTCTGCTTTGAAGGAAATTAAGTGCCAGTGGCAGGGAATGGTCTGAGTGAGCTGCTCATGGGCACATCTTTAGAAGGAATAGTTTAAGAGATCGTTAAAATCACATTCAGTTTGTACTTTCCTTGTTATTTTCCACATCACAGATGTTACCCCATATCGTCATTGTCTTGCATTAGCTTCCAGATGCTTTTTGAAGACAATGGATAGTTTTTGTCCTGGGGTTCGTCCGTTTGAGCACCAGCACAGGCTGTTACAATCTGGTGTTTCTGTATGTGGGTTTTGGGAGCTTCCAACCACCTCTTCATCATCTCTTAGATGTTTGACAGACAATATGTAATGATAACAATGTCTCGAGCGGCACAGAGTCAGAGTTGTGAGCAAGAATTCATTTCTTCCTCAGAGAGTGAAAAGTTGTTTTCTGTCTTGGTTCTCCATAGGATCATGATGAGAAGTTCATAATGAAATTCCCATTTTTTTTAGCAGGATGTGAAAACAGTCACTGCACTTTGTTTTTAAAAAGGATATATTTTGAACATATCCAGAGCTGCTTTTCCAGAGAATTGGGATTTAGGCCTGGCACCATTGACTGTTCCCTATTCTTCTGGCAGATGGTTTCCATTGAAATTTTGCCTCCCCCTCTCCTGAGGCTGGAATTGACACTGTTGCCACTGAAGTGGAGAACAGGAGTTGACAGCACAGGTTCAGACATGTCACTAAAAGCCTTTTAAGACATATTCTTTACATTAACCCACAAAAATCAATGCAGGCCCTCTCAGTGCAATGGCATCTGAAATTATGTGGATCTAATATGCCATAATCATTACGTACATTATCACAGGCAGATTCCATATTATTTTTTATTGCATTATTGGCATTTCATTTTCATGGACACACGGGAGACAGTCAAAGATTGTGATAAATCTCACGTGTCAGGTCTGATCCTACGAGGGGGTGCACAGTTTAAACTCCTGTCAGAGCTGATATGAAATTCCCCAGCCTGTTTAACAGAGCAGGGTCCTTCTCAACTGCTTTAGAATGGCTCTGGAGAGCTGTGAGCAGGAGAATTGACCTTACAGTGGTCTTGGAGGTTCAGCAGGGGAAATCTCTTCATCTGTCTCTTCTGGCAGAAATCTTTCCTGGTTGGTGAGACTGGAAAGAGTTGTATATTGAGAGTAAATAACCATAAAATACCACACAACTGCCAGCAGTTGATCACTTTTGTCTAATCAGTAGCTGTGGGAAGGGCATCCCAACCCAGTGAGGCTCAAAGTTACCTTTTCACCATCTGCAGAGAGAGAATTGGATTTTACCTTATCAAGATTGGATCATGCTACATTTTCAGTATCAAGAATATGTCTTTAGTGTCACACTGATGTCTAATTTCTGAATATCTACTTTCTGTTTGCTAATGCAGAGAAATGGGTTTGCATTTTCATTCTGCTATAACAAAATACCACTATAAAATGAGTTAGGTTTCCACAGATGGACGAGTATGAAGTGTAAAATGTTTGGTGACTATGGTGAGTATTACGCCCTGCCTGGAGAAAGTCTCCCATTCCTGATCTTATTTCCCTACTCTCTGTTCCAGCCCATGGACCAGGCTTCTCTTAAAAACAGCGACGTTCTCATCCTGACGGGGCTGACCCAGATCCCCACTGCCAACCCCGATGGAATGGTGGGGGAGTTCTGCAGCAACCTGGGTAGGTCACTGGGAGAAATCTCCTGCCTGTTTTATCATCTTATTCACGGCTTTGGGTGGGAAATAATTCTGAGATTCCAGGAACTGAATAAGTTGTCCAGCTATAGCTGCTGGCATAAAACTACCTGTTTAGATTTTACGATGTGCTCCCGATGTCATTAATGCAGTAAGTGCTTGGAGAGACACAAGTTGTACCTGAAATGTTTTGGAATGGAGCAGGTATAAAGAGATTTAATCATCTGCTGCTCCTGGTTTCCTAAGTGTGTCACTTGACTGCCAACAGGCTATGTGGATATTGTTGCCAGCTGAAATATTACCATTTCCTTCCTGTGTATCAGCCAGAGTAAAACCTTTACATGCTTTTTTATGACTTTCAGTTTTGAAAACAAGCACATCTGCTTCCCTTCTTACACCTGACTTTTAAATATATCAAAAGCAAACAGCACAATCTCTGTTAAAAAAAAAAAAAAAAAAGTCAAGATATATTTATAGACCCCCCAGAAATATAAAACCTAATCAGACGCTTTCACAGCTGGAAAAGCTGATAATTGCAAAGCTGTGATATCAGTGTGAATGGCAGCATTTTCCAGCCTGTTTGGAATGTCACATCCAGTGCTGTTCTCTCCTTTTCTCCCCTTCCCCCTGCTCGGTTCCTCTGTGCTCTCATCCTTCTTTCATCAAACCACTTTTCCATCTCTGTCCTGCTCTGTGTGTACTGTTCTTTTAACAGAGATCTTCCCTTTAATTTCAAATTCCCCACTTTTTATAAATAAAACGAAAAAGCTCCTGATAGGATGATCCTGACAAAGGTTACCAAAAGACATGACAAAACTAAATCAGACTAAATTCCTGGTCTGGTGGAATGGAACCCTGCCCGTGGCAGGGGGTTGGAACTGGATGATCCCTAACGTCCCTTCCAACCCACTCAATGATCCTAAATATCTGTTAATAGAGCACATTTTGGCATTTTGTAAGAATGATAATCATGGGTTTTACTAAAGATCCTCCCTGCCAACATCCTGGCTCCAAGAGGGACTGTGTGCAGATGCCTGAAGAAGAGCAGGAGAGCAGGATGACATTCTGGGATACTTTCCTCTCATGATTTTTAAGCCTTTTTATTTCAGGAATTTCCTGAATTAGATTGTGTAGTTAACGATGTCCAGTGGTTTTGTTCAGCCTCCCCTTGAAGCTGTGTTAACACCTGTGACTTTCCTTTCCTAAATGTGTGTTTTCACGTGTGTGTATTTCACCTGTGCTTTCATTGTTTTTAAACACTGTGAATTTTATTACCCTGTGAGCTGCGGCACATCAGCTCTGGTGACCTTGTTTTGGTAAATCCAGATGTGCTGCCCTTCTCTGTCCCCCCTGGACCTTCAGGGGGGTCACTGTCCCCCTGACAGACACAATCCCCTCCTCTCATGCTGAGTAAACAAGAGTGAGACTGTTAATTAAAATGCATTTACAAATTAAATTAAATTAGAGCTATAGTTGGGCCAGGGCGGAATCCAAAAGTTCACTGTGTGTAAATAAACATGTTACATGTGTCAGCACAGGTGGCTGTTTGCACAACTTGTTCTGCTTTACAGAAACATTCTGAGCTATTTTCAGGGCTTTGCAGGTCCTCCAGCCAATTTCTGTCTTGAATGCAGCAAACTCAGAGAAATGAAAAAAATCCTGAAAGACCAAAGGAAGATACATGTTTAAAATAATGCCTTTGTAAGAATCTGGAATTTGAGTGCTACTTGCCAAAAAACCAGCAATCTGAAGAAATTAAATAATTCTATATTAATGCTGTTTAGGGCTGTCTTTTTACATAACACCAGCTATATTTATCTACCCAACACCAGGAAAACAGAGAATCAGTTTTCTTTCAAATATGTAAAAAAGTCCAAAAGCAATGGATTACTGGGAAAAGCAACTGAGTAGGCAGGCTGAGCACAGTAGCTTTCATCTGTGTTTTCTGCCTTCCAAAATGGGAAGGGAGTGCACAAGCAGCTCAGAATACTCAAGGTAAAAAACTCTAAAGCAGAGAAAAATTCACCCAAAGTGTGTATGAGGAGCTACCAACATGCTTGTGAAGGAGGGATGTGAAGCACAGAAATGGAAGTGTGAAAATTCCACCTCCGTCTCTGTTTCCATCCCAACGCGAGGAGCTGCAGCCCCGATTCCCAGGATTCCCAAGGCACACACAATTTCCTCCCCACACTGTCCCACCTCCAGCTTCCTCTCAGTTTACCCCAAGCCCCTTTTTTTCCCCTGCTCAGCGCTGCAGCCCCAGCACTCTGCAGCTCAAGGAGAGCAGTTTTATTTCCACATTGCCTTGGGCACCAGCAGCAAAGCTGCCAGGCTGTCTGTGGGGAGAGTTGGTGATATTTTGTGTCAGTGTGAGGCTGTGTGTGTTTATAGAGAGCAGAAAAGAGCACAGTTTGCTTTTTAGGTGCCAACTCGACCTTGTGGCAGCAGCTGTTGGGAAAGCGAGGATCTCTTTGTGAGTTGTAAATTGAACAACTTGTTATGGAGCTGCTGAAGGAGACTAAATTTGAAATGCCAAGATTATTATACAACTTTTATCAGGAGAGAGCATCCGTCAGTCACCAAGATAAATTGGGCTTTGAACAACTTTCAGATAGATGTGTCCTCTTACTGACAGCTCTGAAAAGCTGTTGCAGGGCTGCAGAGAGCCAGACTGGACCTGCTGCTTGTGTTTCCACCCCTGTTTTGCAGAGGCTGGGAGGTGATTCTTAACCCTTTGTGGATCCCTGGCCTGGTGGGCACCTGGCTGGAATCATTCTCCACTCCCTGGATTGTGATTTTATATCCATTATTGCTGACCAGCTCTGCAGTTTTACTGGGGACAGAAACTCAAGCTGACACCTCCTCCAAGACTTCACCCTCTCGATTTCCTCAGTGGCCCCAGGGATCTTGAACTTGGGCTTGTTCTCAGCAGAGAAGGTTTGAGGTTTCCAGGGAACCAGTGGCTGTGAGGAAGGGAGAGCTGGGAATTCAGGTTTGGCATGGGCCAGGTTTTGGTAGGGCTACAGGGGTGGTTTCTGTGAGGGGTCTCCAGAAGTTTCCCCCATCCCTGCTGGCTCCAGGATGGACCCACTGCTGGCCAAGGCCAAGCCCATCAGAGGTGGCAGCACTTCTGGGATAACAGAGTGAAGAGAGGGGAAAGAAGGTACTGTGCAGGAGTAATTGCAGCCAGGGAAGAGGAGAGCAAGGAAGACCCCTGCAGACCCCCAGGGCAGTGAGGAAGAAGAGGCAGGAGCTGCTTCAGGCACCAAAGCTGAGATTCCCAGCCCAGGGAGCATCCCAGGGTGAGGCAGCTGTGTCCCTGCAGCCTGTGGGGGTCCAGGGGGGAGCAGAAATCCATCTGCAGCCCCTGGAGACCCCACACTGGAGCAGGGGATGCCTGAAGGAGGCTGTGACCCCATAGAAACCCCACACTGGAGCAGAGGATGCCTGAAGGAGGCTGTGACCCCATGGGGAACCCACACTGGAGCAGGGGATGCCTGAAGGAGGCTGTGATTCCATAGAAACCCCACACTGGAGCAGAGGATGCCTGAAGGAGGCTGTGACTCCATGGGGACCCCACACTGGAGCAGAGGATGCCTGAAGGAGGCTGTGACTCCATGGGGACCCCACACTGGAGCAGGGGATGCCAGAAGGAGGCTGTGACTCCATGGAGACCCCACACTGGAGCAGAGGATGCCTGAAGGAGGCTGTGACCCTGTGGGGAACCCACACTGGAGCAGGGTCCTGCCCGGGCCTGTGCCCTGTAGAGAGAGGTTTTGTCCATGATGCTGATTAGTCATTGATCTCTCCCTGGTTTTAACACTCCCCACAAGCTTTTTGTTACATTTTCTCCCCTGCCCAGCTGTGTGATTGAGCAGCTTTGGTGGGCACCCAGCCTCCAACCTCAAAGCACCACAAAGGAATGGAGCTCACGCTTTTTGTGGCCTGATACATTCTTTAACCTCTATTCTGCATCCCATTCCTGCTGCAGTGGGTGTAGGTACTTTGCTTTCCTCTGGAGAATTTTTGGGTGTGTGATGTCTCAGTGTAAATTCAGGTCCTGGAGCCAGAGCCTCAACTTCCACCTCCAGATGGCTTTGAAAATGTTGTTCTTAACCTCCTCGTTGCTCTCTTCGCATCCTGTTTACAGCTGGGATAGTTTAGATTTGCCCATGTGAGGGGGATAATGTCACACATCGCTGGGATGTTTGGGAACATCTCGAATTCTGGACAAACGTGATCTACTGCCGTTCACCTCCACAAATATTTGGATGGTATAGTTTGCATATGGCCTGGAGAAATAAATCCCCTACCCTGCAGTTGTATTCTAAGTGATAAACAAGGGGCCTTTGATCAGCAGTTGTTGATAGCACTGTGTCAGAGGCACCGACTGCTACAAGGAGTAAAACAACCACAAATGCACGTGAAAAATCCTGCTAGGCTGTGCATCTCCCTGAACTCCATAAAACTTAAACATCCATCCAGAAGAATCTTCTGCGAGGAAGATTCTGTCCCATCAGGGACAAAAACACCCTTAAAGTGCTAAATGCCTATCCCAACGAAGCTCAGCAAGAAACTGAAGTCAAGGAAGGGATTTGGGAGGGGGATGCAATATTTGTATTTTGAGGCTCTTCCACGGCTTTTCGCGGAATGCTTGGTGCATTTTGTAACTGCTGCTGCACTGGAGTTAACAGCAGTGGATGGTTCTACCCCACAACCACGGGTGAAATTGCTCACTGAGCTGAACAAAGTATTTCTCCTCTCCCAGAAGGCGCAGTGTTTTTGTAATTCATTCTGCCAAAAGAACACGATGTTTGCTCTGCTTGCTTTTGCTGTTGTGCTCAGATCTGTCTCAATTACAGAGTAAACCTGTATTTCCTTCTTCTCCTCATTTTTTATCTATCCCCCTGCTGTCTGCAAGTTTTAAATTGTTCTTGTTATACAGAGAGGACAGAAATATTTAGAGTTTTTAAAAAGGACAAACATTCCATCACCCATTTCTGGCTCTGAGTGCTGTTTGAAATAACCACACCTTCGGCTTTTAACCTGAGATCCAAGCCC
Organism: Hirundo rustica; assembly: GCF_015227805.2. Classification (NCBI taxonomy): domain Eukaryota; kingdom Metazoa; phylum Chordata; class Aves; order Passeriformes; family Hirundinidae; genus Hirundo; species Hirundo rustica. The sequence goes on from NC_053452.1 coordinate 115,323,770, forward strand.
TGAACAGCTCACCATGTGCAGTGCTTTTGGCTGAGAGATGGAGCAGGGTTTATTTTGATGCCGAGGTGGTTTGTGTCACTCTTTTATCCTCCTGTGCCAGTGCACGGCTGCCCTCTCCTGTCAGGAGTTTCCCGTGTGCTCAGGCTGTCCTGTGTCCCCAGCTAAAGGAGGAGAATGGCTCCACTGAGCCTGGAGAAGGCAGGAAATGAATGTATCTAATGACCAGAGGTTTTCTTCCCGACTCACGTGCATAATGCCTTGTGCTAATTCATGCAAAAGCTGCTTTTTGTATAAGAATCGGATGAAAGGAATTGATGAAAAGTTTAAATAGGAACCCAGCGAATTGATTTCTCTCGTTGTCTCTCCCTTAGCGATGACTGTCCGGAATGGAGGCAATGTCCTGGTTCCCTGTTACCCCTCTGGAGTGATCTACGACCTGCTGGAGTGCCTCTATCAGTACATTGACTCTGCAGGACTCTCCAACGTCCCCTTTTATTTCATCTCACCTGTTGCCAACAGCTCCCTGGAGTTCTCCCAGATCTTTGCTGAGTGGTAGGTGTGCCAGGGCAGCCCCAAGTGCACCCTCAGCCGTGGGAAGAGGCAGGTGCAGGTTTTCTCTGCCTCACAGATTCTAAAATGCACCTGGTTAGGATTGTGAACACGTTCCTGGAGTCACCAGGGAGGGTGTGTGTGTGTGTAAGGAAGTCTTCTATAATTAGGGAAGGATCGTTTCCTATAGAATGTGCAAACTCAATCTCTGCTTTTTGGTGCTTACCCTAATGAGTAAATTACGTTCCTGACTTGAGTGAGTTTTAGCTGTGCTTGTTTGCAAGTCTTATCCCCCCCTCAAGTTCTACCATGAAGTCCCTGGCTAAGCAAAATAGAGTTTTCAGGTTTAATTTTGCTGAGCCATGGCAAGAAAAATCCAAGAGTGTCCTGGGCTGCGTGAGGCAGAGCAGAGCCAGCAGGTCAGGAGAGGAGATCCTGCTCTGCTCAGCACTGCTGAGGCCACATGGACGGTCTTCTATGTGGTTCTGGTCTCCCCAGTAGCAGAAGGATGTGGGATTTCTGGAATGAGGCCAGCACAGGGCCATGGATATGAGGGGGGGCTGAGGGAGCTGGGCCTCTCCAGCCCGGACAAGAGCAGAAGGCTCAGGGGGATCTTAGAAACACCTGATAGGAAGGGGCTCAGTCTCTTCAGCAGGGCCCTCTGGAAGAACAAATTAATATCCATTAAATTCCATTGGGGTAGGGGATTTAACTTGCCAGAGGGCAGGGTTAGATGGGATATTGGGAAGAAATTCTTCCCTGTGAGGATGGTGAGGCCCTGGCACAGGCTGCCCAGGGAAGCTGTGGCTGCTCCACCCCTGGAAGTGTCCAAGGCCAGGTTGGGTGGGGCTTGGAGCAACCTGGGATGGTGGAAGGCATCCCTGCCCATGGCAGGGGGCTGGAACTGGATGATCTTTCAGATCCCTTCCAACCCAAACCATTCCTTGATTCTGTGGTTCTGTGAAACACTGCAGTCTCTGTGCAGAGAGGTTATGGAGACATCAAAATCCAACTGGACACAGGCCTGGATGATCTGCTCTGCTGAGAGTGCTTGAGCAGGGCTTGGATTTTGTGATCTCAGATTCCTCCCAACCTCAACCATTCTGTGATTCTGAGCCCTGGAAAGGAGAACCCAACCACTTGGAACTCTTCCCGAATTCTTACCAATGGAGACATGCTGTAGAATATTAAGTACAATAAGGCAGCTCTTCTCTTCTTCCTCTCCAGATTTTGGAGTTCAGGAAAGAAAAGCCATGTCCTGGAAGTCTTGTGGGAATTAATCCCTCAGGAGAATTGTAAAGAGGATTGAAATCTGGTGGATATACATGGAAATGGAGGCAAAGGTTGAACATCTGTAAAACAGGGATTTGGCTTCAGAGCTGTGGTTGATATTCAGAGATTCAAGCCTTTAATTCTACCCTCTACTCAGCTAGAGGAAATGCCTTGCTCTTAGTATCCCTTAGATGTAATCAAAATTAGTTTGACCAAGGCTCATTTCTTTTTAACAAAGTCCAAGTATGAGCCAGGCAGCGTTTCCCAGAAAAGCCACCAGCACTGTGTCACTGCAGATCATTGTAACGTCACCCAGACCTCTGACAAACAGCTTTTTTTAGCTGCTGTAATAGGATGAATCAGGAGTCTGGGTAGAGCTCATCAACAGCTCCCAATATCTCTTTTAAAGAGAAGTGATTGATGGAAAATGCCAGGTCACAGTGAGCCTCGGGCTGTGAGGAGAGGCAGTTTACCAACATTGAACTCCAATGATAAAATGCACAGGGGAATTGGATGAGAATGAGCAAAAGGACCAAGTCACTGCCGAGAAGTGGGACGAGGCAAGTGGGATTTTTCTGTTGACAGATGATTCGGCTTTGCAAAAGCTGAGATGTGGATGAGGCACCGTTGTGGATGCTGAGTTACAGATTTGTCTTGAGCAGCAGAGGAGCTCTGCTCCAGTGTGTACAGAGTTACCTTCAGCTGCCTTGCACCTTGTCTGTGTGACCCTGCTGTGGCTGAGGTGATGTGTCCTGTAGGTGTGGGTCCTCCAAGCAGAAACTCTGGCAGCCTCAGGGCAAATCGGTGATTTTGCGGCTGGTGCCTCAGATCCAAACCAGTTTTCTCCAGAAGTGTAACAGTAGATGGCAGCAGATGCTGCAGGATGTGCTGCACCTCTGACTCTGGCTGCTTTCCTTTTCTTTTAAAGGTTGTGTCATAACAAACAAACAAAGGTGTATCTTCCAGAACCTCCTTTTCCCCACGCTGAGGTGAGTTAACCATGGTCTTATTCACTTTCTGAATCACAGTCCACACAGTGTAGCTGTCTTTTTTTCTGATGAACCCTTCTGCAGCTATTTAAGTTTTGTTTAATTTTTCATAAAAGTGGGTTGGTTTGGTTTTTTTTTTTTTCCTTTGCTTTCTGTGATGAATTTGGGAGCGAGGGGGAGGAATGAGTGATGGTGTTCCCTAAACTCCAAAATTACCCTGTTTATTCCAGCCTATCACTTGCCCAGGCTGGCCTTGTTCACTCCTTCCCCCTCAGAAAGAGATCTGGTGTGGGATGTTTGCTCTCATCAACTGCAACCACGAGCATTCCCTTTGTCCAAGCAGTTTATTTCCAAGTCTGTGAAACTAAGAGCTTGTTATCAGAGACAGCTTAGTCATGCCAGCTCCTTCCTCCCTCCCTGAAGCAGGCACCATATCTGCTGCAGGAGGAATGGTGTCTTGAAAGAGAGATTTTATATCAAAATTTAAAGTTTGCAGCTCTGAGTGCTGTCAGTGGCAATTTTAAACGAAATCCTTGAGCATTGTAATGAAGCAAAGAGGAATGAGGCTCCTAAATTTGGAGGATTTCCCTGCAGCAAGATAAGAATTTGAGGGGAAGCTTTTGCCAAGCAGACATTAAATGTAACTGATGCCTTCAGAGTTACCTCACGTATCAGGACAGGAAATTCTCCCCTGGGAACAGGTAGGTTTCCTGCTGAAGTAAACAAGAGGCAGACTGGGAAAGGAAGAAACAGGACTGAGAATTTTAGCTAAATCCTCCTCCTGTGAGCCACTGAACCACCTGGGACATGCAGAAACCTGGCTCTTTTAGCTGCTGTGGTCCAGACTGTCTGATGAGATGTGCAGAGTGGCCATGGCAGGTTTAAGCCCAGAAATTCAATGCTTTTACAGACACTGGGTGTTTTTTTCCTCTGAGCTATCTCATCCAGGGACTTGTTCTGGAAATTGCCATTACCCATCATATCTATCATCTGTAGGTGCTTCAAAGGCGTTGTTAGAAGTAGGATCTGACCAGGGGCCCTCCTTCTTTCCAGATGCTTGAATGTGTTTCAAGCAGGATGTGCAGTGAATTATGTATAATCTGTTACCAAGAATAATGTGGACTGCAGGGCAAGCCACCTGTTCACCACTTATTTTATAACCAAAAAATTCATTCCCACTGATAAATCAATTCCAAATTCTCTGCGTACGAGGCTCTGCGGCCTTGCTACTGGCTGCTTTCTGGGGTGTCCTTGTCCATCCACAGTGTCATTGCATTCACTGGCAGCCCACATTCTGGTTTACAATATTCACTGGAACTGGCAGATTTAAGTGAAAACCCATCCAAAAATGAGAAGCCAAACATGCAGCTGTCAAAGACTGGATTAATTAACCCATCTTATACGATGAGTCTTTGTGTTTATAGAGTGATAACTCCGTCCTCTAATTCCTGGGACGTTTTATATTCTCCGGGGCCCTGTTGATTGTGAGATTTTGCCAAATTGTTGGAACAGCTTTGCAAGAACTGCCCTGTGCTTCATGTGTAGATCAGGGTAATTATGTAGGAAAGGCCTCCCAGCAGTGGATCCCAGCTCAGCTTCCCTGCACAGAGGGAGGAACGTGCCTGTTCCAGGTGCAGCGTAGGACATCCCATGGGGTGTCCCTGCCAGGACCCGGGTGCTCACACGTACCTTGGGCCCCTTGTTACATCTCCAAAATCTTACACCTGACACTGAATTTCATTCACACAGTGTGAAACATCCATAAAACCTCTCCCAGCACAATCCTGGGCCTCCACAACCCCCTCCCCACCCAGGCAGGAGCTTTGCTTACTGGCACTTCAGGGGATTTTTAATGAGTATCAGAAGCAGACAGTGAATGATGGTTTCTATCAGAGAGGTTGTTAGTGGAGAATTGCTTGGCTTTTTCAGAGTAATGCTAGGCTTGTGCAATGTAACCTGTGCTGAAATTGCCCATCATGAAAAGATGTGCTTAACTGCTCCGTTGTTGGAGGAAAATAGGGAATTACTCAGACATGCCTCTTACTTCTTAGGAAGCATTAATAACACGCCTGGCATGATACATCAGAGAGGGACAGGCCAGGAAATAAGCTTCTAATTATCCACAGAACAAACCCAGCCCAGCATGCTGCTGGTCCTGAAATTCGATGTTCCTGTTAGTTGTATAAACAGCAAGATTTGAAAACAAGGAAGGCAAAAAAAATCCCCCGAATCCTCGATGTTGTCCCTTGTAGCAACGAGTTCCAGCAGTGCCTGATGTGTAGTAGAACAGAATAATGCCTTCCTTTAATCAGCTGTGATTGTATTTGGCATTTCACTTAACGAAGCCTTTATTATTGCCACAGGAGGGTAAATAAAAGCATCTTCATTGTCTCTACAATTACTACTTTTATTTCTCCTCACTCTCTACACTCAGCTGTTTTGAAGCTTTTGCATTCTCTCAGCGTGGAAATTTTCGGTTTATGATTTATGTCGCGTGTTTTGAACTCGTTCCTTGTTCTGCTCCGCTGAATAAAACCAGACACGTGTTCAGCTCTGCAGAGAACCCAAAACATTTCTCCCTCCTTGTTTAATTCCACTTTAATGGAGCAGTAGATGTTCATCTTATCTCCTCCCACACAGTCCTGGTGCAGTTCTTGTGGTGGCAGTTTGCTTCCTAAAATCCAGTCTGAGTGAACAGGGAACACTTTCCCTCCGCTAGGAGCAAGGAGTGTGGGCTGAGGTGCTTCAGGTTTGTAGGGATGGATTTGAACATCAGCTCCTGCTAAAGTTAATAAAAATGGAGTGTCCAGGTTCTTGTTGAAGTCTCTCCTGCAGCCTTTTAGTGGTGCACTAACTAAAAGAGCTCCTTTTAAAGGTGTTTCTGAGGGAAGAGTTGCTCTGACTGCGAAGTCAAAAACCGCAGATGCCAAATATTTGTCAACACAGGCTGGCAAAGCAGGGGGTGGCTTTCACTTCCAAGCCCTTGCATCCATTATATCCAAGGATCAACTGTCTAAATAGACTGAGATTGAAGCTCCACAGTGCCTTGCTGAAATACTGTGGAGCATAAACCAGTAATTTGTTTAGCTTAGATTTGTTATTCAGGTATCCCAGAATACCAAATTTGGTGTCTTACCAAATTCCATGTGGGAATATCCCATCCCAGCACAGCCCCAGATGAGGAATTAGGGCTCTCCTTGATGATTTTAACAGGATCCATGGATTGCGTACTCTGCCCCATCCCTTTCGTGGAGGTGGAGGCTTTATGTTTATAAGGAATGGCTCAGTTGTTGTAGCTGAATTGTTCCTCTCCGTTCGATCTTTACATGGACAATTTCAGGCTCTAAAATAAGTGAATCCAGACTCCTCTAAATGTCTGCAACAATAAAATTTGAGAGGTAATTTGTATTGATCAGTATTTGCCAGTGGAGGGAGGATTTGGATTTACTGTGCTCTTATTAAGGATTCTGTTAGCAAGATCTAAGAGAAATGGCTGCAGAAACCCTTTTTTTCTGACTCAAAAAAGAGCCAGGGTGGGAGTAATATTGATTTTGTGGTCTTAAATACCAGCATTTGTCTTCTTCATCTTTGATTCCCTCCTCCATTTACCAGTTCCTGCATAGCACTTTTAAAGAAATACCTGGAACCAGGTGATTGTGGAGTATTATGGTTTGTTTTATAGAACTGTGTTATAAATATTATCATATAGGAGTTGGTGATCCATGGGGGTGCCTTCCAACTCTGGATATTCTGAGATGAAATTAGGCCTCTGTTAGTGTTGTTCTGATGAAGGGAGTGAGGGAGGTGAAGTAATAAATGCATCTCTCATTCCCTGATAGGAGCCACATCTGTTCCAAATTCTGGATACAGAGCACACGCACACACACGGAGTAAATGTCGGTGTATTTTGGCTCACTTCACCACAAAGGGTACACAAAGGCTCTGGAGATTTATCCTGTTTATAGCAGCAGTTGCTGACCCTGTAAATCAAGTCTGCAGCTTTAAAGGGAAGCACAGAACCATTTGGGATTTCAGAAAAACGCAGCTCTCGCTCTTGATTCAGTGCTTTACCAGCCCCTATCTCTTAAGCTTTCAGTCAATAGTGGTTCTTTCTGTAAAAAGATGCTTTTTGAATGTTGCTTGTGCTCTCCAGAAACCAGGCCCACTGTGGAAATCTTGGCTGGCTCAGTGCCAGGCATTGGGTTTGGCCCAGGCTGGAGGTCTGACTGTGGCACAGCAAAGGTTGACACACCCCATCTCATCTGGAGCTACAAAAAACCTGCACAAATCATTATGAACTCCGTCCCTTTAATGAGCTGGGAAATTTTGTTGGACCCATTTTGCAAGGTCAGCTCCGTATATTTTTGTGATTGGAAGAGACTTTACTGTAGACTCTAAAATCCACCAGCTGCTCTCTCACTGGAGTGGGTAGAATGTCTCTAAACTTGGTTTTGTAGCCTTTCACCCCTGCTCTGTCCACCTGTGAGAGGCAGGGATTGTGAGCTGAGCTCTGAAGCCTCACCAGACTGACCAGGAAAGATCTGGCAAGATAAAAAGAAAAGATGAAAAAGAAATCATCACCAACGAGCTCCTGAAAACTGGATTAGAGCTCCTGTGGCTCTTTACAAAGCAGTAGGAGGGGATTTGAAGCTTCCATAACTTTGAAGAAAATACAGCTTTTATGTTGCTGAGCAGTGAGCGTTTGTGGAGGTATGGCAGGGAAATGAGCTGTTCACTGCTTTCCACATCCAGTGCTGCTCTCACATCTTCCCAAAGATCTGAAAGCTGCAATGCAGATAAATATCATTTGAAGGAACCTGTGAAAGAAGATGCTGGAACAACAATTTGTGGTTTTCAGGGGTGTCTTAGATCAATGCTGGCTGTAGAAATGTCTTTCCCTGACCTAGCTGCCTGTCCCTGGAAAGGTTTTCCCCTGGAATGTTACATGTCCCGTTTAATGTTTGAAATAGAAATCATCTTCCTCTTCCAGTTTACCCAGTTGAAACTGCTTCTGCAATTTCAGTTTTGAGACTTTTGGCTTCTCTCAAAAACAAAAAAAAACAAAACAACCTAATGGAAAAAAACGGTTTTTGAGGCCATTTCCTGCAAGTTCATTTAAATGTCAGTATTTTATGGATTTAAATTTGTTTTACCCATTGTCTGCTAAACTGCAGCTTTTATTACTGAAGCTAAGTTTAGATTCTAAACCCTGCACTCCAGATGTGTTAATCAGAAATCTTTACCAGTATAATTGCAGAAATGTTTTTGAGATTCAGTGCCTGTCAACTGCCAGAGCAGTTATTGGGTGGGTTTTTTTCCAATTTCCCTCTTGAAGATTAAATAGGAACTAGCTATTACTTGTAAACTGCAGAAAATGTAGTCCAGCTTCTACTTCCTCCACGATTCAAGGGTCCACGTGGAAATGATCCATGTGCATGTACAGAATTGTGTAATAACCTTGAATTCTGAGGTGCTTTGTGGTGCACAAGTGGCTGAGAATTCTCAGTTTCTCTTCATTCCCATGCAGGCGCCTTAGATCAGCCATGGTGAAAAGTGACACAGGACAAGGGGAAATGGCCTTAAGCTGAAGTGGGGAAGGTTTAGATGAAATAATAGGGGGAAAATCTTCCCTGTGAGGGTGGGGAGGCCCTGGCACAGATTCCCAGAGAAGCTGTGGCAGCCCTTGGATCCCTGGAAGTGTCCAAGGCCAGGTTGGACAGGGCTTGGAACAACCTGGGATCATGGAAGGTGCTACTGCCCATGGCAGGAACAGGATGAACTTTAGGGTTCCTTCCCAACCCAAACCATTCCAGGATTCTATGATTTCTTGAACAGCCCAACCTCCTTTTAAAACTGGCTGACAAAGGGAGCCAGCCCCCTTCCCTCCCTCACACTCTTTGTCTCCATGGTTTTTCTCTCAGCTGTTCAATCTGTGATTTCATGTGTTAAATTCTTTGCTCTTTAAAACTGTATTTACAATTATTTTCATGCTGGAGATGGAAGCATATACCTGCCAAGGAAAAAAAACTTGCAAAATATTGCATGACAGTGCTTCACAGCCTGGTTACTAAATTGCTTTTTAAGTTGCGCCTTGTTTTGCAGATTAGAGAACAGTGGCAGGAGAAATAAAGCAAAACTCTTAGAAAAGTGCCTTGATAAATAAACTTCTCCATCTTAGTAAAGAAATCTGTTCCACCTGCAGAGCTGATTGCACTGTGTCTGCAAAACATCTTCTTGCTCTTAGTTCAAGTTTATTCCTGGTTTCAGAGATGGTTCAGGAAGGGAAAGTCGGTCTGTTCTTTTTCAGTGGATTCGACTTTGTGTGAACCCTTTAGACCAGGGAAGCTCAGCAACGTTCTGCTGGAGGCAAAAATGCCTGGCACTGCTGTGATGCAAGAAAAGGAGGCTAAACATGAGCCCAGAGCTCTCTGCAGACAGGGCAAATGGGAAAAAGGAGCTTGTTGTGAATTTGGCAGCTGAGCACTCGGCTCACTCCAGGGAACTGAAAGCAGGGAGTGTTTGCAGAGTTTCCTCGCTGTCACCATCCTGCTGCTACCACAGAAGTGAGAGCAAGGACTTGGAGGCCCCTGGCTCCATGCTCTGACTTCCTTTTCATAACATTTATGACAGTCATGACTACATTTGTTGGAAAAACCTAAGGGGTATTGAGGAGGGGACTCTCTGATGAGGTAAGGAATAAATTGTACAACATTTATGATCTCATGTAAATAACCACACTCGAGCACAGAGGCATGAAAAGTTGCACTGTCTGGATTTTTTGTTTTTCTTTCAGCTCATTCAGACAAACAAATTGAAACATTATCCCAGCATCCATGGAGACTTCAGCAATGACTTCAAGCAGCCCTGTGTTGTGTTCACTGGGCATCCCTCTCTCAGGTTTGGGGACGTGGTGCATTTCATGGAGCTGTGGGGAAAATCCAGCTTGAACACTGTTATATTCACGGGTAAGTAAAATGCTGATATCATTATCAAATTAACAGTTTGTGCAGTCTGGTTAAGCGTGGCCACATCCCTGGGACTTTACTCATTTGTTCTGGGACAGAAGTTTTTGACTTCAGTAGGAGCTTATCTAAATGAAGGCCCCAGGACTGGCTGCGGGGATAAATGTAATTATTGTGCCATTTGATTTCAGTGTTCCCCTGCAGAGCCAACCTTTGCCATGCAGAGTCCATTCCTGCCACGTCTGAGCAAAATCTTTGTCCTGCACAGCAGTAAAATGCCTACAGGAAATTAATTTTTGAATTAAAAGCAGCTGGCTGCAAGTTAAACCCAAGCAAGACCTAATGGATGCTGGTTAGAAAGGAGAAACACATCTTCTCCATATCCCAGTGGAACCACAGATCTTTCCTCATCCATTCTCCTGCATTTTCATCTTTCAGTGTTTCTAGAGAGGTTTCTGTCCTCTCTGCTGTCCCAGAAGTGTGCACCCCACACAGAGCTGGCACAGGGATCTGAGCTGTTCCTGCCTTTGGGCTGAGCTTTGTTCAGATGGTTTTTGGCTGGCAGACACATTTGTAGTTGAAGGTACAGCTCTGGCTCATTCCCCAGGGGAGCTGGTTCCTTTCTCAGTGCTCTACGGGTCTTTTAAGTTCCTCCACTTCTCTCCATCTGCTTCTAGTGCTGACCCTGATTAAAAATCCTTCAAGGCCTCCCCTGGAGCTGAGGTTCTCTGCAGGTGTATTTGTACCTGATGTGTCACCCAGCCAGAGCCCTGCAGCGGGCATTGTCCTGATCTGAGGAGGCAAAAATTAATCCTCTGGGTCCTTACTCCTGATTTTGTGTCTCAGGAGCTCTGGGATGGTGGGAGGTGTGCTCTGTATGACTTAGCCAGGTAAAAAAGGTGTGGATTTTTGGACAAAGTAATTAGAACTGGGGAGGAGAGCCCTGAGGAACAGATCAAACCTACTCCCACAGCAAGGGTAGGATGGAGTCCCACTGTTAAGTTTACTTTCCTCCAGTTTTTAGTGAATAGGAAAGCTGCTGGAAAGCACAAAACCTGAAGAAAAGAGGGCTGGGAAAGGGTTATTTCCTTCTTTCTTTTTTTAGCTGTAGACTCGAGGCTAGAGTCAAGCAAGTCCCTTTGACTCTCTCACAATATTGGCACCAGAAAGTGTGACAGTATCATGATACTGTTAGGCCAATTTGGGGATATTTATAGGGTATAATTAACCCTATTCAGCAGGAGGGGAGATATGAGGGGCTTCCTGCCGGGAACTTAAATCCAGGTGGTTTTTGTGCTGGGAAATGGTGCAAGGCACCACAGCACTGAAGGTACAGCTGCTGCAGTGCCCATCCCTCCCGACCTTTGAGGCAGTTCAGGAGACATGCCCTAATTAGAGTAATTGGGTAAAATCGCTAATGTGGATATGCATTGTCTTGAAAACAGTGAATCCCACTGCAGTCAGGACTTCAATTAAGGCAGAGAGTTCGCAGAGCCTTTGCTGGGGTGTGCATTCCATGAATCCCCAGGGAACCGGTGGCATTAATCACCTCGTGAATGTGCTGCCCGTGGTGGCAGGAACTGGCCTTTGATGGCAGGAACTCTTCCTCTGTGTGTTCTGTGAGGAGAGGCAATCGACCTTTCTGTGTGAGATCCTAATCCTTCAGTGAACTGAGGCAATCGAGCACTTCTGTCACAGCCTGGCCCTGGCAGGTTAAAGCATGGAAATGTCGCTCCTGACAGCCTGGGCGTGCAGCAGGTCACGGTCCTGGAGATTCATGCCCAGTTTGTATCCAGTATTCCCAGTTTGTACTTTGTGAGCTGCTTTAGTTGGGTGACCTTGGGGAGCACGGCGATTCCAGATGCTTGTGGTGGGTTTTTTTTCCTAAATTCTGTCTATCCATGGCTTTTGTGTCTCTCTGTGGGCACATCCACTGGGCAGGATGGTCCTACTGCCTCATGACTGTCTAGTCCTAGGCCTATTTCCTTCTGGTTGTCTCAGCTAGAACAAAACACAGAGTTTAGTGCTGGATTTGGCAGTTGGACTTGATGACCTTAGAGATTCTTTTTCCAGCCTAAATGATTCTGTCTGTAGAAATTCCTAGCAGATTAAATTCTCCTGTTCTTAGTACCAAGGAAAATCTGAAGCAGCTGCGCTGATGCCGCTGATTTCCATTATTTAATTACTTTTCTGGTTTAAGCTAAAATCTCGTGTGGATCTGAAAGAACCCCGGTGCATTGGAGCAGTGTGTGAGAGCAGATGATGTTGTAGCTTTTCCTGTGGAAAAACTCCTGGTTTCTGGTAATTAGAACCTTTAAACTCCAGACCATCCTGCATTGTTAATGAACACTGCTTGTTCAGTCCACAGGAACCAGTCAGTCTCCACCTTCCCAATCTGTAATGTGAAAAACAACAACAAGAATATAAATTAAAGCAGCCAGCAGCCAGGACCTGGCTGTGAGGGAGCTGTGGTGCTGCTCTGCTGGCTGGTGTCACCTGCAGACATCACTGCTGGAGCAGTATTGAGGAGATTATTGATTAAAAATATCGAATACCACTGAACCACAAAGAAATTCTAGGAGAAGACACGGTATAAAGAAGTCTCCTTTAAAAAGCAGCTCCCTGGGAGATGTTAAAACCAGCTCATGCACGTCAGTGCTGTACAGTGGAAGGTTTTATAACTCAGTGTCAGGCAGCAGTAAATCAGGAGTCTTGGGGGAAAAGCTAAAGACCTGTAATTCTGTCAGGAAAAGTCAATATGTGTCCTTGACAAGCACTTGCTGCCTCCACACAGGTGACTTTGGGATTTGGGGTGGTTTCAGCACACCAGTTCCTGTGTGTCACATGAGCTCCCCGTGAGCCTAGCTCAAGTTGTATTTTTAACGTTCTAAACCTCCCAAGTCCCGTGTTAGGATTCCTTCATTAGAATTTCTCCCTTTTCCAAGGCTCTCCTGTCCCTGTTAGGAGTTCACAGGGGCTTTGGACTGGATTTTAGATGGGACTCCTAGACCAAGACTCCATGTCTGTGCATTCCCTGAACCTGCTGATTCACAAATGCTGAGCAGGTGCTGCCTCAAATCTCTGTTGTGTCCTCCACAACCCCAGATGGGATGGGAAACCTCCTTTCTGTTAAGTTTTTAAAGCTATTTTTTACAATTTCACAGCACATCTCCAACAGAGAACTCCTGCCTGACTTAAGCTTTCTGTTTTCCCCTGATGCCTTTTAAAATGCTTTGTCATTTAACCCTAACTCATCCCTGATCATTCTTCAGCTACCAACTTTCTCAAAATAAATAATAATAAAATAATAATAATAAAGGAATATAATAATAGTAATAAAATTATAAGAATAGAAGAAGAATAGTAGCAATAATATAATAATAGGAATAATGTTCCTGGTTTTAAATTTCTATTCATTGCTATCAAACTTCACTGACATAAAATGCCATTTTTACATGGATGTTTTTAGGCTGTGGTTCATTGCCACCACCACATCTGCTTTTAACTAATGTGGCTTTTTGCCCAGTGTAATTTTTATTTCATGTTTGTGGATTCATGGCTTCATGTACACGTCCTTGTACAATGCTCATTTTCCGTTAATATTTCTCTCTTTAATGTTCCCAGGCAGCCACTCTGACAATTGCTTTAAACTTGGGGAAATTATCCCTTTGGCAGTTCCAAATATTTGTATCATTTCCTGGTGCCGCGTTCTGTTCTCTCAGGGTAAATATCCCCACATTGTGCTCAGTGGTGCTTAGCCAGCAGCACATTTTGAGATTTTGGGATTTCTGGGTGAGCAATTAACTTGTCTTTTTGTTGGATGTCATGCTGGTGCTGAACTTCCTCTGGTAAGGTTTGAAGGAGATTTTTTTCCTTGCTGTCTGCATGAGAAATCCAAGCAGCGCTCTGCTCTGCTGCCATGTCAGAACATCCTGGATATCTCTTTAAATCTGCACTGGAGCCTTTGAATTTCAGTTCCCTTTAAGTTCCGCCTTTCACGGCCTCAGCAGGTCCCAGAGAATTCTTCCTGCTGTGTTCCTGCCAGGCTTGAACTGCGCTTTGCTCTGCCTGGCCTCCTTCGAGGCGCTGTGGTTCAGGAAAATCCAGCAGATGAGACTTTCATGCATCCCCTTCTCTTTTCCCATTCTGTACTTAGCAAACTAATACCAGTTCCCTTTTTTTCCCAGCATTCCCTTTGTCCCATCTATCCCACAATTATCAGGCATAATCTTTTCCACACCATTAGTTGGTCACCCCCAGAATCATGAGGTCACCCCCAGAATCACCTGAGATCTACATTTGTCATTCGCTAAAAAAAAATATTTTCCTGTAGCATTCTCAATGTTTTATTACTCTCTGTGGGAGTTAAAGCTCATTCAGTGCCTGACTTTTCCCTGGCAAACCTCTAATCCAGTAATAAAAGAACCCTTGGTTTCCCACCAGTCTAAACCTGGCTCCTAGGTTCAAAAGAATAAATATATTTATATTTTTATATATCAAGATATCATCTTTATGCCGCATTTTTGTCATAGTGAAAACCAACTTGCCATTTGGATTACCTTACAAGACCCAAAATGTCTACATTTTGCCTTCCTTTACAGGATCTGATTAAAAATGAGAGATGATGTTTTTGTCTTGATTAAATTTGTTCTAAAAATCATGCAATAATGTGTTCAAATGAAATAGTATTGCTCTGTTGCTTGATTAAGGTAAGACTAATTGTGGGCATAATTTTCATCAAATTAATTGAAAATAATGGGTGGGGGAAGGAGGAAGGGAAGAGAAATCTGTAACGGAATTAACACTGAGCAACAGCTCTGACTGAACTGGAATTGGAGAGGAATGGTGGGGCCGTTTTTGTTGTTAATGGGCTTTGAGTATTTTCAACATTTCTCTTTCCAGAACCCGATTTCTCTTACCTGGATGCCCTGGCTCCCTATCAGCCCTTGGCAATGAAATGTGTTTACTGTCCCATTGACACCAGGCTCAACTTTATTCAGGTGTCTAAATTACTCAAAGAAGTCCAGGTAATGAATTTTCTGCTGCCTTTTCTTGCGTTTCTTCACACAGCTGAAATTAAATGAATGAATTGTGAGCAAATGTTGCATTTAACAAAAATGGAGACAACACCCAGATCCTGTTTTCTATGAAGAGGACACAGCATTGAGCTCTGCTTTAGTAGAGATTTAAGAAAAAGAGGGTTCTTGGTAGTATCTGCTGTTCCCCCTCGACTCTTTGGGGCTTTAGTGGCCCATCCCATTTGTTTCTACTAAAATTTGCTTCCTGACTCACGACAAATAATAATTGACATTACATGAATTTAAATAATAACCAAGTAATTAAAAATAATAACCAGATTTATTTTTCTGGCTGGAGTTTTTCCCTGTTTTCTACCTTGCTGAACTTTGAAATACACATTCTTCCAAACCTCCTAACAGTGCCTGCATCACTTTATCTCATTGTTCTGCAGCCTGCCTTGTCGCTGCAAGCTGAGAGAACTGCCGCTGCCTGGCTTTGGATAAACATCTCCTTCCATGTTACTGCTGATGTCTCGTGCTGCCTGCAGGGCAGCTTGCAGAACCACTGGCTTCTCCTTTGGCTTCCTTAAACCCTGCAGTGGCAACCAGCCTGTTTGTGCTTTGTTAACATATCGCTGGAAAACTCCAGGGGCTGTTTTTGCAGCCTTGATTATTGACAACCGAGGTTTCTGCAGCCTCACACGTTGACGCTTGGGACGGTCTCCACCGCTGCTGCCATTTCCTTCCAGTCCATCCTGCAAGGATTTGGCAGAAAAAGCTATTTAACGTTTTTATTCTTCCCCTCCCTGTGGCAAGCACGACCTCGAAGCGGCGATCAAAGCCGTAAATGGCGTGCGGGTCGGCGCCGCACGCGGCTCGCGCTCCCGGCGCGGTTGGCGGCGGCGCTGACGGGAACCTCGCGCCGCTCTTTTGCAGCCCCTGCACGTGGTGTGCCCCGAGCAGTACACGCAGCCCCCTCCCACGCAGTCCCACCGCACGGACCTGATGATCGACTGCCAGCCGCCGGCCATGTCCTACCGCCGCGCCGAGGTGCTGACGCTGCCCTACAAGCGCCGCTACGAGAAGATCGAGATCATGCCCGACGTGAGTCCCCGCGGGGCGCGGGCTGGGGGGTTCCTCGGCGGCCCAATTCCGGCTCAGCGGCCTCTGGAAGGTCGTGGGAGCGCGGAGTTGTTGTGGTTGGGAGAGGTCTTTGAGGTTGTGGAGTTGAGCTGTCAGCCGGCGCCGGCGCCGTGGTCGGCCTCAAGTGCCGCTTCCAGGGGTGGGGACGTCTCCAGCTCCCTTTCCGTGAAGGAGCTGTACCCAATATCCAACCTAAACCTCCTCTGGTGCTACTCGAGGCTGTTTCCTCTCATCCTTGTCCCTGTTGTCCCTTGTCCTCCCCCTCCTGTCAGGGAGTTGTGCAGAGCCACAAGGTCCCTCCTGAGCCTCCTTTTCTCCAGGCTGAGCCCCTTTCCCAGCTCCCTCAGCTGTTCCTGGTGCTCCAGCCCCTTCCCCAGCTCTGTTCCCTTCTCTGGACATGCTCCAGCCCCTCAATGTCAGTCTTGTCCTGAGGGACCCAGAACTGTCCTCAGGACTGAAGGTGCAGTATT
Organism: Hirundo rustica; assembly: GCF_015227805.2. NCBI lineage: Eukaryota > Metazoa > Chordata > Aves > Passeriformes > Hirundinidae > Hirundo > Hirundo rustica. The sequence goes on from NC_053452.1 coordinate 115,340,173, forward strand.
TGTCCTAAAGACAAATGTGGCTGGGATTTCCAGGTGACTCTCATCGTGTAAAGCACATCTGTCAACTGGAGAACTAGGAAAGAAGCATTTCTGAGAGATAATTTCACTCTGTAAATTAATGGGAACTGAAAGAAAACCCACTGGCTGTCTGAGAGAGCTGTTCAGCCTGGAGAAGAGACCTCAGAGCCCCTTCCAGTGCCAAAAGGGGCTCCAGGAGAGCGGGAGAGGGACTGGGGACAAGGGATGGAGGGACAGGACACAGGGAATGGCTTCCCACTGGAAAAGGGGAGATTAGGGTGGGATCTTGGGAAGGAATTCCTGGCTGGGAGGGTGGGGAGGGGCTGAGCTGGAATTCCCAGAGAAGCTGTGGCTGCCCCTGGATCCCTGGATGGATCCAAAGCCAGGCTGGAGCAACCTGGGACAGTGGAAGGTGTCAGGATTGGAGTGGGATGAGCTTTAAGGTTCCTTCCAACCCAAACTATTCCATGATTCTGTGATTGTGAGCAATCAAAAACTGTGTTCAGGTGAGTTGTCCTTTGGAAGAAAATCCCATCCCACAAGACAAACAGTGATTTCTGCCAGGAGTGAAGCAACCAGTCACCTCCAGTTTAAATATGAGGAAGCTTTAGGCACAGCAGTTTAAATTAGGGCCCCAGGACCATGGAAAGGATCCAGAGAATCTGGGAGTTAATGGCCAGGAGTTGTCTTTGTCCTTCCCTAAATTCACCTGCTGTTAGAAACACCCTTCCCATTAAGGATCAGTTTTCAGTCATGATAAAGAAGCAGTGAAAAGGCTCATTTGTATTCCAACAATTTCCATAAATGGTTAATTCCTACAGGCTGCAGGAGCCCAGCAGGTTAATGGATTGCTTGTAGCCGTCTAAAATGTGGATTACTTATCCCCACAACATCTATTAATGATTTATTAACCCCCTAAGTCAAATCCAAATGTACCCATATTACAAAGGGTGACCCGTATTCTGACAGACACGAGCTTAAAATATTTTTTTTGACAATCCAATCAGCACAAATGTGTCCTTGGATCAAAGGTGACAGCAGCTTTTTGCAAGCAGGCATTGCTGCCCTTTGGAAAGTGGAACACTGAGTGACTTTTCATTGGAGTTTAGAAGGAGGAAGCATCCTTTAGCTGAGCCAAATATGAAGTGCAGAGCTGGGAGCCACGTAACAAATCCCTGAGCCAGCCCACAACACCCAGTGCCACCATTCCACAGCATTTCTGAGAGAAGCCTGCCCAGCCCACTGCTTGGAGACAAGGAGGGGGCTTTAATTACAAAATATGCTGGGCTGCAGCTCCATCTTGGCATGTATATTTAATTGTTTGGGAAATTTGCATCTTTATTGGATCCCATTAAACCTGATACTGGTGAAACGTGGCTTCAATTGCACGAAACCAATCCTGAGTTCAGAGTGCAGGGAGCCAGCCTGGGGCTCACCGATTATTCAAATTCCATGGAAGCTTTGGGTTGACTCAGAGGTGGAACTGAGCCTTTGTAGGAGAGCCTGTCCCTTGTGTCAGCCTCTGAAGGGACTGGATTCCAGCTCTCCCTGCGCTTGCCAAAACTGCTTGGAGGGAGGATGTTCTGTAGGGAATTCACCAACCTGGGGAAAGCGACCTGGTTTCTATTGCATTCCCTTTAACTTGGAGAGGTCCAGCAGAAATCTGGAAAAAGGACAGAAATTAACTTTTTTCCTCCTCCCCTAACAAATAACATCCGATTATATACCCACAGGAGTCCTGATTTCAGAGCTATCCATGCTCAGGGAGGAGAAACATCTTGTGACTGTCCATATCCAGGGATTCTTCAGGCTGATTGTTCAGCCTGACAAGGCTCTGGAGTGACCTTTAGCACCTGAAGGGGGATTCCAGAAGAGCTGGAGAGGGACTTTGGACAAGGAATGGAGGGACAGGACACAGGGAATGGCTTCCCACTGCCAGTGGGCAGGGATAGATGGGGTATTGGGCACAAATCCTTCCCTGTGAGGGTGGGGAGGCCCTGGCACAGGGTGCCCAGAGAAGCTGTGGCTGCCCCTGGATCTCTGGAAGTGTCCAAGGCCAGGTTGGATGGGACTTGGAGCAACCTGGGATACTGGAAGGTGTCGTACCTGTGGCAGGGGGTGGCGCTGGATGAGATTTAAGATTCCGCCCAACCCAATCCAATCTGGGATTTCCCTGGTTCCCAAGCTTCTCTTCACAACTCCTTGCAAAAGCTGCTTGGTCTGTAATGATGCTCCTGAAAAGACTCCTGAGAGCAAGGCTGTGCTTCAGGACTCTTAATGGGATGCCATTCCCCAGCTCCAAGGTATGCAAATCATCCTCCAAAAGGGGATCTTGCTCCTTCTTTTCAAGGGAACTACATGGTCCTGGTAAAAAATGGATGCAGCTTCCCTCTTCTGCTGAGTGGGTTGTGCAAGACAGATTTCAGACATGATGGATGGGGCTCCCTGGTGTGGGAGTGTTGGCTGCTTAATGTTCCCTTTTCAGTAGCTGCGGGTTCCTGAATGTAGGAATTTCTGTAGTGCAAGGAAAGGGCATTTGTTTAATATGGGCTCCCAGCAGCCCTGGGGTTCTGAGCAGGCTCAAGTGGCAATTGAAAAGGGCGTTTTAGAGCTCCTAGAAACCTTGCAATGGCTTGTTATTTGTCAAAACCACGTTAGCCTGAAATGGAATGATGAAATCCACCCTGGAAAAAACAGTAATTGCTAGATCTGCTGCAGGGCTGGGATTTATGTGTGAAGTAAATCTGAAAGTCTGATAAAAGAATGGCTTCTGCAGTGAAATCCTGATCTGGGCCCTCTCCTGACATCTCCCTTTGCCAGCTCAAAGTTCTGCCTGGATTCTTCCAGCTTTTGAAAAACCAAAGGGTTGGCTCAGCATGGCTCCACCCAGTGCAGGCTGATGCTGTGGTGAGAGAAATTTCCTTCCCAAAACTTGCAGCGATTCAGATCCCGGCCTCTCAGACTAATGGAAATTTACTTTTACTGCTGGGCCTTGTCTGTATTTCAACCACTTCACCAAAGAGCAAAGGCAGGTCAGGCAGGCCTGTTGTATGATGATGAGATTTGGTCTCACAGCAGCCTTTATTTGGAGAGAGTTTTTAACAGTCCCAAGGCATCAGACTGGAATGGCTCCCCCAGGGATTGTGCAAACCTTTACACTTCAAATAATTTCTTCTCAGCATCTGTCTTTCACTTTAAAAAAAAAAAAAATAATATTAGTAAAAAAGACTGCTTCCTGGAAATTGGTTAGGCACTGTCTGCTCACAGGACAAAGATGGGAAAATGGAAAACACCTCCTGGAGCAAACAGATAAAATTAAACAGTAGTGTCTGAGCAAATAAAGTGCCTCCAGTTTAATTACAGCTGAACAATGGTGCGGATCACTCGGTGCCGGCAGCAGACACTTCACTGAGGGCTCTGTGCTTTTCAAATACTCCATTTGCAAGTTCTGCAGGACACAGCCCAGTCAGGAGAGCATTGGTGTAACAAGGCACAGCCTGACACCAAGTGAAATTACCAGAACGTGCTGCAGAGAGGAGCTGGGAAAACAGCCATTAGAATTATGGAGTTTTCGTCTTGACTCCTTTTCCTTGCTTTTACTTGACCTTTCCAACTTCCTTCTGTGTTTCAAGGACTAAGAAGTTTAGAACTCTGTCCTTCTTCCTACCCTCAGCACATTTTGGTGACCCCACATTATCCCATCTCTGCCCTCTGTGTTCCTTTTTCCCTGACTATTCCCCCTGGGTTCAATGTGCTATAGCCTCATGAAAATTAACAGAAATACAACCTGTTTGAATGAAATACAACCTGTTTAAATGAAATACAACCTGTTTGCTTCTGCTGCTCAGCCCTGCCCCAGCTCCCAGCTCGTTGCAGGATTGCCTGGAGTCCCCCTCTGGGTTGGACCTCACCTTTTGGCATTCCACTAAAACTGCCCTTTCCCAGTTTTTACCAACTTTGTTCACACAAAGCTGGAACCAGTGGTGGACAAACCCCCCTGATTTACACCAGCAGAGCACAGTGCTGCCTTTATTTTCTCCTTAATGACATCTCCCACCTCACTCTGGTGTCTGTTCTCTCCTGGCCATTGAGCCTGAGAGAGTTCTCCTCCTTCCTCCTCTCTTTTGGAATGTGTTATCCTTCATTTCCTTTGCCTTTTTTTTTTATTGTTGTTGCTATACCTTTTCTGTTTGTCTTACCCACAGGTTGTCCTGTTTAGTCAGGTGGAACTCAGATCTGCTTCTCTGCTTCCAGCCTGCCTTTGCATGCCTGTATTAATGTCTAGGTTTGTTTTTCCTTTCATTTTTGATGGCTGGCTGTAAGATAACGCTTTCCTAGCCAGGCACTCAGCTCTCTCTTCCCAGTCAGCTTCAACAACAACATCACATCCCAACTTGACATTCTGACCCATAAAATGGTTACTGTACTTTGAATATTTTGATTTATGCCATTTTTATGTCTTTCAAATGACTCATCTCCCGCATCTGCAAGCGTTACTGCCTTTACTTTGAAGATATTTCATGTCCTTGCTTCCCCTACCTGTCATTTTTTATTCAAATCCAAGCCTAGTTCCTGCTTCTGCTGGTTCTGTTTTCCACCATCCTTTTGTAAGTTCCTCAAACAACTGCTCCCTGCCTGTTCCCAGGCTCCTGGGGAAGAGCTTCATTAAACAGCCATAAATCTCCTTCATTACACTCCTTAAATACTGCTTAAACTGCTTTTTTTGGCACAGGATTGGCAAAAAAACAGTGGTTAGAGTTAGTGCTGAGTGGTTAGAGTGAGTTCTGGCGCTTGGAATCCCACCCAGGATCATTCCCTGGTGCTTGGTTGGTGTCATTCTGTTTTGGGGACAAGGTTTTGGGGATGAGGTTCCTCCTGCTGATCTGGAGCCCTGGTCCAGTAGCTGCACGTGGAACATGCCCATGGAAAAGAAGAACTTTAATTCATTGCTCAGAACTGCAGCCTGTGCCTGTGTCATTTCCTCACTGGGTGTTGGCTCTGTGGAAGCCCAAAGCCGAGATCCAGGCTTTTGCAGGTGATAAAAGCAAAATATTTATGTATTCGTGGTACATTTCTTTATCCACTGAAGTTAATGAGACTTTAAAATCTGCTTCAGAGAGAGCTGTGCAAGACCCCCAGAGAGGGACAGCTCTGTGAAGTTGGGCTTAACTCAGCAGCTGAGTTAAAACCCTTGGCTTGTGTCAAATGTGAAGCTGAAAGCCCGACAAGACCTGGCTCAGATCACCCACTAATGATTCTACAGATTCTTCATTTCTGGGATGTTCTCTGGTGGAAAATCCTTTGTTCCTTTAGGTCTCATCAGCAAAACTCCCCAGTTTCCATCCTGCCTGCAGCGTGCCTGTGCCTTGTTCCCTTGTGCCTGCTGGTCACGAATCCACAGGCACATTTCAATTCCCCCTTCACCCCATGTGTTTGACCCCACGGTTTTTTTGTCCCTCTGAAGGATCTGACAGTTGCAGAATTCCTGCCCTTGGCCCCTGCTTTAGCTGGGGCTGTAAAACCAAGGCTGGATCTGCTGGAGACTCCTCCTGTGTCTGCTTACAAGGGCCTGGCCACCAGAGCTCCTGGTACTTAAACAGTTAATTAATTAGTAACTAAATTACTTTAAAAATTAAGGGATAAGAGGAGGCAAGGAAGTAAGAGGTGAGGGAAATTATCCTTTTCTCCTGACACCACCATGCAAATTTAAGTGAATGGCAAAGACCATGGTTTTAATTCTGCTTGCAGTACTCACTCTACAGATCCTCCCTGCTTGTGAAAATCCTACTGCACAGCCTTGAAGCGATTTTTGTCCTATTAAAGATGTTTTCCTGCACCCAGAAACTGGATTTGGTGAGGAGCAGGGGAGTGGGGGGATGGAGGATGAGGCAGGTTCTCCATTTAGGTTTTGCTGAGGAGTAGTTACCATAAAAACCTCTGCAGGTGTGATCTCCAGGGCTTTCTCTGAACTCAAGAGGATCTTAAAATCCTCGGCCTCCTCTAATAATTGGCTGGGGATATTTTTTTGTGCCATACAAATTCCATCCTGTTCAGGGGCTGAGATCTGGGTGGGAATTGCTTCATACCCAGCGAGCTTCAAGGCTGTATTCCATCATTCCCACCTAGAAATGGAAGTGCCCTCAGGGCTTGCGTGGCCAGAACCCAGCTGCAGTTACCAGCAGTGTTTATAATGTGCCTCAAAAAAACCTAAGGTTTCAAATTGCAGAGACTTTTGCCCCTGCCGTTCTCAGTAGATGCTGTTCAAGCCCCCACCACCTCTGATGGCCAGAAACATCCTAATTTTCAGCCTACACGTATTCACTGCTGGCCTGCACACATTTATTCCTAACATCATGTTGGAGCATAAATACATTTTCCCTTTTCTTGGTGTTTTCCCTGTGGCGTTTATGTAGAATAATCAAATTCTCCCTTTGGCTTTCTTTTTTGGCAGGCCCAATAAGCCAAGATATTTAGTTTCCCCTTACAAGACAGCTCCTCCTGCCCTAATCTACCCTGCAGAATCTCTTACTTGGACTGAAATTACCCACAATTTACAAGTAGTTCAGGTGCAATCTTGCCAGCCCCAATGCAGGAGTGATAGCTCTTCTCTGAGAGAATGACCTGATACTTTCTGGGCTTTTTCATGGCCATGTCACATTTGTGACTCTCCTGGGATGGACTAATAAACCTGAACCCTTCACCTCTGTCCTTTGCAGCAGCTGCCAGCCCACAGCAGAAAGTCTCTGTATTAGCCCCATCCTTGGACTTCATTTTGTGCTATTGAATTTCATCTTGGTTTTCTCACTCCGATTCTTGAGGTCTTTGAGTTTTTCCTCTCTCTTAGCCTGGTCCTGTTTTCTGTTAAAAGTGCCCTCTAAACTTCAGTGGGACCTTCTGAGCACTCCTCCTCGTTCTGTCCTGAGGTCATTGATGAAAACTGGGAGTAGGCTCCAGAGTGACCCTTCAGGAACTGCAGCAGCAGCCCAGGAGTTCCCTGGGAATCTCTTTCCTTTAACCAACGCTTTCCCCACCTCAGGACTGCCAGAGAGATCCACAGTTTGGGGTTTCCCATGTGCTTCTCTGGTCTGATCTCACCCCTAATGCAGAGATCCCGTTAGTGCAGTTTGAAAATCTGGAAAACACATTTAATTATGTGAAAACCCTGCTGGGCCCCTCTCTAAATACACATGCTGTAATCTAATGTACACATCAGTGTATTTCAGATCCTAAAAGTTCAGGGGATTTTAACTGCTGGGCAGTTTGCTGTGGTCCTGCTTGTTCTCCATATCCAGCTCACCTCACTCGGCCCAAACTTTGCCTCTTCCTGCTGGGTCAGCCTTCCTGCACCCTCCCCAGAGGTAAAAAGGGAAAAGAGAGGAGTTTGGGGAGGTGTCCCAAAAATCTGAGAAGAAATTACTGCAACTGGCGTGTTCAAATACTGTTGTACATCCAGCATGTCTGTCCCTGGGAGGATCCTCCAGAGGACCAAGACCATGTGTGCTGAACATCTGGTCCTGCCCTGCTTTTATTCACTGATTATTCAGCCTCATTTTATTTTTACTGTGGAGTTTCAGGTCCCATCTTCAGTGGTTTTTCAGCTCCTCATTGCCAACAAGAGGATTTTTGGTTGGTGACTGAAGGCAGCTTAAACCTGGGGAGAGTTGTCCCCATTGAAGATTTTAGGAGAGCCTTAGGAGTGACTTAACCCACGTTGTTCTCCATCAGCACCTGTGGTTTGGCCAACAGCGGTGTTTGTGCTCACAGGGTGTGTGTCAAACCCCCTTCTGGGGTGGAAAATGCAACCCTGCAGGAAAGGCTTAATGGTAAAAATACCTTTGCTCTGGTTTAGCGTGGGCAGACAGCTCTGATCACAAGAGGAGAACGTCCCAGGCTAAAAACTGAAATAGCGCACACACACACCCCTCCCAAATTTATCCTAAGGCAGTCCAAGTGCTCATCCATGGGCAGGGGACTGATTAGTGGGGTGTTAGATCTCCGTGTCCCTGCTTTGGTGGCGTTCCTGGTGCCAGCGTGTGACATCAGGCTCGGGATAATGACTGGAAGGAAGACTCATTTATTCCTGCGTGCTGGGGGGGCTTTTCAATCTCACACACAAAGGCACAACAAGAGCCAGCCCCTGCAAGCTGGACAAATTCAACCTTGAAATGAGACACGGCTTCCCGGCTGCCAGGAGAATTAAAGTTTGAAACCACTTGTGAGGGGGATCAGTGGAGTTGCCATAGCTTGGAGTTCAGACAAGACTTGCTGCCTCTGTGAAAAGGGTTTCTTTAATGCAGCCTTTTGGAGGAGTTCTGTGATTCGTGTGTGCAGGAGGTCACTTGAAAGGAGTGGAGCGGTGCTGCCTGGCCCCAGTGGGTGAATTACTGGATGTGATTAAATGACCTCTTTGGTCTGGGTCACTGAGTTTCTATAATAAAAGGATTGGCTGCCACATGGAGAGGGCTGTGAGCTGGGGGGGAAATAAAAATGAATGCCTGTCCTACTGTCTTTCTGACTGTAAATAACCCAGGTGCTGCTATTTAGCCTGTTTAAAACCTGCAGAAATGCTGATAGCAGAATACTTCAGTGGCAGGAGAAGACTTTGGTTCCCTGCTCTTTAAGGATCTCTCTCTTCCCAGGATTTGTCATTTTGCTCTTCATCAGAGCTCGTTTTGTATCGATTCTCTCAGGAAGGTGGCTGGGATGGAAAGCACCTTCGACCACTGGGAAGGCAGCAGAACTCACTGCTGCAAGTGCTGCTGGTTTTAGGTCCCAGGAGAAATCTGAAGCCATGGTTGTCGTTATATTTTCATTTTCTTTGCCTTCAACAACAAACCATAAAGGCTGTATTCAAATTGCCTGCTTTAAAGATCTTGAACAGAGTCCCGGAGTAACAGTGAGCTGAATTGCTCCATCAGATTTGGATTTCTGGGATTCACCACAGTGGAATGCAGACAAAATCTAGAGGTTTTTAATGGAGCCCATGTTTTTCCAACACACCAACTGCTTTATTCCAACTCCCAAAATTTTCCTGCAGCTTTAACAGTGACAGGTGAGATTTTCAGAACTTACTGAAAGAACTTTGCCACCATCGAAAAAAAACAGAAAAACCCTCTCAGTGCTTCAATGGCAAAAGGATTGGGCATCCTTGAATTCCCTTGGAGGGAAAAAGGGAATCATTTTCTCCATCCATGAGCGCTGTTTTCTGCAGAATTCCTTTGGAAAAGTGGCTGGAAGTGATGCTTCCCAACTGGTCTCAGCAGGTGCAGCTCTGCCCACTCCAGCAGTGTTAGATCCAAACTCCCAGCCAAGACTAAATTTTATGTCTTTCAGGGAAGAATTATATAAAAGGCGGTGGAAAGGGGGTTGTGTAGCATTGTTGGAATAATTTCAAACTAATCAACAGTGGGTTGATTGAAAACATTGGGGTTTTAAGGACAAACCCTTCCTATTCCAGATACTCTGCAGTCAGGAACTGAAAGGAAGCTCACTTTGATTTTTCATTGTGCATCCGCATAACAAACATAATGATGCTGGATTAGACCACGAGTTTTACTAACTAAAATTATTAATGAGGCAATTGTCTTTTCACACAAGGCTTCTCTGTGCTTATTAGTTTTTGAGACCAGCCCTGGTTCCTGCAGACCTCATGCTGCTCTGCTCGTGGTGTGAAATCCGTAATTTTGGGAGCTGGAAGGAGGCTGGACAGGTCCGAGGAGCTCTCAGTCCAGCAGTGGCTTTGTGTTTACAGTTCATTAGCCCATGTTTAAAAATACCATGCTGCCAATTTATCTCACAGCTGGGTTCATGCATGTTTTGAGCCGGTCACTTGCTGAACAAAATCTCCTTTTGCTTCAGCTTGCAGATTCCCTCGTGCCCTTGGAGATCAAGCCTGGTATTTCCTTGGCAACAGTTTCTGCCGTGCTGCATACTAAGGACAACAAGCACGTGCTGCAGGTACAGTCTAAAGGGAAAGGGAGAAAAATATCCTTACTCTGCTTTTTCCTGCCATCCAGGACCCCAGCATGCCCTCCTGCAGCTCCTTCCCACCGGAGCAGAGGTTCTGCCCTGGCACGTGCGGGTGAGGAATTACACCCGGAGCAGGGAGTGGGATGCAAATAAATCTCTCTGCCCTCTTTTCCTTGGCCATGTGCCTGGCTGAGATAAAAGGGGAAGTGAGATAATTCCTGAAGAGAGGCTACAGATCATCCTGCTGTCTTCCACAGTCGGGAACAGCATCAGTCAGGATGAGGGTTCCCTCAGGAACAAGGGTTAGAGGAGAGAGACAACCTGGGACGTCAGACTTGGGAAGGGACCTTCAGTTTCCCTGGGGGTTGTGCATCTCTGTACATCCCTGTACGCTCCCTTCCTGCCGCCCGCTTCAGGCTGGCACTGGAATTCCTGCAGGAGGAGGTGATGTCCAGGGTCCTGCTCGGCAGTGGCTGCCCTGGTCCCCTTTCTCTCAGATCCATGAGCCTGCAGGGCCTCACTGAACAGCCCTTCCCACCCCGGGCAGCAGAGCTGGCTGGGCCCAGGACACTTGGGAAGAGCCCAGTGTGGAAATGCCAGGGATGTGAGGGCTGGGTGAGGATCTCTGCCAGAGCACAGCAGGCAGGCTGCCCTCCTCTTGCCAAAGCTGCTTCCCTGGAAACCCTCAGCAGCGCTGGAAACATGGAACTGCTGCAGTGGAATTGGTCTGAGGCTGCTGTTGTTCATTTACTCCCTTCTCCACTCGTTCCTGCTGCCAAATAAACTTAAACCTGGGCTTAAAATGCCAGAGTCCTGAAAAATGGCTGGAGCTAAGCCACGTTCTCATTCCCTCAGTAGCTGCTCGCTCTGAATTTGCCTGTTTCCAAACCTGTTGCATCCCTTAGAGTGGGATTTTTTTTTTCTTCTCATCCATCAGCTTCCTCCAAAACCTCCCCAACCTCCTGCCAGCAAGAAGAGGAAGCGGGTGAGTGACGACGTGCCCGAGTGCAAATCTTTGAAGCCGCTGCTGAGTGGCTCCATCCCCGTGGACCAGTTTGTGCAGACTCTGGAGAAGGTGAGGAGCCTTGGGTGGCAGCAGGTGGGATTCCAGCAGATTTCTGCACATCTCAGATGTGCTGCTTTGGCAGCAGAGAGAAGGGAAACAATCTGAGCGTAGCTTGAAATGGAGAAAGGCCCAGTGAGTTCCCAAAGCGCTCCAGGGTGTCCCTGCACTTCAGAATAGAAACGTTCCCTCTGGAGCTGTGTCCTGCTGTGCAGGGCTCGTGTCAGTGATCTCCTCCTGTCTCCCATGCAAGCAGAGCTTTGGGGTGGTGATTTCCCTCACAGAACTTTTGGATTCAGCAGCTGAGGGAGTCTCAAAAGCATTTAAGTTTCCACAAGATTTGTGAGAAGATGACCAAGAGGAGAACAGATCCTGGAAATGTCTCCCCTGGGGGAGGAGCCTCCTGAGGAAGCCGCACAAATTTGGTTGCTGCTCTGTGGAGTCTTTTTCTCACCTGCAGGAGATAATTGGAGATAATTAATAGGGAAAAGGGCAGGATTGCAGATTTCCAGAGCCTAAAGGGGCTCCCGGAGAGCTGGAGAGGGACTTGGGACGGGGGATGAAGGGACAGGACACAGGGAATGGCTTCCCGCTGCCAGAGCGCAGGGATATTGGGAAGGAATTGTTCCCTGTGAGGGTGGGGAGGCGCTGGCACAGCTGTGGCTGCCCCTGGATCCCTGGCAGTGTCCAAGGCCAGGTTGGACAGGGCTTGGAGCACCCTGGGACAGTGGAAGTTGTCCCTGCCCGTGGCAGGGGGTGGCACCGGATGAGATTTAAGGTCCGTTCCCACCCAAACCGATCTGTGATTCCCTCTGTGCCCTGGTCTCTCCTCTCTCCCAGTTTTCCTGAGCTGTGCTGATTTCCCCCTCTCCCTCTCCCACCCCAAATCCAGCACGGCTTCAGCGACGTGAAGGTGGAGGACACGGCCAAGGGCCACATTGTGCTGCTGCAGGAGGCTGAGACCCTGATCCAGCTGGAGGAGGACTCCACCCACATCATCTGTGACAACGACGAGCCCCTGAGGGTCAAACTGCGGGACCTGGTGCTCAAATTCCTGCAGAAATTTTAGCTCATGGACATCAGGAGGAGGCTCTGCAAGGAGAGAGCCTGGAGCAGCAGAACTTGGAGCTGTCCAAGGAGTGAGAGAGAGAGAGAGAATTCTGTGATTCAGTGAGACCAGAAACCACCTTCCCCTTCAGGGAAGATCAAGGGAGTATTTTTAATGTCCACTTTTTAAGTCTTACTTTTAAGCTGGAATACTTTGGAGGAGATTCCTGTTGTGTAAAATCGGGAGCTGGGAATCTTACAGGAGGTAGGAGCTGCGGAGCAAATCTCTGGAGCGTTCATTTACAACATCAGGGTGAAGTGCTGCTCCTCTGTGTCCCTCAGCAGCGTCTGCCCCAGTCCCTCACCTGACAGAACTCTGTAGGAATATTGAAACCGTGGCCTTCTCCTCCCACTGCTTCTTCCCAGTCCCCAGATCCCATTCCCTGCCTCTCCTCCCTGTGCGTTGTTCACGTCTCCTCCGCTGGCACGAGGAGGGGAGAGCTGGTGAGGTGAAGATTGTACAAATAAAAATGGGAGAAGGGGATCTGGAGGACAGTGGGAAGAGCCTGGCCATTCCCTGCACAAGCAGAGGCACTTTGGAAAAGCTTTATCCTGTAGGAATTCAAGTGTTTATTGCTGCTGCAGCCTCAGCTGTTACATCCAGATCTGTCCATGGAGCTCCAGGCCCTTCACTGAAGCTGGTTCCTCCTGGGTTCCTCCATCAGCAGCGGAGGAAACGCCTCAGGAAGACATTTAGGGAAGTCCATAAAGTAGGAAGATCCCTAATGCTCATAAAAAAACCTTTCGAGATTTAAGTGCCTCTTGTTTCTACCTTCCAAAAACCTGTCCTTGCAGCGCCCCCATCCCAAGTCCTGGATGGAATTCTGAGTCATTTATCCAAAGCCATCTGCACTGCAGACCTGGGGAGGCTTTTCCCTCCCCAAATCACATATTTGGGGCCTCACCTCAGTCGATAGTATTGCTTTTAAAGGCGACCCGTTTCTCAGATTTACTGCTGTTCATTTTTTATTGGATTGTTTTGTATTTATTTGGTGTTAAAAAATAAAAAGCAGAGCGAGACTGCCCAGGAGGGAGCACATCCCGTGGTTTATAAAAGCCTCTCCATGCCCTTGTCCTGACACCTCTGGGAAATAAAACTGCTCCTCCAGTTCATCCCTTTGGGGAGGTAGAGGCAGCTCTGTAATAAAATCTCTTTGGCCCTGCAGTGTCCACATCCCATTTCATTCCCGTGAAGGGTTTCTCTTGGGTTGGGTGTGCAGGTCCCAGCACCCACACCTTTGTTCTGTGTGTGTGAGGAGTGGTGTCATCAACAGCGGTGAAAAACTTGGGGCAGCGGAATTAAATCCTCCTCAGGGCTTGCAGGTTTGCTGCTTTAGCATCACGTAGAGTGAAAGAACCGGGATAATTTCACTTTAATAAACTCCAAAGGGATTATTCCTAACCCAGAGAGGCTGTGGGATGAACTCATCTTTCTGCTGGTTACCTCAGCTCCAGCACTGATCCCACTGCTCCTTCCTTTGCACATTCCCAAGGCTTTCCCACCCTCCTCAGGGGGAGAAAGGAAAAATTAAAAGCTTTTACATTTTTCTTCCTGTCATTTTGAGCAGGAAAACTTTCCATTGTTCCATCATTCCAGCAGCTGAGAGGAGATTGTTTTGTTATATTCACGTTGTGCCTGCTGGAGAAACAAACATGCTGGGAGGGGAATTCTTTAATGAGAAATCCTAATTAAACTTGAAAAAGAAATGCTTGTTCCTTCTGCACAGAGAGAGAAAAACAAACAGCATTTCTTCGGGCTGGGTCAGTCCTGCAGAGGGAACCGTGGCAGCAACGCCCTGGATGCAATCCAGGCTTTATCCAGAAGTTCCCAATTTAATGGCCAAAGGATAGCAAAGGTTCCTGGTTTCACTCTCCTTCTTCCAGAAGGGAAAATAAATCCCTTGGACCCCGTGTGGTTCTATACATCCCTCCCTGAGCTGCTTCACTCTCTCTCCACTGCTCCCCTCATTAAACACAATTAGTGGGGTGTGTGGCAAGTGATTAATTGCCGTGACTTCCCAACCCTGTGTTCCCACAGGAATAAGGGGGAGGAAGGGTTAAAATCAGATTTCTGCTCTTGGATGGCTTTTTTGGAGCAGCTGTTCCTGGGTGGAGAGGAGTTTATTGTGTTTTCTCTCCATTAATGTGAGACAGTGAAAACAGCGGGACCGGGTCAGTTAATAACCAGGTCACTGTCACCGGGATCTGTCACCTCCGTGGGCACCTGGCATCCTTTGTGGGATGTGAGGAGCAGAGGGAAAGTGGAGCAAGGAGCTGGATCTGTGCCCCACCAGCAGCTCAGCCCTTGGGAGGAACGGGAATGAGAGCAGGGGGATTTGGGACTGGCTGCACATCATGGCCTGGGCAGGCTCCTGGTGGGAAAGGTGGGATCTGACAGGTCTCAGGTGAGCTGTCACCTGAGAGCCATCGACAGTGACCCCAATTCCTCAAGGATCCATGAACTGTGATCCCATCCGTTGAGGATCCATGGACTGAGCTCATCCCTTGAGGATCCATGGACAGTGACCCCAATTCCTCAAGGATCCATGGACTGTGATCCCATCCCTTGAGGATCCATGGACTGTGAACTCATCCCTGAAGGATCCATGGACTGTGACCCCATCCCTCAAGGATCCATGGACTGTGATCCCATCCCTCGAGGATCCATGGACAGTGACCCCAATTCCTCAAGGATCCATGGACTGTGATCCCATCCCTTGAGGATCCATGGACTGTGACCCCATCCCTCAAGGATCCATGGACTGTGACCCCAGTTCCTCGAGGATCCACGGACTGTGACCCCATCCCTCGAGGATCCATGGACAGTGACCCCAATTCCTCAAGGATCCATGGACTGTGATCCCATCCCTTGAGGATCCATGGACTGTGACCCCATCCCTCAAGGATCCATGGACTGTGACCCCATCCCCTGAGGATCCCTGGACTGTGAGCTCATCCCCTGAGGATCCATGGACTGTGAGCTCATCCCTCGAGGATCCATGGACTGTGACCCCATCCCCTGAGGATCCCTGGACTGTGACCCCATCCCCTGAGGATCCACGGACTGTGAGCTCATCCCCTGAGGATCCATGGACTGTGATCCCATCCCCTGAGGATCCATGGACTGTGACTCCATTCCCTGAGGATCCATGGACTGTGACTCCATCCCTCAAGGACCCATGGACTGTGACCCCAGTTCCTCGAGGACCCACGGACTGTGACCCCAGTTCCTTGAGGATCCACGGACTGTGACCCCATCCCTCAAGGATCCATGGACTGTGACCCCATCCCTCAAGGATCCATGGACTGTGACCCCAGTTCCTCGAGGATCCATGGACTGTGACCCCATCCCCTGAGGATCTATGGACTGTGACCCCATCCCCTGAGGATCCACGGACTGTGACCCCAGTTCCTCGAGGATCCATGGACTGTGACCCCAGTTCCTCGAGGATCCACGGACTGTGACCCCCTCCCCTGAACACCATGAAGGGGACAGCTCCTCTGCAGGCTCCATCACTGGGGCCGATCACCCGGGAAGTGGTGGCAGCGAGTTTTCCTGGGCTCCAGCAGGAGCTGTGGCTTTTATTGCACTGCTGGGCAGAACGGGAGCAATTCCAGTGAAATTGCTTTTCATCAAGGAGTGCATCATCCAAAAGGGAGAACCGAGGGCACTTTGTAGTGCAGAGGAGTGGAGTGTAAAACACTTCACCCTGCCCTCCTCCTGGGAGCAGGGAATGAATTATTGACAGGATTTATCGCCTCTGTTTCCTCATCCCAGGGTACGAACCCTCACACAGGGAGATGGGGAAATGGAACCGGAGCTGTGGCTCCTCACCAAACACAGCAGTTACAGCAGGAAAAATTATTGATCGGGAGATTTTTATCTCAGGAAAGGCCTCAGGAGAAAATCGGCTCCAGCTGAGTCCATGCCCAAGATGCTGCTGGACTCATTTGGGAGCCAGATCCCAAACCAGCATCCCACTGCCAGGATGCCAGGGATTCTGGAGTGAGGAATTCTGTGCCCTTCCCTGCCAGCGACGGCCCTGCCTCCCTGCAATGTTTTGGGGAGAGATCACAGGCCTTGGGAGGCTGAGCATCCACCTCCTCCCTCCAGGACTAAAAAAAAAGCCTTTGGAGTTTCCCTGAAACCTCTCCTGGAAACAAACCCAAGCACAAACCAAGCCTTACTCCCATGCAGAAGGGAAAAGGACACGATTCCCAGTGGGAGCAGCAGCGAGGGCAGGAGACACAGAGGGGAAAAGTGACCACGGAGGAAGCAGCTGCTCGGGAGGGAGGGCAAAAAACCAAAGGCAGCAGGAAGGAATGGAGGAAATCCAGCCACATGCAGGAAATCCTGGGGGATTCCCTGCCTGGTGTGGAGGGGATCCCATGGCTCCTGGCCCTGCTGGCTCCACTCCTCCCCTCTGCTCCTCCCTACAGGTTTGAAGCTGGGAATCTGCTTACAAACCTCGTGGATCCGTGTGGTTTTTCCACCTCAGCCTCCTGCACAGGAGAGGGACCAGGAGGCTCCTGAGCCAGCAGTGCCATGGGAATGTCCCCTAAATGTCCTTGGCTCTGGATCCCCGGCAGGGACAGGCAGGTTTGCAATCCCAGTGCGGGCTCAGCTGCTGCTTTCATCGCCTACAAACACGCACAGGAGCATCCCAGAACTGGGATGGGAAGTCCCTGGAAACCCCTCGGGGTCCGACACCTCCCGAGGGCTCTCCCGGCCCAGCCATGATCTCACTGGGGACACGATGGGGTTCAGCTCCAGGCACTGCCATCCTTGAGGAGTTCCCAGCATTCCAGATCAGCTCATCTCCCCCGTGGGAAGAGAAGCCCAGGAGATGCCCGGATTTGGGGTGTCCCAGGGCCAGGAGCAGCACTGATCCAGCCCCAGCAAAGAGGCACCGAGACGCTCCCAAGTTAAACTCTCCATTTATTGGAACCTTTTACAAAAAGAACTCAACATTGTGCTCGTGTCGAAGGAGTGTTCCCTGTCTCTCAGTTCCTGTTGGATTTGAAATCCTGGCGCTCACCGTGGGCACCAGGGCAGGGCAGGGGCCGTGTCACCTCAGTCGTTGTCTATTTACAGCGGGACGGCCTCGCTCCGTGCCCGGGGAAAGCAGCGGAAACTCTGCAACAGGGAAAAGGTGCAGCTGCCGTGATCCCTTCCCTTCTCCTCGGGGCTGGGGTGGTGGAGGCCGCGCGCCCCGGGAGCTGGGATGGGTCCTACAACCAAACCTGAGCTTCGGAGATGCCCTGGGATGCCCCGAAAATCCCGGGAGATCGAGGGGTGGTAGCAGGGAAAGATGTTTGGGATGGTGGCACGGGTGGGAGCACTCTGGAAAAGCCCCTTCTCCTCCCAGTTCGGGTCCTGGCGTGTCTCAGGAGCAGAAAGCTGGGCCGTGAATCCCAATCCCGTACTCCGGGGGGTTGGGTGGTGGTTGGGATGATTTGGGAAAAGAGCTGCAGCAGTAGGGCCGGGAGGGGCAGCACCAGCCCTGTGGGTGGGCAGGATGTTCCTGCTGGCGTTTCATCTCCTCACAGAATTCCATCCCTCCCAGGAGCAGCCTCTTTATCCCTCCACCCCCAAATCCTTCCCCTTTAGGGGCGCTCAGCAAGGAGGAATTCAGAGAGATCCCACTGCACATCCTGTCCCTGCTCCAGCACAATGGACAGCGGGATCCTCCCAACAAAAAAAACCAAAACAGCTTGGGAAAAAGGCCAAAGAGCCTGGGAGGAAGAAGAGTTGGATTTACTCTGCTGATCCCTGATCTCCACTGGCCTTGACTGGAAGCACAGCAAAGGAAAGCAGAATTCCCAGCCTGGGGCTCCGGCACCCTGCGCATCCCGAGCCGCGCTCGAGACGCGCCCGGCGATGCCGACGCTCCCGTCCCAGCCGTGCTCCCCCCGGCTCTCCCTGCAGGAACATTTCCCTTTGGATTGGGAAAGCCTCAAGGCTGCTGAGCACTGCCTGTGTTTGGATAAAGTGCTCCGGGAGCGCCGGGAAGGGAGAGCTGAGCCCGGGCCTGGGCTGTTCCTGAACCCCGGCATCACTGCTAACGAGCCCCCACTAATGAGGGTGGAATTAAAGCCGGGGCAGAGGAGCTCAGGCCCCTCGGGAATGCTGGAGCTGACGAGTGCCACATTTCTGGGCAGGGGCAGAGAATCCTTCCAGGTGTTCCAGGGCCTCGCAGGAGTCTCCCACGGTGTTTTTAAGGAGACTGTGAGACTTCACGCTCTGCGTTTTGGACATCTGACGTCAAAACGGAAAGGGAATGGAAAGGGGAACAACGACATAGGAAAAGATTCCTCGATCCCTTGTTTTGCTGTGGTCAGTGGTGCTGGTGAAGGCACGAGCCAGGGGCTCTGCTGGGAACAGGCTGCTCCTTCCCTCCCCTTCCCACAGGAGGAAGTGTCAGTGCTGATAGGAAAACCTGGGAGAGAGGAGCTTGGAGAGGCCCCAAAACGTGGCGCAGGAGGAGCGTGGACAGGGCTGACCCTGGGAATGAGCCCAGGAGCTGCTGCTGGACCGTCCCTGCCTCCCACACACCAGGGACACACCAGGGGTGACTTCCAGGAAAACCAGGGACACGGAGGCGACCACACAAGCGTCACCTTCCCACCTAGAGCGTCTCCAGGCTGCTCACGAACACCTGGGATGTGCTGAGGGAGAAGATGACATGAGGCCAAGCTGTGCCCTTCCCTCCTGTGCTCCCTCATGCCCAGCTGTGCCTGAAGCAGGGAGGAGCAGCCGAGCTCGGGTGCTCACAGGTGCGACGGCATTTTGCTCTGGGGGAGAGGAACCGGCTCCCAACCCGCGCTGTGAACGTAATCCCAGCGGAATCACACACTGGGAAGCTCCTGCTGGGACCCAGCCCCAAGCCAGGGCGTGAGGATGGGCTGGGGTTAAGGAAGCTGAGGCCCACGGCAAACCCGACACGGGCACGGCGCGCTCTGGGACGGGGATGAGGCAAAGCAGGAATTGCAGCCCTCCACACCCAGGCTGGGCTGAGCACTCACCCAAGGGAGAAGGGTCAGAGCCTCCAGGAGCCTGGAGCACCCCGAGCTCCGGCTGTGCTGCAGGTGGAGCTTCCCTAAGCCCCAGACACGCTCCCTGTCTTTAGAGGATCAGCAGGACAAGGTGGGAAAAGACACTGAGACAGCAGCAACCGAACCCCCCCGGGCTGCGGCAGGGAACGGCACAGGGCCAGAGCTGGAGCTGCAAGGAACATCCAGGCCAACCTCAGCCTGCCCCAGGGGCTCAGGGCGGGGAGCAGAGCAGAGCAAAGGGCTCCTCACCAGGTGACACCTGAGAGGCCTCAGTAGCAGCCACAGGGCAAGAGAAGCCCGGATCCCGTAGGTGGGAAGGGCTGCGCCACGGGAGGAAGGATGGGGACAGCAGGGGTGACAGGAGCTGCACCCCAACGCCTCCAACCTGGCCTTGCCACGGTCCCCTGGGATGGGCTGGAGGGTCCAGAGCGGGAAATGGGGTGGGGAGAGGGGAGGGAAAAGAAAAGAAAACAAAAAAGCGCCTCACTCGGCAAATCTAAAACACTTTCATTTTAAATAACAATAATTAGAATTAAAAAGAACGGCTGCCCTTGGCTAGTGAAGGGGCAGAGCCAGTGGCCAGCGAGCCATTCCTCAGTGTATGATCCGTGGGAGTGTCCTTACAGGGGCTATGGATCCCATTCCCTGTCTGGATGAGTCCTTACAGGGGCCATGGATCCCATTCCCTGTCTGGATGAGTCCTTACAGGAGCCTTGGGATCCCATTCCCTGTCTGAATGAGTCCTTACAGGAGCTTTGGGATCCCATTCCCTGTCTGGATGAGTCCTTACAGGAGCTTTGGGATCCCATTCCCTGTCTGAATGAGTCCTTGCAGGGGCTGTGGATCCCATTCCCTGTCTGGATGAGTCCTTGCAGGGGCTATGGATCCCATTCCCTGTCTGAATGAGTCCTTACAGGGGCTGTGGATCCCATTCCCTGTCTGGATGAGTCCTTACAGGGGCTGTGGATCCCATTCCCTGTCTGAATGAGTCCTTACAGGAGCTTTGGGATCCCACTCCCTGTCTGGATGAGTCCTTACATGGGCCAAGGATCCCATTCCCTCTCCAGGTGAGTCCTTACAGGGGCTGTGGGATCCCATTCCCTGTCTGAATGAGTCCTTACAGGGGCTGTGGATCCCATTCCCTCTCCAGGTGAGTCCTTACAGGAGCTTTGGGATCCCATTCCCTGTCCAGGTGAGTCCTTACAGGGGCCAGGGATCCCATTCCCTGTCCGGAGCCGCTGTGGGAGCGCAGGGAAGGAGGGAAGTGCCCGTCCCAATCCAGCGGGGCCGAGGCCTTTTGCTCTCGTGGCCCCACAGAGCGGCCCCGTGCCGGCCTCTGGGGCCTGGGGCCGCAGCGGGAGCTGGCAGCGTGCGGCCGCCGCCCTCGCTAGATGAACTTGAAGCACTTGGTCTTGTCGTGGGGCAGGCGGGTCTTGAAGAGGACGGAGTCGACGCGGAACTGGGTGTAGAGCAGGGGCATGTACCCGTACACCTTCACAAAGAAGTTGATGCACTTGTGCCGCTCGTGGAAGTGGGAATCGTCGTGGGAAAGCGCCTGGGGGCAGCCGGGGCAGCGGAAGGTCCAGCGCGAGGTCACCTGGCAGCAGGGACAGAGGGGTCAGAGCCAGGGGCTCGGGAGCGGAGCCGAGCTCAGCATGGATTGAGCTGGAAGGGAGCTCAAAGCTCATCCAGTCCCACCCCGGCCGTGGGCAGGGACACCTCCCACTGTCCCAGGCTGATCCAGAATGGCCTTGGATGCTGCCAGGGGCAGCCACAGCCTCTCTGGGAATTCTATTGCAGGGCCTCACCACCCCCAGTTCTTTCCCAATATCCCATCCATCCCTGCCCTCTGGCAGTGGGAAGTCATTCCCTGTGTCCTGTCCCTCCATCCCTTGTCCCCAGTCCCTCTCCAGCTCTCCTGGAGCCCCTTTAGGCTCTGGAAGGGGCTCTGAGCTCTCCCTGGATCCTTTTCCTCTCCAGGTGAACATTCCCAGCTCTCCCAGCCCGGCTCCGGAGCAGAGCTCATCTCTGCTGGGGGCAGGGAACCTTTCACTAGACAGAGAACTCAGCCTGATTCAGTCCTGCAGTGCTGAACCTCAACTCCCCTGCTCTGTGGCAGGGATCTGGCTGACTCCCAAGGCTGAGCTTTCCCACCGGAGCTGGATTTCCCTGGAGCTGACACCGCTCACTTCCCAACCACAGCTCCTCCAGCAGTGCCAGCCCCGGGACAAGGCCCTGGCTTTACCTTGATGGGAGGCTTCCTGGTGAGGTGGGACACCAGGAAGTTCATGGCGATGTCCTCGCAGTTGATGTACTCGTCCACCATGTCCCGGATGGCCTGGGGCATCACGTAGGAGTACAGGTAGGCGTAGTACTGCCAGGGGAAAGGCACAGCGTTCTCCAGGTGCTCCACAGGTGGCAGCGACGCGTGGGACACGCATTTGGGACTCAAAACTCAAGAGCCCCAGCGGAGATGTTCCCCGTAACGGAGTTAATCCCAAACCAAGATCCGCTGTAGCCGCAGCCACAAATCTTCCACAGCTGCCGCCCCTCTCCCAGAACCTCAGAAACCAAGGAATGGAGGCTCCAGCTCCCTCAGATCCCACTCTCTCTGCTGCTGTGGAGTCAGCCCAGCAGGAACAAACACTGGAAACCCCTCCCAACACACTCAGGACCAGGTTCTGGCTGTGCTTCAGTTTGGAGAAAGCGAGGGAAAAGGGACAGGGGGTTCCCACACTCATCCTTAAAAACCCCAGAGCTGCAGCCGCAGGCGGCTGTGAGCAGGAAGGGGCGGCCCCGGGGAGGTCTCACCTTGTGGAAGAAGGCAGCACCAGTGAGCACCATGGAGAGCTCGCAGGAGTAGTTGGAGTTGTAGAGCCAGGACTGGTGGGGGATGTCCCAGGCGTGGTAGCGGCCCGGGAAGCCCACGATGCGATCCCTGGCCTCCCTCCACACCCTGCAAACACAGAAGTGTCCGTGAGACACGGAGCTGGGAGCACATCCAGAGGGGCTGCCAGGGATGGAGGGGTCTGTGCAGAAAGGAGTTTGGCAACTGCTTTATCTGAGGAACGCCCCGAGGGTAAAAAGGGAAACTGTTAAAATGTGCTCCTGTCCTAGAGCACAGCCGAGCTGCTTCTGCACGGGGAAGGGCTCCCGATCCACAAAACTGGGATTTTGTACCTCACAGTCCGGAGGTTTGAAAGGAAACTAAGGGCCAGAGCAGCCCAGGCTCAGCCTGGGAGGAGCCCAGCATCTCCTGGCCTCTTCCCCAAATCCCTGGGACTTTCCATCTCCCAGCAGCTCAGGAAAGCCAAGATAACATCGACCTCCCTTAAGGAAAGCTTCACGACCAGGTTGGATGGGGCTTGGAACAGCCTGGGATGGTGGGAGGTGTCCCTGCCCTGGCAGGGGTGGGACTGGAGGAGCTTTGAGGTCCCTTCCCACACAAACCATGCCTGGACTCTGGAGATTCCATAATTCTGTGAAAATTCCCTGATTCTGTGAAAAGCTGCTGAGATGCTGAAGGCCCCGGTGTCTCCCGAGGGAAGATCTGGATTCCCAAACTGCCGGTCCTCACCCCAAACTGCAGCTCCTCATCCCAAACTGCAGCTCCTCGTCCCAAACTGCAGCTCCTCATCCCAAACTGCAGCTCCTCATCCGAAACTGCAGCTCCTCATCCCAAACTGCAGCTCCTCATCCCAAACTGCAGCTCCTCACCCCAAACTGCAGCTCCTCATCCCAAACTGCAGCTCCTCATCCCAAACTGCAGCTCCTCATCCGAAACTGCAGCTCCTCGTCCCAAACTGCCGCTCCTCATCCCAAACTGCCGCTCCTCATCCGAAACTGCCGCTCCTCATCCCAAACTGCCGCTCCTCATCCCAAACTGCAGCTCCTCATCCCAAACTGCCGCTCCTCATCCGAAACTGCCGCTCCTCATCCCAAACTGCCGCTCCTCATCCCAAACTGCAGCTCCTCATCCCAAACTGCAGCTCCTCATCCGAAACTGCAGCTCCTCATCCCAAACTGCAGCTCCTCATCCCAAACTGCAGCTCCTCACCCCAAACTGCAGCTCCTCGTCCCAAACTGCAGCTCCTCACCCCAAACTGCAGCTCTTCACCCCAAACTGCAGCTCCTCATCCCAAACTGCAGCTCCTCGTCCCAAACTGCAGCTCCTCACCCCAAACTGCCGCTCCTCATCCCAAACTGCAGCTCCTCATCCCAAACTGCAGCTCCTCATCCGAAACTGCAGCTCCTCATCCCAAACTGCAGCTCCTCATCCCAAACTGCAGCTCCTCACCCCAAACTGCAGCTCCTCACCCCAAACTGCAGCTCATCCCAAACTGCAGCTCCTCACCCCAAACTGCAGCTCCTCACCCCAAACTGCAACTCCTCATCCCAAACTGCAGCTCCTCATCGCAAACTGCAGCTCCTCATCCCAAACTGCAGCTCCTCATCGCAAACTGCAGCTCCTCATCGCAAACTGCAGCTCCTCATCGCAAACTGCAGCTCCTCATCCCAAACTCCTGCTCCTCACCCCAAACTGCAGCTCCTCATCCCAAACTGCAGCTCCTCATCCCAAACTGCAGCTCCTCACCCCAAACTGCAGCTTCCTGGGCTCTGGCCATACAGGAGAAGCCTCCTGAGTGCCTCCCTCACCCCGACACGTGTTCACAGTCCGGCCTCGGGAATAAAATCCTGAATTTTGCATGTGGAGCGTGGGATTGCCTAATGCTCTGCTCTCATCTGCTCCTCACGCTCCTCCAGAGAAATCCCCCAGGAGAGCTGCAACACCGGCAGGAATAATTAAGGACAAAGTCAGTGCCTGATGCCTCAGCAGGGAAACAAATCCAGCTTCCACAGGCTGGGGTTTGGCTTCCTTGGGATCGCTCAGTGCCCCCTCCCTGCTGCTCAGTGCCCAGGCTGCATGAGAGAACTCCCTGTGGACACAGAAGGGTTTTCCCTTCTTCCTGGGCACAAAACTGGGCAGAAAGTGCCATTTTGGGGGTTTTTGGATGTGAGTTTCTCCCACAAGCCCTGTTCTGGCAGAGCTACAGGAGGAGAGCAGCTGAGGAGACCGAGATTCCCTGAGCTTTCCTGATGGAGCACAGACATGTTTGTTGTTCAGTCCTCCGCTCCAATTAATGAAACTCCAAGATAATCCCGAGGAATCGACGCCACCAGCAGCTTCCCTGGCTCCATCCTCCCCCCAGCACTTGTTTGCTGCAGCTCCTGTCAGTCCAGGGTGATTGTTTAGAAAAGCTGAAGTCGAAACCATTTATTGCCTTTCATTTCTCCCACATCCTCGCTCTCCTACGAACATGACTGAGCTTCTCCCTTCCCAGCTCAGCCACAAAAATCAGGAATTCTCTGGAGAATCATTCTGGGGGTACTCAGAGAGCTGCCTCCAGCTGCCTCCCGAGTCGCAAGCGGGGAAAAACGACGATTTTGGCCCCAAGGAATCAAAGCCTGGAGCAAAGTTTTGACAAAGTGCAGTTGCTGTGGGCAGAGGCTCACTCCAGCAGTTCCTGGGAATGTGTTAACACGGGGAGGCTTTGTGGGAACAGGGCGTTTGCAAGCAGGGATAGGAGTGAGAATAACACAGGGCACTAAAAACCTTCATTTGACGCTCTCCAGGAGCAAAACCTTGGCCAGGCAAAGGAAAACAGAGACCAAAAAAGGGGAGAAAAGAGCCCAGTTCGGATAAAGAGCCTGGAATGGGGCAGGGAAGGGAAGCCAGGAATCCTGACACCTCCTCCTGCACTTGGATTCCTCTTACACCTTGTTTCTCATCTCTCTGAGGGAGCCTGGTGGGTTTCCAGGCATTCTGTGCCCTTTAATCCTCCTCCTGAGCAGGTTTTGGTCCCCCTCTCCCATCCCTGGCCAGCTGCTGGATGTTCTCCGGCCGGGAATCGCAGCCCCTGCTCCTTGTGCTGCCCAGCAGTTCCTGGCAGAGACAGAGCTTTGGCTGCAGGAGCTGCAGGAGCAGCTGGCACAAAGCTCCCCCGGCAGGAGCCCCCTGTGATCAGGATTCCCGTGATCAGGAAGCTTTTGCCAGGGAAAAGAGAAGGGAAAACTGGGGTTGGAAAGTGAAGGGAAAACTGGGGGGGAAAAGTGAAGGGAAAACTGGGGGGGAAAAGTGAAGGGAAAATTGGTGCTGGAGCAAAACGGGGGGGAGGAGTAGGAGCAGCCAGCACCTGCCCTTGCGGGGTGACACCTGCATTTACTGGGTGACACCTGCCTTGGCTGGGTGACACCTGCCCTTGCTGGGTGACACCTGCCTTGGCTGGGTGACACCTGCATTTACTGGGTGACACCTGCCTTGGCTGGGTGACACCTGCCCTTGCTGGGTGACACCTGCCCTTGCTGGGTGACATGTCCCTTTACTGGGTGACACCTGCCCTTACTGGGTGACACCTGCCTTGGCTGGGTGACACCTGCCCTTGCTGGGTGACATGTCCCTTTACTGGGTGACACCTGCCCTTACTGGGTGACACCTGCCTTGGCTGGGTGACACCTGCCCTTGCTGGGTGACACCTGCCTTCACTGGGTGACACCTGCCCTTGCTGGGTGACACCTGCCTTCACTGGGTGACACCTGCCCTTTATTGGGTGACATCTGCCCTTGCTGGGTGACATCTGCCTTGGCTGGGTGACATCTGCCTTCACTGGGTGACACCTGCCCTTGCTGGGTGACATCTGCATTTACTGGGTGACACCTGCCTTCACTGGGTGACACCTGCCCTTTATTGGGTGACATCTGCCCTTGCTGGGTGACATCTACCTTCACTGGGTGACATCTGCCTTCACTGGGTGACACCTGCCTTCACTGGGTGACACCTGCCCTTTATTGGGTGACATCTGCCCTTGCTGGGTGACATCTGCCTTGGCTGGGTGACATCTGCCTTTACTGGGTGACACCTGTCTTGTCTAGGTGACACCTGCCCTTGCTGGGTGACATCTCCCTTTACTGGGTGACATTTGCCCTTACTGGGTGACATCTCTCTTTACTGGGTGACACCTGCCTTCACTGGGTGACACCTGCCCTTGCTGGGTGACATCTCCCTTTACTGGGTGACATCTCCTGCTCTGCAGGAGAAAATGCCCAAAGCACCGTCACTCCCCACTGTCACACGGAGCCACCACCAGCAAGTGGGCATCACCCTTCCTTTCCTCCGGCTCATGGATGGAGGCCAACGGCCTCTCGGATTTGTTTCCCACCCTAGGGAGCCCCAAAACCGTTCAGGGAGCATTACCAGCACACGGAAGTGAGTTAAGAACTGGAGGTGACGGGTTTTCCTGCACAACCTGGGCTCCGGTTCCCCACCCCACACCCCGTCAACGGTGTTTCTCCAAGAAGCGGAGCTGGGAAGCCGCGGGAAGGGACGGGACAGCCCCACCGTGCTCAGGCTGCTGCCCAGCAGCTCCTGGCTGCGGGGAGGAGCGCTCTGGGCACAGGGCGCTCACCGGAAGCCGAACATGATCTCGTCGTGGCGCAGGTGCGCGTCGTCGTCGATGGACAGGATGGCCTCGGTCTCGATCTCGTCCCAGGGCAGGAACCGGTTGTTGAGGCTGTTCTTCTCCGTGCGCACGACCTGCGGGGTGGGAGAGGCATTCCTGGGGCTGTGGCCGTGGCGCCCCTGGCGCGGGGAGGGCTCTGAAGCCACGAAGCGTCGGCTCAGCCCTGCGGCGGCTCCAGCTGCCAGCCCCAGCCACGCACCTGTAAAATCCTCCTGGATTTCTCCCTCTTCCAAGAATCACGGAGGAGAATCACGGAGTTGGAAGGAACGCACCAGGATCACCCAGCCCAACCCCTGGCCCTGCACAGACACCCCAACAATCCCACCCTGTGCATGCCTGTTGTCCAAACGCTCCTGGAGCTCTGGCAGCCTCAGGAACGCCCCCATTCCCTGGGGAGCTGTTCCAGTGCCCCAAAACCCTCCAGGGAAGAACCTTTTCCTGATATCCAGCCTAACCCTCCCTTGGCACAGTTTCACACCGGTCCTGACAGCCCCATCCACCCTGGATCCTTTCCCTGCTCTTACACTTTCAGCCTCCCCTGGCTGATCCGAAGTCACTCCGCACATCCCACATTTCCCATCCAATCCCTCCAATCTCGGCCTCTGCTCTCAACAATCTCCATTTAAAAATTAAGCCCAGCCCGGTGAAAAGACCAAAGCGTCACGGCAATGGGAACTCCATTAAATAAGATTGCACTTGATCCCACAAAAAAAGCCCAGGCTGAAAGCATGAACAGTGGGAATATTTGTATCAGGATCTGCGTGGCAGCTGGGATGATCAAATCCCCATGGAAAGGCGCACTTGGAGCTTTCATCTGCCCATGGCTCCGGGGGGATGGAATATTCGGCAGGAACACGGTGAATGTTTCACTGAAGGGCCATCAAAAGCACCAACAATTTACTGCAGGTGGGCAAAGGGGGCAGCTCTGGGCTGTGCAAGAGCAGGGCCAGAGCTGAGCTGCATTCCCACCCCGGGAGCTCTGCGGTTTCATTAGGACGTGGGAAAAGCAGGGACAACGTCGGCACAGGAATTTCTCATCCTGCTCCTTCCCAAGGTGGAGAAGCATCACAAAACTCAGCTCAGTGTTTGGCTTGGCTGAAGGGTTATCCAGAGCCAGCAGATGCTCCCAGGGGCTTCTTGTCCACCTGGGAGCTGCTGGAAAAGAGGGTGCAGGAATCAGGGTGGGAATGGGGTGAGGGGGGAAGTGGGAGGAGGCAACTCCACACTCCGTGTTCAGCTCTGGGGTCCTCGGCACAGGAGGGACGTGGATCTGCTGGAGTGAGTCCAGCCTGGGGAAGGGAAGGATCCAGGGAGAGCTCAGAGCCCCTTCCAGAGCCTAAAGAGGCTCCAGGAGAGCTGGAGAGGGACTGGGGACAAGGGATGGAGGGACAGGACACAGGGAATGGCTTCCCACTGCCAGAGGGCAGGGATGGGTGGGATATTGAGAAGGAATTGTTCCCTGTGAGGGTGGAGAGGCCCTGGCACAGGGTGCCCAGAGAAGCTGTGGCTGCCCCTGGATCCCTGGAAGTGTCCAAGGCCAGGCTGGATGGGGCTTGGAGCTCCCTGGGACAGTGGGAGGTGTCCCTGCCCATGGCAGGGGGTGGAAGAGGACGGGCTTTAAGGCTCCTCCCCACCCAAACCCTTCTGGAATCCTCGATGTCACCAGCGTTGAGCTCCCGCGCGCTGCAGGGCAGCGGAGCTGTCACCGGGAGATCTCTGCCAGGAGGATGTCCTGACTCCACCTGGAGAGGCAGAATCCACCTTTCCCCTGCGATGTTCCCTCTCCAACATCAACGCTGCTCCTTGGGAATTGTCTCCCTGCAGCTCCCACCCCTGCCCTGGGTGGGGCTCACCCCAAGACGAGCCCAGAGGTGACACGGCCAGGCCCTCTCTCCATCCTTTTTCAGACACTGAGGTCTCAATCTCTCTGCCAGCGCTGCTCCTCCAGCCCTTCCATCATTTGAATGACCCTTTTTTTGCCACAACTTCGCTCCTTAATGGCCTTGAGCCAAGAGCTCTGTCAAAACCCAAGGAAAGGTGTTCCCTCAGCGAAGCTGAAAGGCTCTGGCAGAGCGGGGACTCGGCAGTTCTCCTTCCCAAGGAGATTCAAAGGGTGAGGAGGACACGGAATCAGCCAGAGAACCACGAGAGAGATCCCAGCCCCTCACCAAAACACCACCTCCCCTGACAGCACCCAAACAGCGAGCAGAGCACCGGTGGTGGGACCTGCACCAAACTCCAACTCCTCCAGGCTCAAAACCAGCCCAGACCGTGCCCCGCTCGCCTTATTTTGGTTATTTTTGGCTTTTGTTTGCGACGAATTATCTTTAAAAAGCTTTGCCATCAGCTAAATGGCCCAGAGCTCGAAACCATGAACCTCCTGGGCAGTTTGCAAAGTTTGGAATCACCTGAAATGCCAACAGACCACACCAGAAGATTCTTCTCCTTTTGGAAAATCAGTTCCAAGTGATTCAGTGCCACAACGTGGGATTTGTTTGACTCAAGGAGCACAAAACCCCACAACTCCAGGACGTCCATTTCCTCCCATCGGACGAATGGATCTTAAAAAAACCTGAGAGAAAACTAAACCAGAGCATAAATCCAGAGCCTGCCCAGCAATTATGTCCTTTTACCAATACTTTAAAATACGTTTTTATACATAAACACAAAAAAAAACCCCGCAGCAAAATCAATACCTTCCAGCAATCTCCTTGCTAGTGAGGCCTCACACTTAAGCTTTAAATTAGGTGTCACATACAATTTGATGGTGAGAACATGAGGAATGCCTGTGCCCTTGGAGAAGTTTTGACAGCTCAACTTAGTGAACTGGATTGATTCCTGGGCAAAGAGCAAACTCTGCAAGAACCCGGGCGCCTCACTGCTCACATCAGGTCTCCGTGAGGGGAAAAAAGCCTGAAGGACGCCCTTAGGAGAGCTGGATAATTTGGGGAGACAGAACAAGCTCTCAGGAAAAGGATCCCTTTCCATCTTGGCCAAAGACGAGAAATTCTTCCCAAACGGGCTGGGGGAAGAGAGCCGGGTAGGGTGGGGTGGGGACACCTTCGCTGAAGGACAGGCAGGACTCGGATCCTCTCCATGCAGGAAAGGGATGACGCATCTCCGGGATCGTGGCAGTGACTGGTGCGACCAGCCCAGGCTCCAGAGGTGCCGCCATCGTCCCCACCCATCAAGGACTGCCACATGTGGGAGGTGGTGATGTTCATCCTGCCCACATCCATCCCACGTCCTCGTTCCCAGCTGGGCAGGTCTCCTCCCACCCTCCATTCTTTCTGCAGGAGAGCACAGGGAGCCACGGAGCCTCCAGCTCTCCCACGCGCACGTGTGGGAAAGGAATCAATTAAAAACCAGCCAATCTAGGCTTAATAGAGGTCAGGGAGGGCTCTGTTGGAGGACTTTGGGAGATGGCAAACTCTAGGAAAAGGGAACAGTGAGTTCCAAGTATCCCTGAAACCACCTTGGCACACACATTTAATTTCCTGGTTTGACCAAATCCAGACACGTTTTGAAGAAAAGTTGCCAGACTGAGATCCACCAGAGTCCCTTCCCTCTACACATCAGGCACAAGTGCTGGGATTATTTACAAGACTCCCTGGAAGGAGGGAAGGGCGTGCAGATCCATAAAAGGAATAAATCACATCCTTCATTACCATGGCCGACTCCATTCCCACTCCCTCTGCAGCCGAGGTGAGAGATCAGACTGGCACCTGCTGCTCTGCAAAAGCCACCAGAGATGGGCACAAGGAAGAAAACAACTCTGCCCGGTCCCACCAAACAGCATCTTCCTGGGAGCTGGGTAATTCTTTTTTGGAAGTGAAGCTGTCAGAAGGAGTTTGCACTGAGCCAAGGCAACGAAGGTGGGATGTCAGACAGGGACAAAGCACACGGCCTCAGGCAGGAAAAGAGGAGGACTTTCTTCATGGAAAGGGTGGTTGGGCATTGGAAGGGGCTGCTCAGGGAGGTTTGGAGTCCCCATCCCTGGAGGTGTCCCAGGAGTGACAGGATGTGGCACTCAGAGCCCTGGGCTGGTGACAAGGCGGGGATCGGTCACAGGCTGGACTCGATGGCCCTGAAGGACTTTTCCAACCTGAATGATTCTGTGATTCCTTCAAGATCCTGGCTACAGCAGGAATTCTGGCACTGGGTAAGGCTCCACATGGAGACGACACACCTGCGGTTCCCTTTGCTAGAGATGACTTTGATCCTGACGTCTCTGAGCTCTGCCTCATTTCATGGAAGGAGAGAGGAGGCCGATCCCGGGCACGTTGGCTCCATGACAAGCAGCCAAGCTCTCTGCCAGGACAGGTGCCAAGGAGAAGCCAAAGGAGCTGCTGTCATCACCCAAAACCTCTGCAGCCCATTCCCAGCGAGATGACACTGGAGTGAATCCCACGAGTCCGACCACGGCCACATTTTAAACTCGACTTCCTCAGTGTTTTATCTTTACCCGCTCTGGGCAAGCTGAGCTGCTCCACAAAAGCTGGCAGGATCACCGTGGCTCGCAGCCCAGACCTCAAATCTTCTTGGCTGCCCCTCCCAAGGACAACCACGGTGGTGCTTACTGAAGATTTCCAAGAGCAGCCTCACACCCAGCGGCGCTGGTGTCCTGCCCTGCCCACGCAGAACCTTCTCCCTCCTGCCAACCTCAACTCCCCACCCTGAGAAAACCCTCAGAGGACAGAAATCCATCCAGCTCCTACTGGCCAGCATCCTGCTTTCCATAGCCAAAAGCACAGGTGCAGCAGGCCTTTGGCTCAGCCAGGAGTTCTTCATTTCGTGAGAACTGAAATCGTCTGGCCTCACTCGGTACAAACACGAGGCTCCTCCCGGCACACTGCCAGAGCTGCATGGGCAGGGAGGAGATGGGATGCCAGCGGGGCATTTTCACCAGAGCCAAGCCCCTGGGACGATGCCTTTCCTCCCCAAAGCCACGCTCTTTTTCCTAACACAGACCCAAAAACTCGAGGAAATGAGTCTGGCACAAGACGGGACTCCGGAGCGTTCGTGGCAGCTCCCGATGAGCTGCAAATCCAGCAGGATCACACTGCGTGAGGAGGGCGTCAAAGATCCTTCCAGACACGCTGCCAGATCTGAGCGGGATGGCATTTTGTAAAAAAAAAAATAAAAAATAGATGTACTTTTGGCTGTGTTTGTGATAATGGATGTTTCAAAAACTCAGGCCGCCGAGGCGAAATGGCAGGAGCACAAAAAGTGGCTTTGAGGCGTTTGTTAGGACAATGATATTCGGGTGTTTCCTTGGGGTCAACACCCCCAGATCCTGATAAATCAATAAATGGGAACGGCTGGGACCTCAGCTCCTACAGCAAGCCCGTAACCACATCCAGAGCCGCCCTGAGGGAGATGCCTGGATCCTCCTGCATCCAGGCAAAGCTCCTCTCATCACTGGTCTCTCCCCACCGACCATCCTCACCATTCCCAGCTGGCTCCCAGCTCTGTTCCAGGATTGGATGAGTCCCAGAACGTGCTTGGATGGAGCTGTGGGTAGCCAAGGACATCAGTCCTCACCCACCCCATAGAAATCCTCCAGAATCTGCTCCCTTGTTTGACTTGATGGCACCAAAAACATCCGTTTATCTGAGCACCCACCCCAAGCCTGACACTTTTAGCGGACGTTTCCCCAGCCATGCATCGCCTGAGGAGCTGTCCCTGGTTTTTACAGCAGTTTCCCCTGGCAATTCTTCACCTTCTTGTTTTCCCTTTAATCCTCCTTTGCAAAGATGGATCAGGAAGTTGCTGTTATCCCTTTTCTCAAGTATTAATTATTCCCTGCTCCTTTTTCTTCACCTTGAAACAGCCGCAGCCCCTCCTTTATGCCCCGAACCTCCAGCTTTGCTGCCTCCGACTTGAAGTGTTCTCAAAATCTGAATTAAAAGGATTTATAGACTATTTTAAGACTCATCTCCAGAGGTATGAGAGGGGCATTTAGCTCCAAAGCCATCCAAAGGCAGCACACGCCAAATATAAACTGGCGAAACAGACGCATTTTAAAAATACGTGTAATTAAATAATGCAACATAAAGCCCAGCATCAGTTATCCCCCGCTGAGAACAAAACCACACAGGAAGATACCAGGGAAAGGCTTTTTTAAAACTGGTGCTGTGTCCGTGCACGAAAAACGTGCAAACACTTGGTCTCCCTTTAAACTCCTCAGCTGAGATCAGTGGATCACTCATCTCCGAGAGGAGAAAACAGCTTGAGATACAAATAAAACTGATTATTTATTCATTTTCGTACAGGAGCAGCTGTCGCATCTTCCCTGAGAAACGAAAGGAGAAGGATGCTCGTTTTAACGTTAAAGGGAAGCAGATACTTATTTTTATTCTCTGTGTGTTGCTGTTGGTGGCTGTGCAATTAGAGATGCACATGGAGCTGGCTGTCCAATTAGATTTATTTTACAATTAACTGTAATTATTTGGCTCAAAGAAGGTCCCTGAGATAACACGCTGTCATGTTCTAATACTTCCACTGTTGCAGCTCATTCCCTTCCCAAAATTCCTGTGTGTGCTTTTCATGAAAGCTCACAGGGAAAAACTGCGGAGTGCAAAGCTCGTGATCCAACTTCCACTGGCAGGTCTGGGATCACGAGCCAGATTTATGAGCTGCCGCTTGCTGTGAAGCCAAGAAAAGTCATTCCAAGAAGAAAGAGCTCACTCTTTTGGGAGTCTTGATACCAATAAGCCAAATTTTTAGTTTGTTGGGGG
The DNA here is from genome assembly GCF_015227805.2 of Hirundo rustica. Lineage (NCBI taxonomy): Eukaryota > Metazoa > Chordata > Aves > Passeriformes > Hirundinidae > Hirundo > Hirundo rustica. The sequence goes on from NC_053452.1 coordinate 115,373,643, forward strand.
GGGGGGGGTTGTGCAGTGGAATGGGCAATTCTCAAAGGTGCCATCATGGAACCGCAGACTCTTTAAGGCTGGAGAGATCAAAGTGATCAAATCCAACCACTAACCCACGACCCACACCCAGAACACTCCACGTGCTTTAAAACCACCTCCAGGGATGGGGACTGCAGCACTGCCCTGGGCAGTTCCAATGCCTGAGCACCCTTTCCATGGAGAAATCCCTCCTGGTGTCCAACCTGAACCTCTCCTGGCACAATGAGATGCTGTGTGCTCTCATCCTGTTCCCTGGGAGCACAGCCCGACCCTCCCAGCTGTCCCCTCCTGTCAGGGAGTTGTGCAGAGCCTGAAGGTCCCCCCTGACCCTTCTTTTCTCCAGGCTGAGCCCCTTTCCCAGCTCCCTCAGCTGCTCCTGGTGCTCCAGCCCCTTCCCCAGCTCTGTTCCCTTCCCTGGACACACTCCAGCTCCTCAATGTCCCTCTTGTCACAAGGGGCCCCAAACCAAACCCGGGATTGGAGGTGCCCCAGCAGCACCCAGCATGTGCCACGTGTGATGCCCTGAAGGATGTCACGGTTCTTTATCGATGCTCTCTCAAGATGCAGCTGGATGGACCTGCTTTCACCTGGCAAATCCTGTCCTGGTATTCAAGGCCTGAAAATTCCAATGGAATTCTGCCCAGCCTAGGAACAATCCCAGATTCCAGAGCTGAAACACCCCAGGGAGATGATGGACGGCAGCAGGAGCGTCCCCAGCACGGATTCAGCACAAGCAGAGCTTGTACACCGTTATCTGTCAACTCTGAAATTCATCCTCTGCACCTCTTCTTCCTCTCCAAATGCCCTTTGGCTGCTTTAGAGGCAATTTTAACAGCAAAAAGTGTCGTTCTGATGAAATGGGGACGCCTTCCCCACATTGCCTGTACCAAAGCCACTTTGTAACACTGAGTAAAACACAGAGATGGCGTTTGGGACCGCTGTTGAGAAAGAGAACACGCAAGGAGGCAGAAAGAGGGCAGGCAGCAGCTTCTAACTCCATCCAAAAGCTGGAGTGTTACTGCCCGGGGCTCAGGGATGAGGGATTCAAACCTCTTGTGGGCAGCAAGAACTCCCAGACTGGTAAACCCCGACAGCTCAGGAAAGGATGTGTGCAGTGCATGAGAGCAGATCCCACCCTCCCACCCCTGGGACTCAGCAGGAGTTTGGCTGAGCCAGCTGCAGCTCCCTGGAGCAGAGAGAGCCTGAGGAGCACATCAGGTTGGAGTGATCGCTGCTCTGGACCGGCTCCCATCTCCTGGATCTGTTTTGGGAATCCCAGGGAAGCTGCCGCTGCACCAGGGGCAGAGCTGCAGAAGGAACTGACTGGGAAAGCCTGGCCTTATTTTGGCAAAAATCCTCATTTTCCCTGCCTGCCTCACTTTCCCAGCTGTGCTCCCAGAGCTGTGTCAGGCCAGGTACAAGCTCCTCGTTATCCATGGAAGAGCCAAATGAGAGCCCAGAACAGCCACAAGAGTCCAAGAACCACTCACAGGCTGCAACTCCCTGACCCTGACCCAAAACTTCTAAAGTATGAAAGTCCAGACCCCCCTCAGCCCATCACCAGCTAATTCCTGCACTTCTGATCTCCCTGGAAAATTTCCCAGTCCCCTGATCCATGCCGAGAAGTCTGGCAGCAAATGGACTGGGAGCTCAGGGGTGGATCTGAGGAGGGGCTGTCACATTTCATCTGTAAGACAGGAGATGGAAAAGTCAGGAGGGGGCTCAGGAGCACCCCTGAGGTCTCCTGCCCTTGCCAAGCCATCAGAGCCGTGCAGCTCCAGGTCATGGCACGGGAGGAAACCCTTCAACTTCCATCCTGGGGACACAGAAATGCACAGCAGAGAGGCAGAGAAGAGCAAAGTGCTGGAAATCCAAGGGCTGTGATCCCAGGGGATTGTTGGTAGTACCTCCTTTCTGCTCACTAAGTGAGGCAGAGCTTATCTTTCCACACTTTGCTCTTTGGCTGATAGCCCAGCTGCTTTAATTACCAGAGGCTTTCTCAGTGCAAGTCCTCTGCATTGTTGTGCAATTACTTCTTCAGCGGGTTTCTCCTCGGGATCTGTCAGACAGGATTTCCACCACAGCAGGAAAACAAAACACCTGGCAGGGCATTTGTTCACATCGGTGCACCTCACTCTTTGGAATACATCACAGCCAAGGATGCTGAGAGATGTTCCCAGCATTTAAAACCTGCTCTGACCCATCCTACAAGAGCTTCAGTGCAAACATTCGTGTCTGAGGGCATCCAAATGCACATCACAGCCCAACAAAAGGAGGAGGGAACTGGAGTCAGACGATAACTCACTGAGCAGCTACTAAAAAAACCTCGAATATAAACTCTGATACAAGCAGAGCCAAGAAGCCATCAAGTTTGTAGGCAGGTTATTGTTTTGATGGGAAGAGGACAGCGGATTTATTAATGTTTATGTGGCTGGGAGCAGCAACCATAAAGCACTCGGGCACATAAACTCACTTTTGGCTTCCAGGTTGATTCCAGAAACCTTCCAGAGACTTCTGAGATGAGGAGGCTGAGATCTCACCGGGGAAGTTCTGGGTGAAATGAAGACAGCTTGCTGCCAGCATGCCTGCCCTCAAATCCATCATGGAGGGATGAGAGCTCCCTTATGGAATGTTAGAAGAAAAGAACCATCCCAGGACCCACACCACGATCCCCAAACTGACATTTTATCCCTTGTTGTTCCTGTTGTTCCATGAGCAAAATTCATCGTGAACTGCAATTTTCATCAGCTCCGACAGCAGAGGACGGGGCTGGGATGTCCTCCTGAAGGTGGCCAAATAAAGGGAGAGGTATCTTCCCCAAAAACGCCCATTCTCCCTCCAGGTGGCAGAGCCAGCCAGTGACAAATCTGGATACGAGGTCTAGATGGGTTTCCATGGAATTTCCCTTTGCTCGTAATCTTCAGTTTCTGGATCCCAAATGCTGGAAGCCTTGGCTAAATCCTACTTTAGCTGGTCCATGACTCACACCAGCCCCTCGTTCTTCTACCCAGAGGAGCAGAGAACTCAAGCCAAGGGCGATGTCACGTCCTTCAAAGCTTGATTTATCCCAGGGCTTTCCATACTTGGTTCAGCGAAATCCAGGAGGAATAAATGCTTCCATCAAGAGGCAGGTAATAATTCCTGCCAAACACATGGCTGGGATGAATCCAGACTCCCAGAGCCCCCTCCCACAAGCCACAGTATGGGCTGGGAATTAAGGAAAATTAGAAATTACGGCCATCACATAAATTAGTCACAATTCAAAACAATTCCATTTATAGATTCCTGATAAAATCAACCTAAATATCAGTGTTTCGAAACCAATTTGCGTTGTCACCTGCTTTCAGAGCAAGAGGAAAACGAGTCCTGTTGGAAAGAATTACCCGGTTTATGGCTGTCCTGAGGCTTTTCTTACTCCCTCTCAGCCCCAAGATGGGGCTGTCCCTTGTCACAGAGATAAGCCAGGCTCCCACAAGCCGGGCTCACAGCTCAAAGCCATGATCAGGCTGGAAATGGAACTTCCCTGCTCCAAATGCTTTCAGTGTCGAGAACAAAACCCATTTCTCTTCCCTCCACGAAGCTCAAACCCCTCAGAGTTCAGTTCAAATGAGCATTCAGGAAGATGAAGACTTTGGATCCAAGTTTGGAGCTGAACTATTTGGATCTGAATTTGTCATCTGGGAAGATAAAGAAGCTTCACCGCATCTCCCATCTTTGTGCTGTCAGAAAATCCAGGAATGGGTGAAAACAGCATTTCTGTGAACTTACATGGAGACATACAAGTGGATGTTTCGGTGACCAGGTGTGGCTTTCTCTGTGCCTCAGTTTCCCTCTAGTGCCCTTAGCTCCCCCTTTGACCAATTTCAGGAGAGGGAAAAAAATCCTCACTTCTCTTAACAGGACTAACACAGATTTTCATTAATTAACTAAAGTTTTTAAATAAACGTCTGAAAGAGTCTGAAAATTACTGATTTCCCCCTGATTTTCTCCCAGGCTCTAAAATGACATCCCCTCACTGTCATCAGGAGAAAAAGCTCCATCCTTTCTGGGTGCTTGCAGTGGAACAACTGATTCCAGGGATTCTGGAGACAGGACAAGGGGAAAACAAACTGCAGCCCTTGGTTCTGAACCCAGCTACTCCATCACCTGTTGTCAATGGCTTTTCACAGGAGATGAACCTTTTCCTAAAGTCCAGGAAAAGCCAGGTGCTGCTTTTTGGAGAGGGGAGTGCTCTGTATGCCCAGCAGGGCGGGGAGACCAACCACAGTTTGATTTTATGAAAATTATGGGGGGGAAAGCATCTATTTAATACAAAAAGCATCGATTTAATACCCAAATTCCTGACCCCGGCGAGTCCTGCTCGCTCCTTTTCACTTGTGCCAGGGGATCCATCCGTGTCTTGTGGCACAGCATCAGGTTGTGGCCACTCTGGGACACAAGGCTGTCTCCACAGATAAGGCAGCCTGTGCAGAATGGCTTTGCACAGCAGAACTGCTCCACCAGGACAGATAAAAGCCTGGGAAGGAAGGAAATGCAGATATCCAGGCTCTGGGATTTTATGGGAAGAAGGGCTTCCAGTGTAGCTTGCAGTGAACACTCAGTTCTATCATAACAAAGTCGCAGAGGATGGAAAGTAGGTGAAAACAAAAGGGAAATAGAGAGAAAATTCACCCACACACTCCATTCCCCCCATCCTCGTTCCAGCGCATGGAATAATTTGAGGACATTTGGTATTCTGTTTGGTATTTAAACAGGTCACAAAGCAAACCCTAAAAGTAGCAGGAATGCAGCCCTGGAAAGTCGGAGTGGGTTTTGCTGCCAAGTCCTGTCGTGCTGCTTTTGTCCCCCAGCAGTTGTGACAGAGCCTGCTCCAAACAGGGAGCGTTTGAGATGCACACGCTGCTTTTATGGCGATGTTTAACGGCTTCGGCACAGGGGACTGGCCCCTGGGACACCTTCAGGCTTTCACATGTGACCAAACCCACCCAACGATGTCCCCAGCAGCATCCAAGGACGTTTCCCTCCCTTGATTTTCCTTCCCAATGCCGCAAACACGCTTCCTTCTGCTCACCGACCCCATCAGCTGCATCCCGAGCCAAGGGGATTGGGAGAGCTGTGGCCACAGGAAGGTTTTGTCTGTGGAAAAGCCATCACAAACCAGCACATGGCACAGGGGAGAATGGAGGACCAGGTCTAGGCAGCGGCAGTGAGGGACACGAGCGTGTTGGAGTTAATATTCCGAGTGCAAATTCCAAGGAGCCAGCGCCGCTCGTTCCATTATCGGCCCGTGTTCACGCATCGCTGCACCTGTGCTCGGGCCCTGCAGTGACAAGCATCGGGATTGCAGGATCCGCAGGTAAACTAAGCAGCAAATTTGTTCCTTCCTCCGCTGCTACACAACGGATAGAAACACACAAGGAGACGGCAAAACTCGCGGGGATTTCAGAACTCAGCTGCCTCCGCGGCAGCGCCGGCTCAGCGGGGCAGCAGGTGGTGCTGCAAACCCGACAGCAGCAGCCAGGCACTTCTGGGGAACATCCCCCTGCCTTCTCCAACTGCTCCCCTGGAGAAACCGAGCTCACAAACCTGGGATGCGCTGCTGGTAACGCTGCTGCACTGCATACAGGCTGTTCGACCCAGGGACGGGGCAAGTCTCCTGAGGGAAGGGACCCAGTGCTGAGAAATGGGGATTTTCTCAGCTGGTTTTGTGTGAATTGTTCCTTCTGGAGGTAAACCTTGAGCTCCCCGCTCCCATATGCGATGCAGGACCTCAAAGCAAAGTTGGGGTTTTCCTGATTTGGAACGCAAGAGCTGTGAGTCAAAGCAAGGCAGGGAAAAGCAAGATAAAGCTGGGACTCACCCAAGAGTTGCTGCGGGTGAGTTGGCCCAGGAAAGCACAAGTCACATCAGCAAGCAGGAGTTTGGAAAATGCTGGATTACCAAGCTGAACCAGACCCTGAGCTGGTCTTTAGGCAAAGCTGCCAGGAAGGAGAAGGATTGACTGAAATGGTGGAGTTGGTCAGCATGGGCAGCGTGATGATCTCACCCTGGATCACACACACCACTGCAGCTTATCTCGAGCTGCTGGTTACTTTGGAAGGTTGGTGCTGCTCTCGTCAGAAAACCAAGCTCGAGGATCCAGCTGCTTGCTGAAGGACAAGCAGAGAAGCTCATTCTGCCACCATGGCCACCAGCCTGACCAGGTTCTGTCCCCCTCCTCCTCCTCCTCCTCCTCCTCCTCCTCCTCCTCCTAGCCAGAAGCATGACCTACAGATCCTGCTGTGCTCCTTAAAACGGAGATATGAAACACCCTTTGAGTCCTTCTGCTGGAAATGACGTGCAAACCTCAGGCACCCGAGCTTCAGAGCCAGCTCAGCACAGCACATTTCTCTTCCCAAAGAGAAGGCAAAGTCAGGACAGCCTTCCCTGCCCAGCCAGCTCCTGATTAATAAATGCCATGTCAAGGGACTCATGTGCAGCCAAACAGGTCTGCAGACCCGGCAGCGCTTCCGGATTTGCCGTTTTTCCACAGATTATTCCTTTTTAAACAAGCAGCTAAATGGAATGAGGCCTCTCAGCCAGCCACCAGGCCCGCGGCAAAGGACCTCATGCCACTGGAAGTGGCTGCAGGGATCAAAGGCAGCGACTTGTTCTGGAACAAAGCTGGAGGAAGGGATTAGTCACTGCTGGCAGCCACAGGAGCTGGCACTGAACCCAGCCTTAAGTGCTCAGAGACCCTCCAGCACTCCCAGCCCACCTCAGCCACGAGCAGGAGGAGAAACCAAACTGCTGCAGGGCTTTTCCAGCCACTGAGGGACCTCACAAACCCAGCAGAGGGAGAGGAGCTGCAGGTTCCGGCTGTCACTTCTTAGAATGCGAGCAGAGGTTGTGAAAATAATGCTTCAGGCTGAATAAGCTTCATCCCCAAAGCACAGAATCCCAGAATGGTTTGGGTGGGAAAGGACCTTAAATCTCACTCAGTCCCAGCCCCTGCCACAGGCAGGGACACCTTCCACTATCCCAGGCTGCTCCAAACCCTGTCCAGCCTGGCCTGGAACATTTCCAGGGATCCAGGGGCAGCCAGAGCTTCTCTGGGCAATAAAGAAGAAGCTCAGCAGTGGCTGTGATGTGGCTGCTGGAGCTGGAACAGTCACACTCCTATCCTGAGGAGTTCTCCTAAGGCAGTGCTAGAGATACAAACACATTTTTTGGAAAAAAGTGAGGTTTTGAGCTTGCACAAACAAGACTTCTCATTCACAGCCTTTGGGGTTTTGCTGCAATACTGATTAGCGTGAGATGGGAAGAGTTTCTACAGCTTTAAATGTGAGGGTAAAGTGGCTACATCTGTTCCAGGGGCAGCCCTGAGTGACTACACACAACTTCACATTACGTTGGATTTCCACCTACTCACTTCAGGCTGGGGACGGGGACAGAATATTTGATCAGACTCCTGCGTTGCTCAGGAACCTTACTGATGTTTCAGTAAATTATGCCATCTATATTTAAGTCAAAGCTGGGGTTTTTTTTTAAATCAAATACATTCTGTAGCCCTGTTTATCTCGTTATCCATGAAAGATTTGAAGTTCCAATGCAGCTTTGATTAATTCCCAGCCCACCAGGGAAAAGAAATCTGCTTGGGAGGACAAGCCCCAAATCGCAGCCAAGCAGCGCAGTTGGCAAACGACGTTTCAAGGAGCTCGTCAGTAAATAAAGTCAACACGTGGAGTAAGGAGAAGTCCAACTCTCCTTTAGGGAATTCTGCCAGCACAGAGCCACACTTCTCTGGCCACCAGCAGGTCCTGGTGGGGCTTGAGACTCTATTTTGCTTCCAAAGGCTCTTTAACATGCTGCAGGCGTTGCTTTGTTTCATTAGCTTGTAATTTGCATAAAATGATGAAACTGTTTGGGTTGGAAGGGACCTGAAAGATCATCCCATGTCAACCCCTGCTACGGGCAGGGACACCTTCCATGATCCCAGGCTGCTCCAAGCTCTGTCCAGCCTGGCCTTGGACGCTTCCAGGGATCCAGGAGCAGCCACAGCTTCTCTGGGAATTCTATTCCAGGCACTCACCACCCTCCCAGCCAAGAATTCCTTCCCAATGTCCCATCTATCCCTGCCCTCTGGCAGTGGGAAGCCATTCCCTCTGTCCTGTCCCTCCATCCCTTGTCCCAAGTCCCTCTCCAGCTCTCCTGGAGCCCCTTTAGGCTCTGGAAGGGCTCTGAGCTCTTCCTGGTGCCTTCTCTTCTCCAGGTGAACATTCCCAGCTCTCCCAGCCTGGCTCCAGCTCTCAGAGCAGCTCCGTGGCCTCCTCTGGACTCACTGCAACAGCTCCACATCCTTCTGATGCTGGATTCTCTTCAAAAACCTTCTGGTGCAGGTGCTTTGATCCTGGATCATGCTGGCACACGTGTGCCGCTGCTCTGCTGCTCCTCGGGTGCCTGGACCCCCTTCAACCACAACCCAAATCCTCCCTCATCCCCTTCTCCTCTGCCCTCAGGTTTCTTCACAAAGCCCTGTGCTTCGGGACCTGAACACGGAGCAATTCCTTGCATCCCAAAGTCACTGGGAACGTGTTTGTTGCACAGACATACAGCACCACTGCCAGATCTGAGAGAATTGGATATTCCCCATCAAAAGAGCTTTTTTTTTTTTTTTCCTCGTAAAGAAACGAGAATCGCAGCTCCTCACTTTCTGACACTGGCACACACTGGCTCGTGTCTCCTGCCTATCCCACATCCCCACCTGCCTCTTCCCCTGGCCAGCACGTCCCACATCTCAGCCAGCAGGGCTCAAACAGAGCCTCACCTCTGCTCCAGAGTTCCTGTCACCCTTTTCCAGAGCAGACCTTGGCATTTCTCACTGCCTGATGAAGCCCAGGGAAGTTTTCCATCGTTGCCACACCAAAGCATCCCTGTGGATGAATGGTACAAACTCCCAAACACCCAGTCTGGAGATGGCCTTAGCAACAGGCACGTGAGGAGGATGGATGCCTGGAGGCTGCTCAGGGTTTAACCTTCCCGGGAGAAATCCCAGATTCAGGCTCTTTTAACAACTGGGATTTAGAGAAACTGGAAGAAAGCAGAGCTGTTACCAGACCAAGACGCCCCTTCAGGAAGGACCTGGCCGAAGCTCTCTGTGATCCAGCCATCCCAGCGTGTCACCAACCACCATCCCAAAGCAGGCACACGACAATTCCCTCCTCTGGAAGCACACGGTTCCCCACGTTCCCCCCACAGCACGCGGCTCCAAGGTGACACGAAGCAACTCGTGTGTGTCAAGCCCCCAAAAAACCAGCAGGGCTCCAACACAACAGATGTGCAGATGAGAGCCAGGTACAAAAAGCCATTATCTTCCATCAGCAGAAATGCATTTTTCTTTCACAAATAACACCCATTAGCAGCTCCAAGGAGAACAATCCCCGCTCCGAAGGAGGACGCAGTTTTTTCGGCACGCACAGTGTTCAAAGATTTTGTAGAATTCGCAGGTTCAAAAGGACTAATGTGAAAGATTATTTCGCAATTATCCAAGCAATTTTCTCTCCTCATTGTTCCCGGACCATAAGGGTTTTTAAATGTGAGCAGAAGGATTTATTCATCACAATAATAATAAAACGAAATATTAAATCAATGAATCTCTTTGCATGCAGCATAAAGCTCGCATGGCCATTAAGCTCAGTAGCGCCCTGTCACATAAACCACACGCAGTTTGTGTATTTAAGTACCATCTCCCCTCTTTCATTTTTCCCTTCCCTAATTTGTAAGGCATTATCCTTCCATTTGTCCTCTAAACACAACCAGATTCAGAGCACTCAGTGTTAGTTCTTGTTAGTGGCTCAGTGTCCTTGCTCTCTTTTTGAGGGGAGATTTCTATTTAATTTTGACTGTTAACAATGGCCAGTGAAGAAAGTTATGCTGGGATGACAAGGAGGTCCTAAAATAAATTTAAAAAATGGGGAGAATTCACTCCTTACAAGTCAAGTACTCCAAGTGAGTACATTTTCATGGGTCTGAAAACAAATGTTGGCTTTTGAAGGTGTCATTTCTTCAGTTTGGCTGAGGGGGAAAAAAAAAAAATCATAGACCCAAATATATGCAAAAGTCAGCTACAGCCTTGGGAGCATGGAAGCTCTCATGGTCACGTCAGCCTCGGCTTGTAATGTTATAAAATCAGAGATGAGTTTTGAGGCCTTTGCAGTCGGCACTAATTCAGTGGGTCCCTCTTTTGTTTTAATAAAAAATTCATCTGGCAAAGTGCAGAAACAGTTACTACTTAGGTATTTATAAGGTATCAACTGTCCTCACAGGGAGGCACTTAAAAGAGCCTGAGCAAAGATTTCCAACGAGCAGCGATCTTTAGCTTTAGGCATCAAAATTCGCATTAGGCTCCTCAGAAGCAATTGGCATTCTCTGAGTGCCAAATACCCGGCACCTCTCATTTTTTCTCCACGGATAAAAGTATCCAAAGGAGGGACAGACACCTTCAGCCATCCCCCAGGACTGCAGCTGAGCTGACACGGCCAACTCCAACACGCAAACCCCACCACGAACCAGCCCAGCGTAGCTACATCTGTCTTACCATGATTGGGACGCCAATGTCTGGCCACAAGAGATCCTCGGAGGGAAGCTTGGGAGAGTTCCACACCACCACCACTTTATTTAAGTAGGGGAGACCATTGAGCCTTTCTAGGGAGTTCATCAACACCTCCTCCCGCTCGTAAGTCAACATCACCACCGTGAACTGCTCCCGCGGGACGTTGCCGCCCAAAGCAGCCTGGAACTCCTTCCCAGAGCCACCTGCTCCTCCACCAATTGGTCGAAATCCAGTCCCAGACCCCAAAAATTTTGCTTCTGATGGTAAAACGGGGTCGAAGGGAGTGTAGGGGAAGAGGTGGAAAGGCCCCGGGGCAGAATTCCAATTCCTGTAGATATCCATTGCGGTGAGGGTGAAATTGCGGAGATATTTGGGAGAGGCGTAGGGTGGTTCTGTCTCCACAGGCCCCAAGTCCAGGTCCCCATTGTCTGCCATATTGGGGTCTGTACCAGCAGCTTTGCCAGACCGGTGGGGGATCTCCACGGCAGGTTCTTCTCGGATCGGAGCAGCCGGGATTTGGATTCGAGTCCTTATGACAGCTAAGACTGTGCTGAAGACGTTGTCGGAGGTGGAGAAGTAGGTCTCCCACAAGAAGCGGCCCTGCCTCCTCATGGCAAGGAGATCGTTGTCAGAAATGCTTCTCAGAAGAAAGTGCACTTCTGTGATACGTGGCTTTGGTATAATTAAGGCTGCCTCGTTCCACCGGATCACATCGTTGTAGGGTAGCTGAACTTGCTCTCCGAGAACCACCGGGATGGCCCCGACCTCCAGAGCCTCAAACAGTCTCATGGTACACCCGGCGGAGATCACTAAACGGGTGTCCCCAGGGGTGATGATCAGTGCAAAAGTAGAAAGCTTCAGTAGCTCTAGTCTGTCGTCCCTTTCTCCACACAGAGCCCACTCAGTGGGCAGACTCGCCTTAGGCTGGTTCTTACACGTGAACTCCACCAGAACAAAGTCCAGCTTGCTGTCCTGAACAGCCTTCAAGGTGGTGATGATCCGGTCGTCGTAGTCGGCCGGGGCGTTGCCTTCGATCTCCTCTTCGAAGGAGCGAACCTCCTGCAAGCTGGAGCGGAGAGACTCGATCTTCTCGCCCTGGAAACTGAACAGGTACTTACGCTTGACCGGCACCTGGGGTGGGATTTCTAGGAAGTTGGGCTCGGACATGGCGTGGACCAGGGGCGATACCACGATGTCAAACCCCGGTCGATACTGGGCGTCGTAAAAGGTGGACTGGGCGATCATGGCGCGCCCCGTGCTGATGTTGTAAATGAAGTTCTGAGTTTCCGACTTCCTCGACAGATTGATGATGAGATGGTTGTGTCCATCAGTCCTCCAATATGGCAAAGAGTGCAACTGTTGCTCTAGTTCAGTAGGTTTTGGCATCGCGGGCTCTTGCATTTCCCCCACTAAAATTATGTACACACAAGCAATATTTGCATTTTCAGTAACATAAGCATTAGTTCTGACCGTCGCCTCAAAGGCCTGTTTAATTAAAGGGTCTAAGGAACTACCAAAAGGGAAATCGTCACTGTTGTAGACATAGACCGGAAAGCCAGACGTCAGCGGGCAGCGTGAGTAGTCAAAGCAGTTGTGCAGCCTGCAGTTCCTGTTGGATTTTGGCAGGGGGAAGGTCGCATCGTCCTTGTCCGGCAGCAGCCGGATGGGCAAGGAGAGCTTGGGCTGGTTCTGAGCCATCAGCTCCTTGTAGGAATGCTCAGTCTGACTGATGACGTTCTTCAGCTGCAGCAGGTCCTGCTTGGCATTTTCAATGCTCTTCTTGCAGGCCTCGATCTTCAGGTTGAGCTTGGCGATCTCGCTGTTGAGCTCCTGCCGCTTGGCCTCGAGCTGGAGCAGCTCCTCGCTGACCGACTCGCGGATGCGGCACAGGTCCTGCACGTGCTTCACCTCGCACAGCTCGTTGCCGGTGCGGGGGCCGAAGATGCGCTTGCCGGCATCGTCCGCGTCGTCGATGGTGGTCAGGTAGTAGTGGGCAATGAGGGGGAAGAAAACGAGGATGACGAAGAGGGTGAAGCTAAGCCAGGTGAGCCGGATCCGACTGGACCACCTCAACACCCACGGCTGGCCTCCGTTCCCCACTCCCCCATTGCGCAACATCGTATAGCCAGTCATGAGTTCCAAAGCCGCCGCGCACGCAATCACGTTGGATCAGTAGCCATAACCAAAAGAGGTTTTACAGCGAGCGTCTTGAAGGGAAATGTTATTGAGCCCGCTCAACGAGAAGCCAGTGGAAGGGGAATTTCATCTTCTTGCCGTGCCGGCGGTTCTTCCACAGTCGTTCTGCTGCAGGTGCAACCTGTGATCCCGTTAGACTCGATCATTGACCTTCTCGCCCACCCCCAGCCCACCCTTGGTCCGCAGGCAACCTCTGCTGGAAGTGTCACAGCGTTGTCATGGCGATTCGGAGTCGCAGTGGGACCGAGCCAAACTCTACTGCTGCCGCCGACATCCTGCATTACCATCCGATTAACGCACAGAGGCAGCGGACGTTGTGCAGAAGGAGCCAGAAGGGACTCGTAGCACTGTCAGTCTCTCTCATCGCTGCTGGGAGGGTGAAGCTCTGCCAGCCCTGCAAGAGAACAATCACGCAGTCAGGCAACACGACCAAAACGACCCATCAGTGACCTAAGACGTGGTTAGATTTAAAAGCAGTGGTCCTCTCTCAAAAGAACAACCTCGGGGGTGTCACCTGAGAAGGTGATGGGATCCATGAGATGTGGACACACAGCTTTCTCCAGGCACTCTGCTCTTCATTAGGGTCGCATAGGGTTGCTCCAGAACACAACACCCTCCTCAGCCCTGGATCTCTGTTTTTCCCACCTGCAAGGCCCCCTCTCCTCACATCCAAACCAGAGGCGCTGACGCACACCTGCTCTCCCTGCCCGCCCTGCTGTGATCCTGGGACGCAGCAGCGCTGGGAATTTGGACTGCGTAACTGAGCGTAATCGCCATTGTTCTGCTCTGGTAACTAGAGCTGATGAGGAATTTTTAGACCAAGTGTTTTTCTTTCATTTCCTGCTGGAAAATTTTGATTCATTGCAATGAGAAAGTTTAAAGGGGACGTGCTTGTGTTGGTTATGATTAACTGGCTGGCTGCGTGTGAGAGAATTTCTGGTCAACACTAGAAAAGTCTACACCGTTCACCAAAGCGAAGATGTTGAAGTTAGGATCTGTTGGGGACCTCTTGGGAGAAATTCTTCCCTGTGAAGGTGGGGAGGCCCTGGCACAGAGTGCCCAGAGAAGCTGTGGCTGCCCCTGGATCCCTGCAAGTGTCCCAGGCCAGACTGGACAGGGCTTGGAACAACCTGGGATAGTCAGAGGTGTCCCTGCCCATGGCAGGTGAAACAGGATGAGATTTAAGGTCCCTTCTCACCCAAACCATTCTGTGGTTCTGTGAAATTCAGCTCTGACTCAGCCCTAGGCCAAGAGATTTAAATCTAGGCCACATCGATATGCTGTCACTAGAAAAATCTCCCCTTTCATCGGCTTCCTCCAAGGTGCTGAAGTTTCTGGGATATTCCTTCATACACCGGACTTCCCACATCACTGATGGATATAGAGCTGGGCTTAGCAACAGCTCCTGCACGGCCTCAAGAGAAGCTCATTCATTTCCGTTTCAATTTTTAATTAGAAAAAAGTTATCCACGCTGCTCACGGTCATTTTTCACTAGATCTATTTAATGCCCTTCTCATCTACTCATCAAGAATTCCCAGAAAGAAGGTGAGGAAGCAAATCTCAGCTGAAAAAGTGATCTGGAAATGGGCCAAAGCAAAAAAAGTTCACCTTAAAGCAGCAGAGAGAAGTCAGGAGGAATTTTCAGTGTTGCACTCAAGTGCACGTCAGAGAAAATAAAGGGGAAATTTGCTTTTAACCATGAAAAAATCATCATGAAGAGGGGAAATATGTGGGGTAATAAGGCACAATCCCTAGGTCTATTATTACACAGCCATTTGTTGTCACTAACTTAACACCCCATGATTAAATGGGATTTCCATCCCCCCCACCGGTGTGACCCACAACCCATTTGCACAGCAGAATGAACACTTAAAACTAAGGCAGATTTTAAATTCATGACATTGGCAAGCGGCAGCGGCATAAACCTCGGAAAGCCGGGAGGATAAAGGGGCTGAAAAGTCAGCAAAAGGCTAAATCAGCTTTCTTGGATCTTGGCAGCACATGGCTGTGGGCAGATGGGAGGCTACAGCCTCTGGGAATGCTCTGCCCAGCAGCAGGATTTTAGCAGGCGCCAACATGCAACTGAAGGCAAAAATAATAATAGTATTAATTTTTTAAAAAGTTTTTATTTTTCTTTCTTTTCCCCACTTTTCTGGCCCTCTGCAGGGAGTGAAGCTCATGCTGTGTGTGTGTGTGTGTGTGTGTGCCAGTCCCTGCTATTTCAGCCTGGTCTCACAGGGCCTGCAAAGATCCTCCAGTTGCCACGGGTTTTCTGCAAACAGCTGGCCAGGAGATGAGATGCCCTAATAATGCTTTTCCTGAGGGAAGTGCCAAAGAACACACTCTCTTGAATGCCACAGAATGAAAAAATCAGCTTAACTTCAAGGCACATGTGGGGAAAACAAGCTTTGATGGGTTTTTTTTGTTGTTTGGGGGTGCCATGGCATAAGTGGGGTGAAACGCTGTAGGGGGGTGAGGTAACACAGAAATGAGGGATCACAAATGTGCACACATGGACACGTTGCTTTGGGCTGGTCAGAAAAAACTGCAGCCCAAAGGTAGGACTGCATCAAAATTTTATTCCTTTGTGGTTACTTTGCCCATTTATAAGCCATAAATGCTAATGAAATGGCAAACTGGACTCCCTAAAATGGCAACTGGAGTCTTTGAAAAGCCAAATCCATCACCCCACGCCTGATCCTCAGCAGCTGTTCTGCCACCTAACGCTTCCAGTGGCTCCTCTGCTCCTTCCCTTCCTCGACGGAACAAAATGCATCCACCTCACCTCAAAATGTGGGTTGTGGATTAAAAATATCCATATGCTCAGAAGTCAGAGGTTGCCAGTGTGACTCCGTTGCTCTCCTGGAAAACACCACATGGGAAAGAGCAGAGCAGGCTGAGGAGGGATTTAAAATGCACCACACGTGGCTTGGGACTAGTTAAAAGTATGGACTGTCAGTATGAAGTATGTGCTGGTGATAAAATGAGCACTTTAGACACACTCCTGGACTCTTCTTCACTATTAAGACTTTACTCCTCATCAACTCAATAGAGCCTGAGGTTGTCACACATTGCCATTAGGACTTACAAAAAAAAAAAGACAAAGTAAAAACCCAATCTGTGGTTTTATCAAGAGAGACTTCAGGGCTGTGCTTATCAGCCCTGAGGAAAAAGGCTGCTGATCCCCATCATTTTCAAAAAGAAATCTGGGAGGAGTAGAAGCAGGATAGCTGCTGGGCTTTCCAGCCAACTCATCCCTCTCACTCCCAAGTACTATTTAGTCCTTTAAACTTACCGAGCTCCGCACTGAAAACTCTTGCTGATGTTACAGCACAAGGTTGCTGCCTGATGGAGCTAATTACACACGCACAGAAAGAGGCAGGAAGAGCTCTTAGGAGATCAGAAGATCAATAATTACCAGAGCCTCTTCCCAAATGCCAACCTGAGTGAATTCTCAGGCACGACAGGTTTGCACACTGCAGCTCCTTCTCCCACAAAACTCAGCTGCTCAGAGCACATCGTCAAAGCTCAGGGTGCGTTCCCAGCTTTCCTCAGCTCCACAGCAGGCAATCCCTGTGCTAGAGAATTTATGGGAATACCTGAGGTTCTCTCCCTCATTTTGTATTTCTAGAAATAACCCGGCTGCTGTGATCTGTGAGTGTTCGTGGAGCCATTGCTCTGCAAATGTTCAAAGACTTGAACACACCTGCTCCTCCCTGCTTACACCTCTGTTATCCATTTCCCTATAAAATTAGGGAAATACTGCTCCTTTCTCAGCATATTTGTGAACAGAGCCTGGAAAATTTAAACTTATGGTCCTTCAGAGCTCAGCAGAGCAATGCAGAGCTGTGGTGGCACAGACTGCACCGTGGGGAGAAAAATCCACAGGGATCCTCCTGCACCTGCTGAATCAGAGTTCCCAAACTCTCTTTGCGTGCATCCACGCTCATCCTTACTCTCTTTCCTTAAGAAATGAGGGGTCTGCAGTGTAATTATCCACAAAGTTCTGTTGTACTGCTCTCCATGGAGAACAAACCCACCTCTGCCATGCCAGCTCCCTCCTGGCAAATGGACAAGGACCTCAGGGAGTGTGGAAGTGGCTCCCGTGCTTTATCTGGGCTTGGAGAGACACCTTCTACTGCAAACCCTCTCTTTCATCAGCACTAGGAATGAAGAGAGAGAAAATAAAAATACAGCATATTCTCCCCTTCAGAACAGGCTGCAGTGCAAGAAAATGAACTCGAAACAACCCTTCAGCAATGATAACCTTCTATTTCCTAATGCTCTCAAAGGGAAGGATTACATCCCAAATCCCCCAATCACTTTGGGAACAGGAACAGTTGAACAAGGAGAATGAATCTATCAGGTGTGTGCTCTAAGGTACAGTTGGTTGGGAGCAGATCCTTCAGAGGAGCAGATGGAAAACTCACTCTGAAATGCTTCGCATGCAGCAGCCTTAGGGATCATCCTGAGGGATTTGTACCATCTCCGGAGCTCACAGGCACAGAGCGATTCCCCCAGGCTGAGATCAGTGCTGTTATATGCACAGGTAAAAGGTTTTGTAATCTGGAAATTCCAGGGATAAACTGCATCCCTGGCTTTAGGGAGTTTTATCCAAACCGAGGAACGTTCCGCACATTTGCAGCTCTGTGCAAAACCAAACCTGCTTACAGCCCTGTTCCTCATCCACGTGGGCATATGTGGGATAAAGGGATCCTGGAAAAATGTCCCAAGAGCACCTCCACGTGCTCACTCTGGAAAAGCAGGAAACCACACATGCTGCAGAAGACAGTGTCTATAGAAGCGGCCTTTGAGGAACTTTGAGTTTTCCACCCCGAGTTCTTGGGGAAGAAGAGCACTCACTCCTGTCACCACAACACACAAGTCACGTTCTCCTCTGTCCTCCCAGCTGCAGGGAATGATGAGGGGAAAAGCAGGAAGAGCCAGGAGATCAATACCTGGCTCCGAGCAGGTAGAATTTTGGGGCTTTGAATCATGGATTGGTTTACACCAGGTCTGGTGGCAACAGACAGGGTTCAGCTGTTTCAAAGGGAGGAAAGGATCATCCTGCAGGAGTTAGGAGGGCTCAAGGAAAGAGTTTTAAATAGGATTTGAAGGAGGATATAAGAGACCAACAGATAGCCAAACTCACTGGACAATGGTTCAGAGACATCCCGAGGTCCCTGTGGCTCTGTGGCCAGGCCCCGAGGTGGCAGCAATGCAGAAATGTGAGGAGAAACCTGGAGTTGAGATGTCCTGGGCCTGCCCCCAGCTCCGACACTGCCTCTCTCCAGCACCCAGGGGACATCAGGCACATTCCAGGCCTCCATCTCTCCACAAAGCAAAGGTGACCTCAAACCCTTCAAGGCAGATGAGTGAAGAACTGAATCTGGCTCCTAGCCTTGTGTCTGGCTCCTAGCCTTGTGTTCTCATCTGGGCACTGGGACAAGGCTGTGCTCCAGGAGATGCTCAGTGCTGAGAAAATACAGAAACCTCTCCCCCAGGTGCTCACAGGTACCTGAGCTCTGCCCTGTGCCGAGGCTCAGGGGCTGTCCCCGATCCTCAGCCGAGCTCAGTGCTCAAACACTCGTTTATTCTGATGAGATCCCGGAGACAGGGAAACCACATCCTGTTTTCAGAGAGCAGGTAACGGAGGTGTGGAGAAACAACTCGCTCAAGGTCACTTGAGAAGCCGTGCCAGCTTGGGATTCACTCCACATCTCCTTGTCCTGTCCGCAGGATCATCCATCTTCCCGGCCTCCCTTCTTCCATGGTTTCCTTCTCCAGTGCCTTTCTGCTTTTTGCATAATGCATTGTGAAATCTACTTTACATATAAAGCTTTTAGCTCTTGAATTTATTATTTAGTGTTGTTTTCTGGTAATAAACCAGTCACACTGCTTTATTTATTCTTCCAGGCTGCACACAAGCACTTCTCCGCTCAAAGGAACATGCAGCTTAGGAGCAAATCCTTCTGTATCCCATGGGATGGAGTGGCAGGAAATCCTGGATGAAAAGCTCACACCTCGCCCCTCCAAAACTCAGAGCAAGGGACCACAGGGCAGAGTTTTCCAGGAAAGCTGGAAAATCCCTACAACCACCGTGGCCGATGTCGTAGTGCTCACCGCATTCCCGCTTACAAAGTGCTGAAGATATTTCAGGACGTGGGAAGCAAACCAAGGATGCTCCAGGATGCAGCGGCACAAGCTTTTACTCGCCTCTAAAAGGGATAAATTAGGTGTGGGAGGAAGCAAAGCTTCTCTTTGCTTTTACCTTGAAGTAATTAATGATCAAGAACTCTCTTGAGGTTAAACCACAGCCAAGAGCCGGGCGCTCCCGGTCACGTGAGAGAAGCATGAGGAGGTCAGCTCCAGGCAGGAAGAGAGGGCTGGTTTCCCAAACACTGACTCCATCAGACACCTCAAATTCTTGGTATTCTTTGTGGTTTCCAGATAGCTCAGGCACGTTATTTTTCCCAAGGCGAAACCACAAGCCTCTCTCAACCTCCCTAAAAATCTCTCGTTGCTGCTTCCACAGCAGGAAATAACCACGTGGCGGGTTATGCTCTGACAGAAGCATAATTAAGCAGAAATTTTAAAAGTTTTGTTGTCCTGGGTAAGTTATAAGCTTGAAAAGCACAGAAACACAGTGTCTAAGAGCACCTCACTCAGCAGGGTGGGTCCCTATGGAAAATAATCCGTCTGCATGGGGTTTATGGAATAACACAGGAAATAAACCAGTTCTGGAGACCGAGCACCTCCATGAGAGGCCTCTAACAAACATGAAATCACACAGATGGCTTCCTGTGCTCCTCAGGGGGGCAAGGAGGCAGCTCAGCACTGAGTCCTCACAACCCAGGGAGACCGGGAAGTTCAACAGAAACCTGGGAGCCCTGGCTGCTGCATCTGAGCAAGGTTCAGTGACGTTCATCAGCGCCACGTGGCCAAATTAACCAGCTCCAAATGTGCCTCCCTCCTCCACCTGCTCCCACGTTATCCCCGCTGTTGTGTCCAACTCCAGCTCCTCCCTCCTCCCTTGGATCCAGAACCTCAAGCTGAGGGCCTCCTGCACTTTTTGGAGACACTCCATCACCGCAGAAATGGGAGCTGGTCTGTTCCGGACAGCCTGATCAGTCACATCAAAAAAAATTAAATTACCTGATGTGTTGGATCGCCCATATTTATACAGGTGGGGTTTTATCACACACAGTTTATTGCAAAGCAATGGTTTGGGAGGGAAGGGACCTTTAAGCTCATCCCATTCCACTTCCTGCCATGGGAGGAACTATCCCAGGTTGATTCAACCCTATCCAACCTGGTCTTGGACACTTCCAGGGACCCAGGGACAGCCACAGCTTCTCTGGGAATTCTATTCCAGGGCCTCCCCACCCTCACAGCCAGGAATTCCATCCCAATATCCCATCCATCCCTGCCCTCTGGCAGTCTGAAACCATTCCCTGTGTCCTGTCCTTCCATCCCTTGTCCCCAGTCCCTCTCCAGCTCTCCTGGAGCCCCTTTAGGCTCTGGAAGGAGCTCTGAGCTCTCCCTGGATCCTTCCCTTCCCCAGGTGAACACTCCCAGCTCTCCCAGCCTGGCCCCAGAGCAGAGGGCCTCCAGTTCTTGGAACATCTCTGGATATTTCCATTTCTCCCTCCTGAGCAAAGGTGAACCAGGGCTTGGAGCAACCCGGGATACTGGAAGGTGTCCCTGCCATAGGCAGGGAGTGGAACAAGATGGGCTTTAAGGTCCTTCCCACCCAAACCATTCTGGAATCCCATAAAACCTAACGAAGGTCCCTGCAGGACGCTCCAGTAGCCAGGACCTGCAGATGTGGACGTGGCCAAATGTTTCAGAACAGCCCGAGCAGAACTGAACACAGCACGTGAGGTTTGTGTGCGTGCCTAACGAAGTCACAAACCAGCAGCAGAGTGGATGACAACAGATAAGCAGCAGCACAACCCACTGTAATTAAATTCCTACAACCCACAGTAATTAAATTCCTACAAAACGCCGCCGCCGCTCGGGTTCGGGGCGCCGGATCGTTCGACACGCGCTGTGCTCTGTCTTGTCACTGGCGCCCCAGTGCTTCCCTTCCAAGAGATCAGAAAGAAACACAACAAACAAAGCTCTTCTCAAGCTGTTTCTGGCTGGAGAAGACCGACACAGCCAGTCCTTGGGAAAGGCAGGATGGGAGATGGCAAACTCCACTCAGCATCCAGCCTGGAGAACGCTCCTACCAAAAGCGGAAGGTAGAAAATATCCAGAAGACGCTGAGGGGCAGATGTAGCAATAACAGCAGTTAGGAAGGGCAGAGTGACACTGTTCTGTTTATTGGAGGGCTAAGAGAGAGGTCAGGCAAGGAGGGATCCAAGGAACTCGACCGGAGCTGGAGGTGAAGGAAGGAATTAACTTTTCAGCTGCACAAGGTGGATTCAATCACCGAGCGAGATGAGATGGGTTTTGGAAAGCCACCAGTTATAAAAGTTAAGCTGAGGTTAAGATTGAGCCTGCCGAGAAATAAATTGATCAGTTTAAGACCTACTCACCAAATACTCAGTAATGCAGCATCGACCAAGGGAGGTCCCTGCTCTGGAGCAGCACCCTCCTGCCCCAGGCCTGTGCTTGTGTTTCACACCTCTGTGACGGCCACTTCTGGGAAATGCTTTAGGATCCCTCCTAGCCAGAGGTGATTCTGCCTGCTCCCAGGGCTGGGAACTCAAGGATATTGGGAAGAATACAGCAGGACTCTCAGTTTAAGGGCTGCAAACTTAATGAGCAGACGCAGCACTTCTTTTGACCTCAAAAATTACTTTTTAGGATAAAAGAGAGGTCTTAGAATTAAAAAAAAAAAAAAAAAAAAAAAAGCACGATGAAATGCTTCAACCAATGGCACCACTGCACGGAGCCTCTTCCTTAGCATCCCAGAGCAGATGTGCTGCACTCAAAATGTCTTTGTCTATTAAAACTGTGTCAGCTTCAGAGACTCCAAAACTCCCTATGGCATAAACAGAATTTCTAATGAACAGCTGCAGGATACAGGAGTGGCCGCACAAAATGCAGCTGCTGAGATCGTTTTCTTTGCCCCACTCCCTCACCAGCTTTTCCCTGCTGTCCAAATCCCATTTCCACCCCTTTTGGGTCTCTCCTGTCCTCACTCTCCCACAGCTCTGCTGCCTCACTGTTCCCTCTGCACCCTCCACACATCTCCCGGTCCAAAAAGAACCCTCGACCTCTCTCCTGCTGGAGTTCTGCTGCCGCTTCCCCTGCTCACACCAAGGAGGTGCAAAAAGGGACAAATTAAGGAGAGAAACATTGTCATGCCAAGCCTTGTAATTCCAGAGAACGAGAGCAATCCTCAGGGAAAGATTTATCCTGAGTAAATTGAAACTCACTAATAGATTTTTCTTTTTATCTTCCATGCTGCCTTCCAGGCCGAGGCAGCAAAGCATGACTCCTTGTGCGAGCTGGGGGAACACTTTTAAAATGCTTTTGAAACCCAAAACCTGTCAAACTTAAAGCCTGGTCCAACTGCACTTCCCAGCTGCTCTCCCAAACCTAATGGTGTCCTCTTAGCTGGAGAAAGAGCTGGAATGATTATTGATTTAGTCAAGTGCTCGTAACGGCCCTGCAATGCTCAGCATGGTATTTTGAGGAAAGAATCTGCGGTGTCAATGTGCCGCCATGAGTTCTGGGAACGGCAGCACAAATGAAGCTGAATTCTTACTGTCTGATGCCTTCAGTTTTCCATGGGGGTCTCCAGCAGCCCATAAAGAGTCTCAGTTTCCTATTTTCAGACCATTTATACAGAGTTACTGCTTTGGTGGGCTCCAAAAACTCAAATTTGAGTGCAAACAGCTGATGGATTCAACAGTTATTGGAAGATTAACAGGTAAGAGCAGATGCCAGAGCCCTGTTTTACTAGAACCCTCTGACAACTATCAAAGAGCATCCAATGCTAAGCAATGTATCTTTTTAAGGAAATTTTTATTAACTGGTATGGAACATGAAAGCCGATGAACACCTTGTGGCTTTGAGACAATCTGTCTGCTGCCATCACACCAAGCCACAGAATCACAGAATCACAGCATCACAGAATGTCCAGGTTGGAAGAGACCGTCAAGATCATCGAGTCCAACCCAAGCCCTAACACCTCAACTAGATCATGGCATCGAGTGCCACGTCCAGTCCTTTTTTAAACACACTCCACCACCTCTCCAGACCATTCCAGTACTTTATCACTCTTTCCATGAAAAACTTTTTCCTAATGTCCAACCTCTATTTCCCTTGACGCAGCCTGAGACTGTGTCCTCTCGTTCTGTCATTGCTGCCTGGAGAAAGAGACCAAGCCCAGCTGTCCACAGCCACCCTTCAGGGAGCTGTAGAGGGTGATAAGATGACCTCTGAGTCTCCTTTTCTCCAGGCTGAACAACCTCAGCTCCCCAAGTTGTTCCTCACAGGGTTTTTGTGTTCCAAATCCTTCACCAGGATGCACTCAAGCATCTCAATGTCCTTCCTAAACTGAGGGACCAGAACTGGACACAGCGCTCGAGGTGTGACCTGACCAGAGCCGAGTACAGGGGAAGAATGAGCTCCCTGCTCCTGCTGGCCACACCATTCCTGATCCAGGCCAGGATGCCATCGGCCCTCTTGGCCACCTGGGCACACTGCTGGCTCATGTTCAGCTGCTGTCACCAGTACCCCAGGTCCCTTTCCTCCTGGGCACTGTCCAGCCACACCTTCCCCAACCTCTAAGTCCAAATGCTTCAGCCACGAGTGGTGAGACCGGTGCTGTAACTGAGCACCTCCAAGCAGCCGAGTTTTTGCAGAGTTAATGGTTTAACAGCTTCCCTGGACTGGCAGCAGGACGTTCAGGACAGAGCTCATTCGTAGGGCTTTGGATAGTTCATACCACAAATGTGATTCTGTGGCCGGGAGGGAAAATTCCCAGAGAAACGGTGGATGTTGTGGATACACCCTGCGCTC
Source organism: Hirundo rustica (assembly GCF_015227805.2). NCBI lineage: Eukaryota > Metazoa > Chordata > Aves > Passeriformes > Hirundinidae > Hirundo > Hirundo rustica. The sequence goes on from NC_053452.1 coordinate 115,397,441, forward strand.
CAGAGATCACCCAAATAACTCTCACCACGCAATCCCTCCTGCCTGCCCAGAGCACAGGGTGGAGGGAATCCAAATGGCAGCAGAGAGGGCACGTTTGGGAAGGCTGGAGCTCCTCTGGCTCCCAAATCCTCCAGGCAGGAATCTCCGACACACAGCAGCTATTTTTGCGGGGAACAGGGGCCAAATGTCCTCGGAGCAGCTCGAAAAATGGGCCACGGTGCCAGCACAAGGCTCATGCAGATGAAGGAACTGCTTCCAACACAAGCTGCTGTCTCCCAGCCGCCATCCCAAAGATCAGACTGGTTCCAACTGACGGAACTTGTTCCAGCTCACTTCAGGGACCGTTTGGAAAATAGGAGCTGAGAGGTGCTAATGGACGAGCAATCCACAAACGCCTCTTCTGGCCACTCACAGCAGTTATTACGGACAGCAGAGCCAGCCCCAGCATGTCAAGCCGTGCCCATCTCACCCCCATCTCAGTGGCTGGAGCCACGAGTGGTTCTGATGGCACCAAACTTCCCTGAGGGGCGGCAGAGCTCTCTCCCTTTCAGCCTCACACCATCCCAGGCTGGGCAGTGAGTGAGTTTTCTACTGCCACCCACGGCACCAAGGCTGCTCGTGGCCAGGGTAAACAGCTGATGGCCAGGCAGGAGAAGGGGAGCTATTCCCAGGGGCTGGGAAAGCTGCTGGCAAACACAGCTCCACTGTGAGCACGGACGGACACAAAGGCATCGGCCTGGAACAAAGTCATTAGGACGGGCACAAAATTCACAACTCAATTTGGCCTCTGTAGAGATTCCAAAAAAAAAAAAGTATATTAAGGAAGCACTAGGATGGCTGTATTAGATCAAGCCAATGATCCGTTCACTTCGGCCCCTCACTCCTCATTTCCAGCTGCTTTGGTGTAGAATAGCCACACATCACAGTCATGGAACAGTTTATTCAGGACAATTTCCCCTGAACCATTGACAAACAGGAGTTGTAGGAACCCTTGAGGAACAGCAGCTGTCCACCAAAATATCTTTTTTTTTTAAGCAATCGATCACAGACATTCTCAACAGCGCAGAGTCTGAACTGTTAAAAAAATAAAGGGGGGGGAAGGAAAGGAAAAAGGAAAAAGGAAAAAAAAGGAAAGAGAAAAGAAGAAAAAGCAGAAAGAGAAAAAAGGAAAAAGAGAAAAATAGGAAAGAGGAAAGAGGAAGGAGGAGGGAGGAAAGAGAAAAGAGGAAAAGCAGAAAGGAAAGAGGAAAGAGGAAAGAGGAAAGAGGAAAGAGGAAAGAGGAAAGAGGAAAGAGGAAAGAGGAAGAGGAAAGAGGAAAGAGGAAAGAGGAAAGAGGAAAGAGGAAAGAGGAAAGAGGAAAGAGGAAAGGAAAGGAAAGGAAAGGAAAGGAAAGGAAAGGAAAGGAAAGGAAAGGAAAGGAAAGGAAAGGAAAGGAAAGGAAAGGAAAGGAAAGGAAAGGAAAAGGAAAGGAAAGGAAAGGAAAAGGAAAGGAAAAAGGAAAAGGAAAAGGAAAGAAAAGGAAAAGGAAAAGGAAAAGGAAAAGGAAAAGGAAAAGGAAAAGGAAAAGGAAAAGGAAAAGGAAAAGGAAAAGGAAAAGGAAAAGGCACACCAAGCACTCAGTTTCACAGCTTCCTGCAGCAACAACTTCCACAGTTGAGCTCTGCAAGTTGCCCAGAGAAGTTGTGGCTGCCCCTGGATCCCTGGAAGTGTCCAAGGCCAGGCTGGGCAGGGTTTGGAGCAGCCTGGGATAGTGGAAGGTGTCCCTGCCCATGGCAGGAAGTGGAATGGGATGATCTTTAAGGTTCCTTCCCATCCAAAGCATTCTGTGATTTTAAGGGATTTCCTTTCACCAGCTTCAAACCCAACCCCTCCTGATTCAGTGCCTGCTCCCTTCCCCAGCATTACACACATCCAGGGGGATGGGAATGACAGGACTCACACCCAAATCCCAGCAGATCCAACAACAATCCCAAAGCTACCATGGGGACAAGAAGCGCCACCTTACCTTCTCTAAGCTGCCTGACATCCCACCACACGCTCCTCTCTGCACCAGGCTGTACAAATCTTTTCGACCCTGGCAGGCAGCAGAGTTGGCAGGGAAGCAGAAATACAAGGATCCTTCTGCCAAGGGATAATTCCAGCACAAATCTGCACTTCTGCTATTGTCTCCCCCTTCCTGATGGACACCCTGGTCCTCCAGCACACTCCTTTTGTGGAGCAGCCCTCCCTCTCTTTTATCCAGCGTCCTCTCTAACATCTTTGTTCTGTTCCCATTCCACTCATTTCCCAAATTTGTGCCTAGTTTCCCTTTTTTTTTTTTTTTTTAATTGCTCTCAATATGTCACTCTATATTAGTCAACAGCAGATTTATTTAAACGTGTCAATGCTGTTGCTTAGCAGATCTGACTGTGCTTTATCATTTCAGCCTCCTTCAGAGTCACATGTTCCCCTTCCCAGAGCTCCACAGAATGTTTGGATCACCAGGAAGTTTGAGGAAAACAAAAATAAGTCTGATTGTAAAGGCAGGCCACAGGGAAAGCTTCAGGAAAACAAAAGAACACCTCCAAAAACAACCAAGAAGAGGAACTCTGCCCAAAAGCCCACATGATTTTAATTCTCAGTTAGGAAGCAGCATCAGGCTCTGGTTTTCTTTCATTCTCTACCTTTTACCCATGAGTTTCAACACAAGCCCATCAACCAAATGATCATCCAGAGCTTTGGAAAGGCTCTGATATGGAGCCAGGATCAGCTTTCCCCTGCAGCAGCTAATTTTAGGAAATGGCCTCCAACTACTCTATAAAAGGCTGGGAACACCCAGGTGAGAGCATGTTCTGACCTTTGAAATTGGATTTGGGTCTTTGCTGAGGCAGAGACAGGAGATAATGTGCAGCTAAATCCCCCACAGGAGGTTTTCTGCTCGGGCTTTCCACATTCTCCACAGTGATGGCGTTGATTTGGTCATTGCCCCCAGGTTCCAACCTGCACATTCACAGCCCAGTAACTGGAGAGCCCAGTGGCTCCAAGCAGCATCAGCCCCGCACAAAAACCGCGGCACAGCTGTCCCAAAATGCTGGTGGAATCCTGGAATCACAGAATCATTAAGGTTGGAAAAGCCCCCCGAGATCACGGAGCCCAACTGCCAAGCCCACCCTAAACCATTTCCCCACGTGACAAAATTCTTTAGGAGAAGAACTAAGCAAAGCCAAGCAAACATCACCCTCCTGCAATCCACTGGAAGCAGAACAATCCCAAACCCCCCCGTGCACCCCAAAACCTGCTGGGTGGCCAGTGACAGATGCCAAGTGTGCACGTTCATCGAGGCTCCAGCTGTGAGATCACCTCCACGGCTTGGATCCGCTCCAGGTACATTTCCCACGCTTTCCCTAAGCCCAACCCCATCTTCTGCCCCAAAATCTCCAGCTCAACCACCACCCCACATCCCTCCCAGCCAGGCTGGTTTAGAATCCCACAATCCCAGGCTGGCTGGGGATGGAAAGAACCTTACGGCTCCTCTCATTCCAGCCCCTGCCACGGGAGGGGATGCCACTCACTAGATCAGGTTGCTCAGGGCCCCATCCAACCCGGCCTAGAGCGGAATTAAATCCCAGAAACTGATGCCATCAACACAATCTCCAGCAGCTGCTAGTTCCACATTCAGAGTGCAGATCACATCCAAGAAACCATCCAGGTTCACAACCTTGGGAACCGATAGCACAACCCGAGACAGCCCGGCCGAAGACAAATCCCTCAGCGGGACCGGCCAGAACGGCTGCTGATGGGTTTCCAAAAATAACCCAGCCCCCTTTTCACAGTGCCTGATGTCCATTTACTTACAGCCACCTAAAAATAGCCCTTCCCGTTGGGATCGATGCCGGGAGCTGACAGAAGTGAAAGGAGCTCATCACTCCACAAACACAGGACTAAAGGAGATGAAATACTTTGGAAATGCAGCGTAGGGAACAATCCCGCTCTGGCCCCGAGACAGCCAGCTGGATGAGCCTAATGATTCTTCTCCAGCACCAGCTGTGATTGAATTTATTTCCATTTGGTGTGATTAAAAAGAAAGAGACAGATAAAAGGGAGAACAAAATGTCCAAGATTTCAAAAGACACTAAAAATAAAACAGTTTGTGCGGCCTTGGCACCCTACCTTGACAATTTTTCTAAGTGTCAGCCAAGCTCAATAACCCAAAAGGAAGGCACAAGTAATTTTTAGGTGGGGGAACGAAGGCATGGAAATGCTAAAATACCAATTCAATCATCAATAAAATCAACAGCAGGAAGAGATTTAAAGGGCGGGCGTTCCTGAGGCACCTGCCTATATCCATGCCCTAAGATCCCTCTGTATTTACTCTTCATGGAGCCATTTTAATCGTTCCTATTGCCTGGCAAGTGCAGATCGATGCTGAGGAGTTCAGTGGCTCCTCATTTCAAGTTCCAGCCCATTTAGCTGATCAAAGGGAGCCGCTCAGCCGAGCCCGTTCACACCTCGCAGGGAAAAGGCACTTCCTCAAAATTCAAACCTATGAGTTTAGCAGCGGGAAGCCTGGAATTAATCCCTTTATTTAAACATTAACAACTTTAAGTGTCTCCAAGCAATTGTAAAGGCTTTATTAGAGAAGGCAATGAAAGCTCATGAGCAGCCAAGGCAAGAGGAAGCCAAGGTTGCCTGTGCTCACTTCCCAACTATTGACTTTGACAGCACAAACTCACTCTGCAGAGGGTTTGTCCCTGGAATAAAGAGGACAGTAACACCTCGCTGCCAGCCGAAGCCTGTGGGCAGGGATGGATGGAGCAAATCCTCCTGGAATCAATTCCCATGGCCTTGGGGGCATGGACATGTGCTGTGGGCAAACTGAACCTCACTGATTTATCTTCTGAAACCACCCGTGGCAGATGTTCAGTACCTTGACAGCAGCAAGGTTTCTGATGCAGTGTCCCATGTGGATGTTCAGAAATAGGAAAAGCAATGGCTGGAACAGGAGCCTGGAGACCTGGTGGACCTTCCAGCCCAGCACAGTCAAACCTCAACTGGACAAAGCCTCCAGCAATCTCATCTACCTTTGCCCTAAGCAGGACACTGAGTTAAAGACTTCCAAAGATCCCTTCCAAACTTGTTTGTTCTACATTTCACAGAAACGCCAGAGAGAAGGTGGAAGCCTTTCCTGGAGATATCTGAACTTGCTAAAGCTGTAATAGATAATAAATATACCTTTTTGTAAGCTTTTCCATGGATGTATGAGCTGGTGGCAGCGAGGAGCCACCTCCTGCACACTCTGCTCCCCTCCAACCTTTACCTCTGGACATGGGATTACATCTCCTCAGTTAAAACACTTAACACCACTTTCACACTAAAATTCAGCGTGTTTTAGTGGCATTGTAGGACTTAATACCCGTAGGAGGTGATAAAACATTCATGAGTGCAACACTGTGAGATTAAATGGGTCAGGCTGGCATTAAAAGACATTTAAGGGAGAGCCTTTTAAGGACCAACTCTCCACACAATCATTTCCCCAAATCCTTCCACATGTCCAACATGCAGAGATATACAAGGTGTGCACATCCCACCCCAGATCCAGTCTGGTTGCTGTAGTGGGAGGAAAGAAAGCATGGACTGGATGCTGTCTGAATTGCAGATATCACCAGGTTTGGCATTTTTTTTAATGCCTCCCTGTTACTGGAAAGTAACTATTGAGTTTCACCAAAGTCAAAAGCTCCTCTCAGGTTCATTTCCCTTCCAGCTGCTCCAACAACTGTCTTGCCAAAATCCATAGAAGACAAAAATCTATAGTTCCTAGGATTCACATTTTGAAACGGCTCCAAATGCAGAGCGGAGGTTTCACCTTTAAGACACTCTTGCAAGGCACACAGCTATCTCCCTGACTTTGCTGGTCCTGATCCAGATGGAAAAAAAAAATCCCAAAGCACAAGCCAGTTTTTTTGCTGACCAGGATTACCTGACTCAGTAGCAGCAGCCTTCAAGGACATGGTCTAACACACCCGAGTGGAAATCACCAGTGCTGGATGCAGTTCCCTTAAATCCTCTAAGCCTCTGTCTCTCTGCTGGAACAGCTAACTGCTGATAAACTCACTTTCAGACTATTTTCATAAAACGGAAGGTCAGCAAATGATTTGCTAATGGAATCTGTCACGTAATTCTCATCCTGAAGCGTGACTCAAGCCAGCTGCACTGAGCAGAGTGGCGGGCAGGGGTCAGCTGCCTGTTCCGAGGTGTGACAGGGCTGTGGGGTCACCAGGCCTCGGTGACAGATCCCTCAGAGCCACATCTCTGCAGCAAGCTGTGTTTTGGCAGCCTCTCCAAGCCCTGCACCCACCTCTGTCCACGTTTAGTGACAACGTTCCTGCTTTGGTGCATCCCTTGGCTCTGCACAACTCCAGCGGCTCAGAAGTGGCCCCTTGCCCCAGAGTGAGACGTTGCACTGATCAATTCCCAGCACCTAAAATGATCCTGACTCATTTCGAAGTCACTCTGAAGAAACACAACAATCATGCCCCCCCAAAAAAGTCTCCGGTCTTTGGGAGGTCGTTCTGTTTTCAACCAGAGGAGGGCAACCACACATGTTCACAACAGGCAGCAGCATCCTCCTGCCTGATACAGAAAAATGCACTTTATTCCCATTCCAAAACACCAGAAGAGCTGCTTCATCTTTCCCATTCTGCCTTATTTATGTCTATTCCCTTCCTTGTGATATGTAAAGAGCATCTACCATACAGAATCGCAGAATTACAGAATGGTTTGGGTTGGAAGGGACTTTAAAAACCATCCAGTTCTACCCCCTGCCACGGGCAGGGACACCTCCCACTACCCCAAGTTGCTCCAATCTGGCCTGAGACACTTCCAAGGATCCAGAGGCAGCCACAGCTTCTCTGGGCACCCTGTGCCAGGGCCTCAGCACCTTCTGAGTAAAGAATTTCTTTCTAAAATCCAACCTAACTCTGCCCTCTGTCAGTTTAAAGTAGCAGAGAATATTCCCATGCTAAAGAGAACCTGAATTCTTCATTCCTCCTGTTCAGCAGCAGCTCTGGCAGCCAGACCCAGAAGCCATCGAGCTTGTCCAAACTGTGTGTGCCACTGACCTGAGGAGAATTCATCAATCCCAGCTGGGAACTTGGGCACTGGGAGCAAGGAAGCTGCTCGTGGCATGGCTGTAAATAGCAAAGGGGCTGGGGATATTTTCTCCCTCTCGTGTACTGCTGCCTGTCCTGCTCATACAAACTCCTCAGAGCCCGGATCAGGCTGCCCTGATGCTCTCCTGACAATTTTGAATCACGAGATGAACATGAAAGGGTTTGTTCAGGAGAGCAAAACAACCTTAACTTTTTAATCTTGAGGGAGAATATCCTGCAAGTAACACCATTCCTCAGTTCTTAGCTGGAAAACCCAGGGGGAGGCAGGAGTTTGTGGGAGAGGCCCCAGGTGACTCAGCTCTTCACCCTCTCCCCGTGGACATTTCAACAGCACAAGGCACTGGAGTTACAGGGTGAGACACAGGGATTTACGCAGTACACGAAATGGAAATTCAGCAACCCCATCAACGCTGACTTTTAAGGATACTCATTTCTCCATCATCATTATGCTCCGTGGTAAAAGCCACTTTACGAGCTCGGCTAATCTGGGATGCAGTTGCATCATCACCTGATGTTGATAAACAATTATTAAAGAGAATAAAAAAAAGAAGAGGCAAACAAATCCATGCTTCTCCTTTGGCCTGGGGCAGTTTTTTCAGTTCCATTATCAGTGAAAAAGGGGAAGAAGGTGCTCTGTGGTTTTGGTACGGGTTGCTGTGGTCCCAAGGCCTGTTCTCTGGCCCAAATCCAGGGGTGTAAGCCAGCCACTTTCACGCTCCTGAGCTTTCTCACCTGCCCAAATACCCAGACCACATCTGACTTGCCTTGGAGGTTTGATTTTCCTGGTTGTGCCAGGTCAGGTTGTGATTGGTGTTACCCTGTTTTTTTCTGAGCCTTTTGATTTTCTTAAATGGAGTCAGATCTTTTTAGTTATTGTACAATATTAAGAGCAGTTTTCTACCTTTCCCACAGATGTAACATAAACAAATCCTTTGTTTTTCATTCTCTGTCCTTTGTTTGCATATTTCTAACCTGAAAACAATTGTAACTGACAACTGGTCTGGCCACTGAGGCTGAGGGGTGGAAACCCCAAAAAGCCAATCTTCTGCTAGACCCACAAATGTATAAAAAGTTAAAAATAAACAAAGGGGCTTCTCTTCTCTCCGCTCTTTCAGCTGGGAGCTGGATCAGAAGAACCTCTGCAAAAATCTCTTGTCTGCATCTGATTGCTTTGTGTGTCTCGGTGACAGATTGGGAATCCCAGTTTTGCACTACTCCACGGCATTCAGTAACAAACAAATCCCATGAACCTGGCGAGGGTTATTACTGCAGCATGTGTAAAGGAGATGTTGAAGTGACAGGGAACTTCCCTCCCCACCTTCTGTGGGGATAATACAAACCAGCAGAGCAGAAAGACATCCAAAACATCGCTTTTCAAAGCAGCAACAGATTTCTCTGTCAAACGAGAGATTTCACAAGGATGCCTTGGGAATGGGTGGATTCATGGCAAAACAATCAAGCAAGGCGGGAGACACGGGATCATTTTTCTTCTCCGAGCGCTGAAAAGCTTTCAGGTTTATAAAATTAGAGCTGCTTATGTTGAACATCTCAAAGGGAAAGGGAGGGAGAGGAAATCTTTCCCCCATGCAGCTCTCTAGCAGTAGCTCCTGACTGCACTCAGTGGGAAACACGGAGCACTCTCAGCACCGTCCCTCCCATCCAGCTCCAGGCACAAGCGTCCAGGGGGAAGCTCAGCAATTTGCAGGATTTGGGTCCTTGTTTCGTTCCCCTTCCCTCTCTCCCTCCCCATCCTCCCTTTGACAGCCACAGATGGAAAGACTGAGGAGAACAGGGCAATTAAGGACTGAGGCCTCGCTAGCAGCTACTCTGAATGCAGGCACACGAAGCAGCAGGATTCTGCTGGTGACATTTGGACCGCAAATGAAGTCCCCAAGAGTAATAAACAATCAGGTAAAGAAATCTGGAAAGAAATTACCCAGCACACCTCGTCTTCCTGGCCCCCATGAGATCCATATAAAATGTGTTAATGCATCTGATTATGATCTAAATTATGTACAGAGGCTCCTGCCAAGCACTGTGCTTCTTTATTGTTAAGTTGGAAGCAGTTTAAGAACGGTCCAGTCATCAAGTTTCAAATTAGATTTGGGGGGGGAAAAAAACATTTTCCTACTTTACATCCGGCTCAGAACACGGGAGAAGGCCGGGATGTGGGGTTTTTGTGCAGAAGAAAGAGCAGGGGGGAAGAGTGAGGACAGAAGAGCAGAAGAGCCAGTCTGTTACCTGTCCTTTACTGTCACCTGAGCTGTGTGGCTTTACTGCACCCACACATGCAACAGAATCATTGCAGTTTCAGCTTTCTACACTTTTTTTTTGTGTTTTTTTTTTTCCCTGGAAGCTGGGGTAAAACACCAAGGTGTTCCCATGCACACTCTCCACAGGCCCAAAACCTTTGAAAGAAAGGATTTCTGGAAGAGTTCTGCTGAGAAGGGCTCGCAAAACATCACGAGAGATCTTCCTCACACCTCTGAGCTCTCGCTTATGCTGCCAGTCCTTTGTGCTGCTTGGAGGAAGGTGAAAAAGCTGCTTCTCTCCCCAGCATGCCAAACCAGGACTGGAGCTTTTTAAAAAACGGAGACACACCACTCCCAGGTGTAAATCCAAATTTGGGAGAGCACCCATCGTTTTAACTGCAAGCCTGGCAACCTCACGTGTGCTGAAAACCCCACCAGCCCAACCTGTGCTTTCTCCTCTACAGTTATTAAAAGTCTTCCATCCATTACCTCTGCCCTTCCAAGCTCACAGCTGCAGCCACAAGTGCATAAATCTGGGCTAAGCAGGGCCTTGTGGAAGTGAAATAGGATATAAATAGTTCTTAGGGGTTTATTTTGCTCTATATATGTATATAAATCATACACACACATATATATATATATATATCAGCCATGTCTGCACCTCATTGAATCATGAAATGAGCTGCAAAGGACTTTCAAGATCCTACTCTTCCCCTGCCATGGACAGGGACACCTTCCACTATCCCAGGCTGCTCCAAACCCTGCTCAACCTGGCCCTGGACACTCCCAGGGATCCGAGGGACAGCCACAGCTGCTCTGGGAATTCTATTCCAGGGCCTCACCTCCATTCTTATAGCAAAGAATTTCTTCCTAATTTCTCATCTAACCCTGCAGATCTGCGGGAAGTTAGGGATAAGAACCACCACTTCTAGCCACCGTGGTGATGTAGTGGTTTAAACGCCCCAAAAATGCTTTAATGTAGGATCACAGGCTGGATCCCAGCCAGGCAACAGCACTGCCTTTAAAGGAGGATTTATCTCCATAAAACACTTCCTCAATAACGTGCTCAGTGCTTGAAAATAAAGCCTCACTAAACAACCAGATTTTCACCTGGAATTCTGCATGTTGGCATTCTCTGCTGCCCCAGGTAAGTCTGATTCCCTTACACAGCATGACGATTTTCTCTGTAAGAAGAAAAGGAATTTTTCTCTTTCAGTTTAACTTTGAGGCAAAGATGGAAGACCACAGCCTGGCCTCAAAGATGTGAGATCTTTTGAACTCCGAGTCAGCAGGCTCTCACAAGAGCTGAGCTCGAGGGCTGCTCTGGAATAAATCAAAAAGGATTTTACTCTTTCACTTGAATAAAGCAGGGGAAAAAAAAAACTCCACAGATGCACAGATATGGGGTTGGGGGTGGGTTAAAAAAAAAGAATAAAAAAAGGCAACTTAAGGATGCCATGATGGTTTGATAATCACAGTCCCACAAGCTGAACACCCTCCTGCACGGTTGGGTTCCCTGCAGGAAATCACAAGCACAGTTGCTAAACCTGCTGGAAGCAGTTCAGCCCAAGAATACATGGAGCAGATGCTCCAAGCACGGCCCACAAGGACACGGAGCTCCTGGAGAAATCCTCTGACAGGGAGTCAAAACTTAACCTGATCTCTTCAGAGAGGAGCAGAGCTCATGGCCAAAAGGGACCTCGAGGGCACCTAACGTGCTCTGAGCTGTGCCACGGCTCCTCACAATTCATCCACGTTTTCCTAAGAGCAGGAGTCAGATTCAGCAGCCAGACTTGAGTAACTCAGGGGGCTCCCAGTCCAAATCCACGTGCTGCTTCCACTCCAAGACGTGGGCTGAGAGAGTGGCTTTGTGCCTCGTGGTGTCCTTGTGTCCCTGTGCCAGGAAGCGCCATTCCCTGGAACAGCACTGACTCCTTTGTTTCACTCTTGACACCTTTGCTGGAGCCCAAAGTCATCAGCAGTTCTGACTATACTCCAGAGACCGAGTTTGCCTGAAGGAGCTCAGCACAGGGCACTAAATCTCATCCTCTGGCTTCCTTACAGGAGTGAGAAGAAAACTGAGGAAGGAGAAATGTGCTGCTGGCAGCAATTCCGGCCTCTGCAGTGAGACTGGAAGGTTCCCAGGCAGCCACACACAAGAGCTGTGATCAGCACCCATGGACTGATCCTCACACCTCGGTTACCAAGAGTTTGGGGACAAGGATCTGCCCAGAGAATGATGCTAAAGAAGGAAAATGTTCAGAGCTCAACTTCCCCCTGAGCTGTGTGCAGGGATTTGGATCCCCAGGCACCCGGACACTGAGCTCAGACCATCAGTGACATTCAACGCTGCTTTCAAAATCAGAACTGAGAACTGCTGAAACCAGAATATTGGGAAACGCTGCTCCTTCGCCCACAGCTCTGCCAAATGAAGCTGGCTAAAACTTTCAGCAACTAATGGATGATTAAATGAAAGAGATGATGGCCAAAAAAATATGTAAGGGGCTTGTTTAAAGCTCTGGGGGTGGGGGGGGTGACACTGTGCTGGCCCTGCCCTATTTTTACAAGCTTTCCTCATCTCACCATTATTTCAGCTGGACTATGGGGAGGAGGAGGGTGTTGTTAGAAGGGTGTGAGATGTTTTGGTAAACTGTGTTAAAATCCAGCAAGGGAAGAAGCAACTTAACCCCACAGTGCAGAGCTCCTTTGTGCTTTACCTGTTGTCCTCAGCTCCTTGGCTCAGACCCGTCCCACATCGACTCCTTCAGCACCTCTCTTCTTTCTCCCAGCGCTGATCTCAGGGATTTCCCTCCTGTTTAACAGAAAAAAAAACACAGACAAAACCACTGTGGACTCGAGAAATAAGTTATGCATGGCCTCGAGGCATCGTGCAAGAGAGGCACTCAGACACAAACATTCCTTCTGGACCTCTCCAAGCAGGGATTGAGCAATCTGGGAGAGTGGAATGAGATGAGCTTTAAGGTCCCTTCCCTCCCAGACCATTCTGGGGTTCTGTGATTTATGACAGGGTCTTAAGCCTGGAAGCTGCCACAAGTTTGACGATTTGGGCTGCTGGGAGTAAGGGAGGTTGAAGGACACTAAAGGGGGAATCAGGCACAAACGAGACGACCTGGAGGAGGGATATTGCAAATCTAGGAGGGATCAGACGCGGGTCATCAGCTCCCTGCTCCATCGGTTCTGAGCCTGCTCCCAGGCATTCTCAGCTTCCTCAGCTCACTTCACAGAAAATTCTTCCCGTTCCACGCCTGGTAACTGACGGCTCTCAGGTTACATCCATGCAATCGTTTCCCACAAAAACATTAAATAAAATCATTATCTCCATCGTTCCATGAGTGCCAAGGTCCAAGAGGATCACCGCAAACCACCCAGCCCGACCTGCTCCGTGACACACCACGAGTTCCACCCACCAAGTCCAGCCTCAAGCCCAGCAATTCCCACCAATGCCTCCTCCAGCTTTTTCCCTAGCTCAAATCCTCTCTCAGCCATGGCTCTGCTGCAAACAACCCGTCTGATCTCAGCAGACAAACAGATAAAAAAAAAATGAAAAGAAAAATAAAATACCTTTTGTTAAGAAAAGCCTGAGGCTCCGGGATTATCCTTCGGCTGGGAGACGCCTCGGCTGCCAGTGGTATTTCCCTTTGTTTTCAAACAAAAAGGACCATCCACATCCTGCCTTCATCCTCCTACACCGCCTCTGGGACAGCAGAGCATCTCAACCTCCCTCTCCCCACCCTGACTCTCACTAATTTGTTCCATACTCGAAGCCTCTGCCCAGTCCCAGCTCCCGGCAGGGAGTCAGGGCCGGTCCTTGCAGGCTGGTGCTGCTTTTAAAGGCTGCTTCCATCCATCCCCTTCCATCCCTTTCACTTCAGCTGGCAAAACACTTCCCGAGTGCCCACATCTTCGGGATGCAAAGAGGGAAACGCATCGCCGTGGGAGCTCCTGTCTCCTGGCAGGTCCTGGCACGGCTCCATCCGCACACGGCTACAAAATGTTTGCAGCAACAAGAACAGCCAGGACCCTTCTGCCTCTGCTGCTCTTCCCAGAGTTGTCCAGAAATCAGGAGTGGAGATGTTACTCAGCAGCCACAGCTGAGCGTTTCGTTTCAACACAACCGGTGAAATTTCCACTCGGAACCTCGCCCACGCCGCACGAGCCCAGCGTCGGCGCAGCCTCGCCCAGGTCTGGAGATGTTTTATGGCAAGCTTGTGTGAAAAACGCTCATTGTTTGTTTTAAAATTTTTTTTAAAAGTTGAATAGTAAATAAAATGGTTGTAAAAATGGTTGTAAAAATGGTTCCACTTGGAACCTCGCCCACGCCGCACAAGCCCAGCGTCGGCGCAGCCTCGCCCAGGTCTGGAGACGTTTTATGGCAAGCTTGTGTGAAAAACGCTCATTGTTTGTTTTAAAGTTTTTTAAAGAGTTGAATAGTAAATAAAATGGTTGTAAAAATAGAAATAGAGTAATAAAAAAATTGAATGATTAGGGTTAGGACAATATGAGATAATAAAAACAAAGTAACGGATGTCTGGGTGCCTTCTTGAGTAAAAAAGTTCTGAAGAAGGACTTCTGTTAATAAAGGATTATTTTTTAAAAGCAACAGCTTGTTGAACAGTCATACATTTCATACACGATGCATAAATTCCGTTTAAACAAAGAATTCTCTCTGGTTAGTGTTACTTTTTGATTTTCATTTCCACGGTGTCTTCAGGGCTGAGCGAGGCAGGAGAAGTTAGTCTCTTCTGATAAGGAACTCATAAATTTTTTTCTCTGAAAGATTTACGTTTTCTTGTGGCTATATAAAAACTACATTTTAACTAAAAAAACTACATTTACCACACTATCAAAATATTAATACAACATTACTTATCAATACAACATGACACATATAGTAAATATCTTGCGTAGAGCCATATAATATGCACTTTTCACGCCTGGAATCTTGGAATGCTGACAGTTTGCAAAATAAAAATCTGCTTTTTTTTTTTTTTTTTTAAATTTTGAGTCCTTCAAACTCCGGTGGCTTTGGGACAAAGGAGGCAAAGGATCATCTCATTTCAACCCCCTGCCATGGGCAGGGACACCTTCCACTGGAAGAGAGTTTAAGAGTTTTGTTTTTTTTAAAAAGCCTAGTTTTAATGTAAGCTCTGGAAAACATCAGGCTCTTTGTAGAATAAATTCCACTTTATGATTACAGTGAAGGCCCGTGTCTAATAAGCACTATATAATTAATACAATGCAAAAATTCCAACATATATTAATATTTTATTCTGATCACTGTCATTAAAGCAGTAACAGCATCCCAGCACAGGCTCACCCCAAATAACAGGGTGGTTTCTCCCTACTCTCCGCCGGAGAAGAGGTGGCAAGTCGAACTTCATTTTATATTTTTTTAGTTTTTACAAGGCAGCTACGCTAAAAGGTTGCACCAGGAATTTAAACTGCAGCTGTCAGCACAAGTGAAGGACATTGTGGGATACATTTTATTCCAGCTCTTTTATTGCCTGGCTCCTCCGAGTGATTCAAGCAGCTTAAGGATTTCAGAGGCGCTGTCACAACAGCTTCTGGCCCGTCGCAAGCTGCTATTTGAGCAAAAAAAAAAAAAAAAAAAGTACCCAAAAACTCCAACTTTCAAAGAATTGGCTGGACCAGCAGAAGCTGTTCAAGACTCAGCAACTCTTGAATGTCACCAAATTGTTCTCTCACGGGGACAAGCACTTTCTGCACTGTTATTCCCATTTGGCAGAAGGGGGATCCATAAAACAGGGGGAAACGCTGATTCCTGCAGCTCTGCCGAAGCACAGGAGCGCACAGAAACACGTCGTGACTCTCCCCACCGTCAAGAGCCAGCAGTGCTCTGTCACATCTGCTGGGACACAGCAAGGCAGGTGACAAACTGGGGACAGAGGCACACTGTGGCTGGCACAAACCCAGCCCAGGAAAGCCTCCAGCAGCGCTGGCCAGAGGAGAAATGTTTTGAAGATTTCTGAGACAGCAGGAGCCCGCTTTCCATCCCAGCGGCACCCTGGGGTTCTGCTGGATTCTTCCCTACGGATGATCAAAAAGCAAATTAATTCCTTCAACTCGGGGACCGACCCCTCCTCCTCACCACCCCGAGCTGGTGGGAGATGTTGGTTTTCATCCCCATCCAGTTGCCCCGGACGCTGCAGGGCTGCAGGGGAAGAACATCCCGCTGCTGAGACGTCTGCTGGCTGCTTGCCTGGCACAGGACTCCATTCCAGATCCCATTAGGGAAACCATCCCAGAAAACCAGGGAAATGTTACTTTGTGGGAGGGTGGAAGCATTCCTGGTCAAAGCACCGCGGTACTTTGGGCAGCAGACACACGGTGTGACTGAACCTGGGGTCCCCACTGCTCCCAAGGGTGCTGGAGCTTTCCTCAGGTCCCCAGCTCCTGCCCACACACACAGTGAGCCATGAAACACACGGGGGTCACCTCACCCCACCTCTTGGGGTGCTTGCAGAGAGGGAGATCCACGGCTGACAACCCTGGAAGGGCTCACACGGGGTCACCCGCACTGATCCTGACCCAGCACGGAGGGGACGCTGCCGGAGCCCGGTCACTCTGTGCCACGGGCAGAGGAGAGGAATCCTCATCCTCACCCCGTCCAGCCTGGCCTTGGGCACTGCCAGGGATCCAGGGGCAGCCACAGCTTCTCTGGGCAGCCTGTGCCAGTCCCACCCTCACAGACAAGGATTCCTTCCCAGTATCCCGTCCAGCCCTGCCCTCTGGCACTGGGAAGCAGATTATCAGATGATGCCACAGCGGTATTGGAGCACGGATCATTCCCAACTGTCCCTCTGCTGTGGGTCCCTTCCTGTCCCCCTTCAGGATGTGCAGACACTGTGCCAGGAGAGGTCCATGGCTCCCAGAGCTTAAAATCCATGAGGACAAGCATGTTTGCAAAGAAACATCTTTTAAGCAGAGGGCAAGTTCTTAAACCCGGACTTTGGCAGTATAGTCAAATTTTTAAGTCTGGGACACGTTTTAATGTATCCAAAAAAAGTTTTTCAGGTCACCTTTGATGCAGAGTTGTCTGGAAGGGGGAGGCTGTCTTAGCAAGGGAATATCTGTTCCCTGGGCACGGACTCAGAGCCCTGTGAGCCCCCTATGGCACCTGAATATTCTATGTTTGTACTCCGAGCCCCACGGACGCTCCTTTGATGTGCTGAGCTGCAGCTCCCAAAGGTCTCTGGAGATCACAGCAATCTACGTGATGGGATGTATTTAGTGGATAAGGAGCCTTCCATCCTTTGAAACAGAACTTTGCTGTTGTTACCTTTTTTTAAAGAATTTTAAATGGCTTTTTGTTTGGTTTTTTTTTTCACGCCTGATGCAGAGAGCAGCAGCGGAGAGATGCCCAGGAAGGCTCCTCTGCTCCACGGGGAATGCAGCCCTTCTCTTACACACATGGTCTCCTCCTGGCCTCTCCTGCTCGCTGCTCCAACATAAACAAGTCAGACCTACATCCTCCTGGAAATTAAACCCAGCCTCTCTCAGATCTGTACACAGATCTCCTTCTGCCCCCGCAGGAAACAGGGATGGAGAATTTGCAGCCCCAGGTGGCCCGGAGCAATCCCTGTCCATGGGGGCTGGGGAAGGCCAGGAGCGGAACACGCAGCACTAAATGGCATCTTGGGATATTTAACGCTCTCACTTTTCTTTTCTCACCTCATCTCTTCATCAGCCAGGAGGAATTTGTCCATTTTCCTCTGCTCATCCCCGCAGCGTTCACAGAAAAGCTTTTTCCTTTACTCCTGGTCACAAAAACATCCCAATCTTCTTCCATCTCACTCTTCCCTGACAATCATCTCCACTTGCTGCCCTATTTTCTCTTCTTTCAAGGCTCTTATCCAGGCTGGCTTTTTCTTTCCTTCACCTGCCTGCACCACCATTATTTTTCCCACCGTCAGAGGTGCCACTGCCAATCAAAAATCTGGTTTCAGTGCAGTTATTTAAGCTCATTCTCCTGCACTAAAGCAGACAAATTATTGCAACCTAATACAGAAATCATTGCTGGGATGTTCCAACCCAAGCTGAAGGCCAACAAGATGGAGACAGAGCAACACAAGCCCAGATCCACAGCTCTGGAGAGCATTCCTGGCACTCCCGTTCCAAGTGCCATTAAGGAGATGCCAAAGTCCAGCAGCTGTTTGGACAACGCAAAACACTAAATGGAGCTCTGATATTTAAGAGCAGATAAGTTTCCCAGGCTAATTCAGGCAATGTGTCCCATAAAACTGGCAAAAAACCCACCAGGGTCCATTAACTGCATTTGCTCTCCAGCATCTGCTCCTGAATTGTTTATGCACAGAGGTTACCCAGAATATTATTAATCCTCCAGAAAAGAACGTGGAGAGCAGAACTGGAAAGGAAGGAGTGCTTGGGAATCCTGTTATCATGAGTGGGATAACACAGGAAGAGTCTGTGGGGAGAGAAATCCCCAGAAGAAAACTCCAGAGAGCCCCTATTTACCTTCCACTTCAGCAAACAAAATCCCACAAACAGGAAATTAAAACCTGTTGTTGAAAGCAGAGAGAAAGTCAAAGATTTTCTGATCCCACTGCGAGAAAGGAATTTGCACAGGCTGGTGAAGGATAAACTGTTGATTTCTTCCATAAATCTGAACAAAACCAATCGATTTCCCAGAAACAAATTGGGAAATTATCTCCCCTGGCCCCAAGAGTCAAGTCCAAACCTGCCACCGAAGTTTCTCCAGCCTTTTCTTTATCCTGTACCTTCACAGACTCTGCAGGGCTGGGCTCAGACTCACGATCCAAATTCAGGCAGGCTGGAGATGCCCTAAAAGCTGCTGAATCACCAGCAGGGAAAGGGATTGAAGCTAATAATTCACCTTCCAGCTGAGCAGGAGCCTGCCAGCACACAAGGCAGGGTGTAACTCACGCTGGAAATGCTCCACTGAGAGCTCTGTGTGCTCCCAATCCCCCACCCCAGATGCTACAATTCCCTTTTCATGTCCTCTTCAGGAGACACAACTCTCCGCCTTGACCTTAGGACGGCCAAGTGACCACTGAAATCCCAAAGGTAACAAGATTCCCTTTAAAAATCCCTGAATTCCCCCAGCAAGCTCAGGTCTGCAAATCGAGCTGATAGAGAGGGCTTTGCATAGGGAAAAGGAGGAATGCACAGAGATTTCCAACGTGGAAATGAGGATGGACAAGGAAAAACAGGACATTCACCGTGGAACCGTTACTCCTAACATTCATCAACAAGGAGTAACAAGACAAAAGACGATATTTAAATTGGCTGTTAGGGATAATTCCTTCCCCAAAAAGAGTTGTCCAGCCCAGGGCAGTGGTGGAGCCCCCACCCCTGGAGGGATTTAGAAGCTGTGTGGATGTGGCACTTGGGGACATGGCTCTGTGGTGGCTTTGGCAGTGCTGGGGGAATGCCTGGACTCAATAACCTTAGAGGAGTTTCCAACCTAAATGATTCCAAGATCAGGACTCACTTTTGAGAGGAAAGAAGGAATTTTTTCCCCCCCACCTTTACCTAACTCAGAAAAATTTTATTAAAGAAATCGCTCTGCGCACACTTCAGAGGCTCAAGACATTCAGGGATAAAAACTGGACCTTCAAATTAAAGTTCCTCCTCATTTGAACCAACAGCTGGGGATATCACAAATCCTTTTCACCTTAAACCAGCTGAGTGGCACAGAGAATTAGCACAACAGTGAGGGATAAATGAACTGCTGCAAAGAATAATTCCAGGCACATCAGAAGCTGTCTTGGCACAGTTCTTCCTCCTCCAGCAGGAAGAACACACAACAATCCCCTTCCAGAAAATTGTCCTAAAGGAAAATCGTCGAAAGGATCTGGTCCAAGCAAGAACTTCCAGG